>NC_135537.1:78358871-78958871 GCF_045843805.1 Urocitellus parryii
AAACATGACAAACCGGGTGGACATCTACTGGGAGAGATTCATGGAAAAACTGTGGAAATATAGCAAATGACCATCCTAAAGTATTTCTTTGAAATACATTTCATGCTGGATACTACTCAGTGATTCATTTCAAACAGGAAAACATCAAGTAGAAGAGCATTTGAAAGTTTGATAGCACACTGATGAATTTAATATCTTCCTAATAAATTCAATGATCATTTTTACCAATGTATAAAATTCTTATTTGAACATTCAGGAAATAATAACATTAGGAAAATATAAACTTACCACTTCTTCGTGTCTGCATTTTCTCACATTAATCCCATTTATCTGCAAAGCAAAGAAAGCATATTTTCACATAGCATATTATAAACTGACTTAAGTTTTTGGTTGCATATAAGATAATAATGATAAAATACATACCTGTAGAATTGCATCCCCAATAAAGAGTAGTCCTGAAAGTTCAGCTATAAATGAAAAAGAACATTTGATTATATACTATTTTCACCTGAAAAATAAGTTGTTTTATTATCATTAATATAGAATAATGAAACAAAAGTTAAAAGCTTTACATTACTATTATCTTGAAAGAGCCACAAAAATGAAAATTCAAAATAATAATATGATTCAACCCATTTTAATTACTGAAACACAAGCAGAGATATTTCTACATAGTTCCATCATTCCAGATCTTACAATTGCAAAATATCAGTGAGTCATCTGAATGCGTGGCCTAATTTTTTCTCGCACTTATACTCATGGTGTCTCTGTGAAAAACGTTTGAGAGATAGATACCCAATCTACCAGCTAAGAAAATGGAAATAGTTACAAGTTTATTCATAAACACTACATTGTTTAACTAGTTTTAGTTAATGTTTGACTGTACCTAATGTATACATGGCTACATGGTTTATTAATGTTTATCCTTGTTCTGATTCTCTGAAGGTATCCCCCAAATCCGCTACTTATTGCCTGATTGTTGGTATGGAGGAGCTCCCTAGTCATATACCAATTGTTGAATCACTCTCAACAGCAGTTATAAAGAAATGGCTATTAAAGAATAGTGAAAATTTACCTCTTTGCTCCTTGGAGATTTTTGAAATGACAACTGGAATGTTATGCTCTGCTCCTCCCTAGAAATAGAAAATCATATATTGTATTTTTTAATGTCAAAAAAAGAGAAAGGAAGAAAGAAAGCTTTCAATCAAGAAACTGTACAAGCTATGATGAGCATGTTCTGTGGACACCAGGCAGAATAGAAGCAGGTAGCACTTCCATGAACCTTTATCAACGAGTTTGGAATTCTGCTCATATATTCAATAATTAATATCAAATAATTTGGAAAGTATTTTTATCTCTCAAACAAGACTAATAATATCATTAAATGCACATGGACTTTGATGCCCTTTGTAGGAAGCTATCCATCATAGGAATTATTATTTCGGTTTCCAAACTTTAGATGATTTTATATTTTCATTCTCTGGCTAAGTTATTCTATGCTGGTGATCAGACACTTTTAACAGTGCAGAGACCTTCCTGAGTACAAAGTGACCAAAGAGATTTTTTCTTGCATAAATGTATAACCAAAGTCAGGTTGTGCATATGCATACTGGGAACTGACATATCTGCATTTTCTTAATTAGTATTAGATTCCTGTTTGTGTGATGGCACATAATAAACAAATTATACAACAAAATGCACTGCCAAGAATACTGCAGTAGTGTTTTGTTGTTGGATCAAATGAGATAGGGGGAAAAAAAGACATATAACCTAAATTCACATAAAGGAAAAAGAATGTTAAAGCTTAAAATAACTGCAAAAAAATATCCTGTTTCATCATTGTGATAAGGATGAAAGCAATAGCTGAAAAATACAGGGAAAATTGTTATATAGAAAAGAAACCTATCACTTTAAAAAAGACAGTTGAAAAACAATCTAAATTCCATTCTATTTTTAGAATATGTGATCCTCCTGAGCATTTTCTTTTCAGGAACAAAAAAAAATTATTTTAGAACTGACATGTTTGTTTTCCCCATGAATGTCCATTTTTAACACTGAGTATACTTAAATAGAAGACAGTCATTTTGGGGGAAAGCAGTAGTATTCAACTTTTTCTTGACAAGTAAAATCCTTTCCTCTGCTGAACTATTAAAAACAAACACGACACGTGAGATAATATAAATTATCCTGCTCCACCTGAAATTAGAACTCACTTCTCAATACTTTTATTTCCCTCTCTCTTACCATTTCCCATTAGCCCAATATGCATTTTCCCTACCCTCATAAGATAGAATGGTTCTTAATTCTATTCCTGCCTTATAGTCATTATATCTCTATAAGCTCTGATCCTATCTCAGATGATCCTAAAATGATTCTGTCTCTCATCTGATCAGAGTGAGAATGATTAGTGACTGACAGTGTGATAGAAATTAAGTGCTTTTTTTTTTAGTATACAATAAACACTAACTAAAGGGTAGCTCCAGCTTAAAGACAGACTACTAATGCAATCTATCATTAAAATTTATTTGTGAAATCACATGCATTAAAATGAGATTAGAATAATCCATTTTAAGACCCTTAATATGCATGAATCAGAATTCTATTTCTAATCCTTTGCATTCATTTTATTTTTTCCATTGTACTTATCAACTTCTAACTCTCTATAATTTTAATCCATTTCTTACATTTATTACTTATCTTCTTTCTCCCTCCGCTATCCCTAACTAGAAGGTGAGCCACATAAAGCCATTAAAATTTTTGGTACCATGTTTTGTGCATTGATAAAATCTCAATGCATAGAATAATGTCTTTTTTAAAAATCCTGAAAAATAAAGGTTTTTAAACTCAAAAGCATGGGTCCTAATTAGAATAAAAGGTATTCTGTGCTGATATAATTTTATCAAAATGGATTCTACTACTGTCATGTATAACTAAGAAGAACCAATGAGAGAGAGAGAGAGAGAGAGAGAGAGAGAGAGAGAGAGAGAGAGAGAGAGTTGGGGGGTGTCTGCAGTCCTAGGCTATAGTTACTGATAATTTCTAGAGATACTTGGAAATTGGAAAGGATATATAGAATGCATCTACAAGTTTTTTTAGAAGAAAAATTTGATTAATTCAAATTAATCACCAAATTAATTTTTAGGTACTACAACAGGATGAAATAAATCAACCAATGAATTGTAGCTTAAATGTATTTTGGGACAGAAACAACATTGTTTATGCAAATTTTGTCTCTATGTCTTCTTCCCTTAATCTGTTTTTACATTTTGTACTTTTCTCTCATTCCACTAGGTAATCAAAATTTTTCTTAAGGCTTATATTTACAAAAAAAAAAAAAAAACAAATTACAATGGAAGGACAGAAAGATGCTGATTCCTGGGGTCCTTCTAGGAAACAGGCAGCAGGGATAGTGATTTTCTGAGGTTACCTCAATGCCAATTGTTCCTCAGCATTCAAGTTCATAGCTATCTTTTAATGGCAAGATGTAACTAATCCCTGTTTTCTCAACATTTCTCTGTTAGGTGTAAACTTTATCCTGAAATTAGAATGGCTTGAGTCCAAGTATGGTTTTGTTCTTTTGTTATATTTGTTTTTGTTTTGTTTTGTGCTTTTAAATCAGATATCTGGAGCTTTGAAAGAATTCTTAAACTAATCTCAGAAAATGACTTTATTGATTAGATAGCAAATTTTAAAACAAAACTCAGAAGATAGAATTCGAACCTTAAATGACTCTGCTTTCATTCATTGGATCAAACGTGAAGAGCAGCTCAGCTCTATTAAAGTTAACTAGATTTGGTTCAGGAACTAAATGGGGGAATTTAAGATTTTTCAGGTAAGAGTCAAATAATGTGCCTTGCACTCTTTAAAGTAGGTAATAAGCTTCCCATTACACTTAGAATAAAAATCAAAAGCCTTAACAGCCCTTTGTTGTGTAGCTTCAGTCTTCCTGCACAGCACAAATCCATAGCTCCATCATTCTGAACACTAAGGGATGCCAATATTTACTGGCATGTTTTTTCCCCTTATTCTTAACCTGGTAAGCTCCTGCCCATATTTGAAATTATTCTAAAAATGTCCCCTCCTCCAGTGTTTCTCTGCCTTAAGTAAATTCACTTAGGTAGCATTGAATCATGGCTGCGATTTTTATTTATTTACATAATAATTTGATCAGCCTACTTTCAGACTGGAGAGTAAATGGCCTGAGGTCAAGACAGGGCTCCCTCACTCTCTTCTCCTGGCCCAGGGCTCAGAACACAGTTTGGAGAAAGTCTGGATTAACCAATTACTATTATTCCAGAGTGTGTTAGGATCCAAGACTGGGGAGAGTGATGCCATATTCCAAACTGCAGCCCAGATTTCAAGGAATACATATTTCAATTTTGTAATGTTATTTTTTCCAAAGCATAACTCATGTTACAGTGGTCTGTGTAGGAACAAGGTTACAGATCCTGTCTAATTTAAAGGACTCTACACAACAATTTTGCCAACAGGACTGTGAAATACCTCTGAATCAAACTTTGAATATTTTTAGAGGATTGAAAATCTTAACACATAACTCTTTTTAATTCAATATTTTCATTATCCTGATCAATCAGCTCAGCAAGCAAGCATATTCTGGGCTCTGGAAAAAAATAATATGTAGACTTTACCACTATTATTTCATCAAGAGTAAAGAGAATTCTTGTAAGCATACAGCAGCAAGATAATTAGAGTTAAGAGATGAAGTGGACAGGTATGGGAGAGGCATCTAAAAATATCCTCTGAAAGAATATGGGAAGTACCATTATCCATTTAGATGCCATTATTATCTGCCCAAAATTTTGTTTTGGTAAAAATCAATGACCTTTTCAATATAGTATATGTTAACCTTCATATGAAAATCCCAAAAAAGAAAATCTGTAGAGATAAAAAATGGATTAGTGGTTGCTCAGGGCTGAGGTGGGGTTGCAGGTCTCAAAGATTTATAGCAAAATGATATGAGGTTTCTTCTTAATATGATGGAATGTTTTGAAATTGAATGTTCTGATAGTTGCTCATATCCATGAGTATATGAAAATTCATTGAATTCCACACTTTAATTCAATAAATTTATGGTATGTGAATTTTATCTCAGTAAGGCTGTTTATGTTTTAAGAAATGGTCTTTCAAGTAAAGTGCTCCTGTGGTTTTAACTGACTCTTGGGACTAATCCATCATCCTGAATTAAAATTGATTATCTGACTATTTTCTCCCTATTTCTATGTTGGAAAGGTACATATTCATTTTGTGTATTGTAGAAACTAGTGATCCTGACTCAAGAAAAAACAATTGAGGGACAGAACAGTTGAAATAAATGTCCACTTATATCAACAGTTATTATTTATAGATTTGCTCAGAAATCACTTACAAAGTAAAACACAAAAATTTATTACATCTACAATGAAGGTACATTTTTATTTGTTAAATTTGATACTACTAGTATCTGTCAATATAGGAAATTAGTTGCTTAATCCTGGTTATTTTTATCCATTCAATTCAATTTTTTAAAAAAATCATATCATGAATAATGTGGAAACATGGCTTGTGTCCTCAAATGTAGATGTTAGGGATAATTTAGTCCAGGTTTTATAAATATAGGGCATAGTTTCTCAGAGTAAGAGCTTTGTCATGAGGTCGAATCCCAGGTTTGCTACTTATAAGGATGGGTAAATTACTGAACCTGTTAATATTTAATCTTATTGCCTCTGGAAGGAATAACAATAGTAATATACCTTGCTAAATAATAAAGTCAAATTAAGAAGAACTTAAAATATTTATCTCAGAATATGACTCTAGGTTATAGATATCAGCTATTGTTTATAAATAATAAAATGATCAATGGTAATAATCATTATATTTTTGATAACAGGGATTGAACCTAGGGTCACTCTAATACCGAGTCACATGCCCAGCATCATTTATGTATTTATTTTTATTTATTTATTATTTTGATACAGGAACACACTAGGTTGCTTAGGGCCTTGCTAAGTTGCTGAGGCTGGCCTTAAATTTGCAATCCTCCTGCTTCAGCCCCCTGAGTTGCTGGAGTGACCGTCATGTGCCACCACTAATTTTGTCTTTGATATTGCAGAATTAATGTTTTCAAATAGAAATCACCTTTGAATACACACACTTACTTAGAGAATATTAATCACTTATTGTTTACATAGGAAAAGTTATGTTTGTTGGAAAAATATTGCAAAAAATATGTTTTCTAGTCATGTTTACAGCATTCTTTCCCTGGAAATATCCAGAGGTATAATGTGCACATGAGTAGTATTGTATTTTAAAAGATATAGGAAGTAAATAGGTCTCCAAAAGGCAAGACAGTGGTGGGTTGTTCACAGTGATTGTCCTCACACCTCACAGTAATTCTGCTAAGATTGAGCAAAATACAAGGTATTAGATCCTGTGTATGATTCAAACTCTTGGCAGTATGTTTGGATGTAGTTGTAAAGACTTATGAGTTATTTATAGAAATTGTAATTCCCAGGATGGTCCAGACAACAGAGATGAACACTAAAGGAAGAGTTGACCAAAAGGGCTACAGGGGTTGAAGTCAAGCCCAATGCTCAAGGAAGAACCCGTTAATACCAGTAGGAATTCTGCTGCAGCCATGGAAAACCAGCCAGGTCCAGAGTCCATATGCAAGACCAGCATGGATGCAGAAGACCTGTAGGAAAATATAGATGATACCCTAGCTAGTTTGATTAATCTGATCAATTCAAAGGAAGTAGGTTCCTTCTGAGAACAAAGACAAGAATATGCAATTAGCAGGAAAAGTTTAGTGGTTCTTTTGCCCAGATACTGCAGAAACCCATGGGTATGGATTTTGTGGAAATTGGGGAAAATATAAATAGAAGAGCTTGATCTTCTACTGAGATGCAAATAAAAGCAAAAACTAATACAAGGAATGAGAAAAAAACTCCACAGTTTCTTGCATTGTGAAGGATATTTTAAATAAGGAAGAGTGAATAATGAAAATAATCAGGAGTTCATGGTTAAATGTGGATCTGGGGTTATAGCAGGTATGAGAATGTCTCGGAAAAGCAACCCCAGAGTAAAAATAGCATAAATCAGCAAGGCTTCCTGGAGAACTGGGTGCAGAGGTTTGAAGGGGAAGATAGACAACTTCACATTGAGGTTCCAGAATCGGGGTCTACAGATAAAAGATGGTCATATAAAGATACTTAAAGGTCACTTTAAAAAAGTAATGGTCCAGGTATCAATGTGCAAATACTCACTTTCAAATTTCATTTCTTTGCATCTGGTTTCCTAAAAGATATTTTTCCTTTTCTTTCTTTGGTACTAGGGATTGAACTCAGGGGTGCTTTATCACTAAGCTATATATCCTCAACACTTTATTACCTTGAGATGGTGTCTCACCAGTTGCTGAGGAGTTTTGCAAAGTTGCTGAGGGCTGGCCTTGAACTTGTGATCCTCCAGCCTGAGCCTTGTGACTGTGATTATAAGGATGCACCAGCGCACCTACCTCTTACAAGACTTTGTAATAGCAATGACAGAAAAACTATAATAAGGAACAAGAAGGCAGAGAAAATAACATGATTCTGGCATGGGCACACTATCCACAGCAAGGAAAAATCGCTTTATTTATAAATTGAAAACAAGTTCTACACCAGACTCCAGAAGACAGGAGTGAGGACCAGCCTGTGCGTGGGACCTCTCAAGTCAAGACATCCTCCACCAGCTGCATCGGGGTGCAGGAATGTCTCTGAGCTCAGGCCACTCTTTGTGATTGTTTTGTTTCTATTTAGAATGGACATGGATATAAAGGTAAGTTGGGTCTTTCTTTTTCTTTTTTTGTACTAGGGATTAAACTGAGGGGTGCCTAATCACTGAGCCACATTACTAGCCTTTTATATTTATATAGTTTATTTTGAGACAGGGCTTCACTCAGTTGTTTAAGGTCTTGCTAATTTGCTGATGCTGGCTTTGAACTTGTGATCCTCTTGCCTCAGCCTTATGAGCCACTGGGATTACAGGCATGTACCACCACATCCTTGTTGAATAGGGTATGGTGGTACATGCCTGTAAAACCAGCAGCTCAGGAAGCTGAGGCAAGAGGATCACTAGTTCAAAGCCAGCCTCAGAAACTTAGCAAGGCCCTAAGCAACTCTGCGAGATCCTTTCTCTAAATACAATATTAAAAAAAGGGGCTGGGGATGTCTCAGTCTTTACTTTTTCATGCAAAACAAAATTATTACCAAATGTTGGGATTTTAGGTATCTAGGGAATAAATTTATCTGTGAAGATAAATAATTTCAACATTAACTCAATGAAATTGATGTTTCTACTGTTCCTGGATGGCTGTGTTCCACATTGAATACCTTATACTTTTGAACATTATTTAATAAGCATTTTAAAATAATTATACAATTATAATTTAAAATAATATGTATGGGCCAGACACGGTGGCACATGACTATAATCCCAGTGGCTCGGGTGGCTAAGGCAGGAGGATCACTAGGTCAAAGCCAGCCCCAGAAAAGTTAGGCACAAAGCAACTCAGCAAGACCCTATCTCTAAATAAAATACAAAATATGGCTGGCAATATGGCTCAGTGGTTGAGTGTCTCTGAGATCAATCCCTGGTAGCCATCCTTCCCCCCTCCAAAAAAAAAAAAATGGCATAGCTTTCAAAGAAGAGTCTCAGATTTTATAATAAATTCCTAAAACTGCAAACCAAAAATTTTATCAAGGATAAAAATAAAAATAAACAGGGCAGTATATAATAATTGAAAAGAAAATAAATTAAAACTTACTTAAAACCATATTTTAAAAATTAATCATTTTAAAGATTTAAATGCAATACAATTTCATTTTTGCTAAATCTGTTTATTTTTTCTTGTATTCCTTGGGATTTCAGAAATTTTTTTAGAAGTCAGCTATCCTCTGTGTGTTCTAGGTCTCAATTCTAACATTAGTCATTCAAGGAAAGATATTAAAGTTCTGTAATTAAACTGAATAGACAAACAATGGCCTCAATTTCTAACCCTCCTGCACATATTTTTTTCTTCCAGAAGTTTCATAATTGTCTTATACAAGGTGGCGAAAGTAAATGGAGGTAAAAGCTGATTTGCATCATCTCCAACAGTACCATGGACAGGGACATCAAGGATTTATGAACAGAAGCTTCAGGGATGGCATGTTACCTGCAACCTAAAGCCACCATGCACATCTATTTAAAAAAAAAAAAATGCAGTAGAAAAAAAAATCCCACACGAGAATCTTCTTCACACAGTTGCCTATCGACTTTTTAAGCACTGATTACAAAATGGGCGAGCTGAGGGATTATCATCAGGCACAGTGGAGACTGTCAGGAAAGTCCCGGGAGCTGAGATTTGTCAGAAGCACTGAGCACTGTCAGCTGACTTCTCTAAAAATGTGCGATGGAGAACCTTAGTGCTTTTGACAAAAAAGAATATTTTGTTACTCCTCAGTCAAGATTTTAAAAAAGACTATTTTTCTTTCTTTCTTTCTTTTTTTTTTTTTTTTTTTTTGGTATTAGGAATTGAACCCAAGAGCACTTTACAACTGAGTCATTCCCAGCCCCCTTTTTTTTTTAAATATTGTATTTAAAGACAGTATTATTTCGCAGAGTTGTTTATGGCCTTGCTAAGTTTCTGAGGCTGGCTATGAATTAGTGATCCTCCTGCCTCAGCCTCCTGAGCCACTAGGATTACAGGTATGCTCCACTGTACCCTGTTAAAAAAGAGTTTTGGAAGGTGAAACTGAGGTACTCTGTGTCTGAGTTATGTGCAATTCACCTGAAGACCCACAGGAATCAACTATTTTTGTAAATGCCTTTTCAGTTATCTACCACACCATCTTTCTTTGGCTAACTCTAGTGCAGTCATTAAAGCTTCAATTAATAATTCTCACTATAAAACCTCTAGTGTGAGCCAACAGTGATTCCTTAACTGAAGTAAATAAAGACAAACTATGTGCGTGTATATATACATAATTATATTATTGGCTCAGAATTGCTCCTGACAGCAATAAATGATTCAACATAAATTCTGCTTCTCACTTAGAATGTTTTGTAATGTCCCTTACATGGAATTTTAAAATTCTCAGATCTAAAGAAAATAGTGTTAATAGATAAGCACAGTAGTTCATTCAATTCACATATGACAAAAAAGATATTTGTATCATAGTCTTGCTATTTAAAATAAACAATCATCTTTTGATATGGGTTAACAGAATGAAACATCATTTCAAGAAGAAAAACTCAAACAAGAAATTGAAAATGAAAAGCCATAAAAGCATTCCCTTTGGAATAAATGAATATAATTCTAAACAAAATTATTGATATTTATTAGTGTGTATATATAAGAAGTTTGAAATAATTTCCTTTTTTGTTAAATATCTGAATTATATGGAACTGATCAGAGTCAGATAATACTTTTGTAGCTACTATTTTTAAGGATAGATACATATAAATACTTGAAAGTTATTTCAAGTATTTGGTATTTGAAAATAATATGAGTATATGAAAATTCAAGTACAATTCAGTGTAATCAATGAAAAGCTTTAAATAAAGGAAACTTTTTGATGCTTTAAAAACTGTTTAAGCTAAAATGTGGTATTTTTAATCAAAATAAAGAGTATTTTATTGTTGGGTTAAAAAATAAATTGCAAAATGTTTCAGACTCCACTGCTAAAATAAAGTTAGTGACAAGATCAGGAAAAATGTGTAACTCAAATGAAATCAACTTCCATTATTAGATTTTGTTCATGGAATATCTATTATCTTCAGTGGTACCTATAAAGTCTTCAAAATAATCAAAATAAACATCTTAGCTAGAAAAAAAAATCAAAACCAAAAAATCCTTATCTACTGATAATGGAGTCCCCAGGGCATACTTGCCATATCCTGCAATTTGTTCTGCATGCTTCCCTAGTCTTAGCTGGAATATGAAGTATGCTTTAAAACTAACATTTTATATAGCAATACTCTCACCACTGACACTATCATGCTTTTGCAAATTGATCTTTCCTCTTGGTTATTTTCACAAAGTTGGCCAGAATTGATATTCACAAAGTTCAGAATTAATATTCACAAAGTTCCAAGCGTACATAATGTGAACTATGTTAAAATTTCATGAAATGTGTACCTGAGAATTATAAATGATTTTCAACTCATATAAGTAAATGTCTAAGTCAGGAATCAATATAAATTTACATTTTATTTATCTATGCACATTTGTAGTATTGGTAAAGGCATTTAAATTGCTGATCTAGCTTCAATTTTTACATAATCTCCATTCCTTTCATAATTTCTCTTTTGCTTAAAATGATAATAAGTTTCAGGTATAGTACATCTCTAATTGTCAATAACATACAGAAATGAAAGCCCTAAAAGTTTTATAATAAATGAAATGGGGGCATTGTTAAATAAGATATAGTTACTTCTTTAATAAAATTGTTAGTTAAAGAAAAAGAAAACATAATAAAACTAATCCTTCATATACTATCAGGTCTTTTGTTAGTATAAAATTTATATTTCTTCTATTGACTGCAGGTCAACATTCCTTACACTGGTGGGTTAAAGGAAGAGATGTAGATGTAGTGTCATATTTAATGCAAAAGAATAAACCAGATAATGAATGTTAATAAGTTATATTCCATGCTAGCTAAATTTAAATTCTCAAAACTTTTTCTCAAATGTCCAAGCAAAAGATAAAGGGTGGTCAAAGTTTTATGAGAACCTACTTAATTGACAACCCACTCTAAATATTAAGAAGCTTGCTGTAGCTAATATTTTCTAATTATTAACTGGCAAACATTAAAATACACAAGAGTTCATCCCTTCCACTTGGCTTGTGTAAGGATAGACTGGAAAGGTGGGCTACCTTTATGCTTAATCCAAATCCTCCCACTGTTTGTCTTCTGATGGTCACCGTTCTTTCCTGAAAGACAGGATTTTTAAGAGTGGTTAGTGCTTCCTAATACTAGACTTTCATACATTTTATTCCTCTGGGTTTTGTTTTTGCTTTAAAAAAAATCATTTTTGACAGCAAAGCAACTCCAAACTTGTAATTAATAGAGCATTTTTATAATTTTTAAATTGCAGGTCAATAACTTCTCAAAATAATATTGTTATTAAACTCTGATAAATTAAGTCTTTTTCCATGGTATTTTGGGATGTATTCTGAATCTTGATTTTTAGACTTCCTACTTTTGTGCACTCTATTCTTGTCTAAGAAATGGCAAGCTTTTGGTAATGTAACAGTAACTCAGTGTCAGTGGTAAATATTCATTAGCCAAGGACTTATCTCTGCCACCACCAACTCATTTAATCTGAGAGTTGAGCAGAGGAACTGTCCTGCCCCAGCACATGAATGATGCATATGATGTCTAAGATCAATTCTGTGAATAAGCCATATTCAAAATCTTTAATTGCCTATTTGGAAAAAAGAATGAATTACATGCCTAAATAAAAATGATAATGAAATCGTCAGTTTTCAAAATCACTTTCTCTTATCCCTTTTCAATGGAAACAATACTTCCATTACTTGCTTATGTGATTTAAAGAAAAAAAAATCACAGAGACAGTGATATGAGCACAAAGAGTCTTATTTGGACAAATTCTGTAATTTTCAATTAGAAAAATCAATAGTGCTCTGTTTTAAGGCCATAGTCTCTACATAATGCATACTCAGGGGAATGCTGAAGGGTGAATGAAAGCTTTTATGTATAATGTGGTCTATTCACATAAGCCTTCTTGAACCTATTGCAAAGCATAGCCATTTGATGAATCCACCCATTCTTTTCCCTCAGCATTTGTAATATATATGTATATATAATATGCATGTGTGTATGCATATACACACATATGATATATTCTATATATACATATTCATATATAACCTAAATCCTGTATTTCCACAAATACCCAATTTACCTGGCTGCTAAGAGCCACAGCCAAGTAATATGATGCATGGCATTTTTGGTTGAAAGGTGACACTAGCTAGCTATTGAGATGATATGATTATGTTAAGATCTGCATTCATATGGATATTGGACTCCTGCTGTTCACCTTGGCCTGCTACAGACTCCTGGAGAGTTCCCATTGGTTGGGGAAGTGCAGTAGGAGGGAATTCCGGGGGAAGGAACTCTCTCTGGGGTTCCGGGAGAACGCTGGGTGTGTGAATCAGCAATCTTCCTGGGCGCATAAGGGGCATTGGCGGCAGTTTCAAAAATAAAGTTTGTTCCTGCTTGAATGGCTCGTGATTTTGTGCCCAGCCAGACTGCAGCACCTGGCTAGATTTTATATCTCCAAATGTAAATTTTGTTCACTTTCTTATGGATGAATTCTTTCCCTCACTCCCTTTTTCTGTGTGAGCTATGCAAAACACATATATTGAGGAATAATTAAGACAAAATTTGAAAATAGTGTGCTTCCAGTGGCTTTTGCTAAACATTTTGATAGGACAATAACTTGTCACTGAGTTGTCAAGCTTCTTTTTTTGTCAAATATTTAGTTTTTATAAATGAAACATGAGCATACTTTAAGAACAAGATCATTATACCACAAACTAAGTAATATTATCATGTTATTTATTTTTAATTAAAAATGAAATCTTTTAGTGGAAATAAATATAAAATTATTAAAAATTGTAAGTTTACATGAGTAGCACTTGGTAATATAAATTATTTTCCTTTGGCCAATGTGCTAAGAAATTTAATTTTTTAAATATTTATTTTACTTAAAACCTTATGACTCTTATTACTTGACATTCAAATTTTTCAAATGAACATTAAAATTTTATGCATACAGATAAGTTACATGTGTATTATAATTTATGTGATCTTGAAATATAAAATATAGTATTAAATGATACCATAAATGCTATTTTTTTTATTTCAAAGCCTTCTGTTAGTTTACTCACCACCAGTGCCACCACATGTATGAGAGGATTCAGTGTTTTAGAATTTTTATTGCAAAGACTATGCATATAAACATTCCTGCAGGTACCAATGAAAAGCAGGTTTAAATATATATATATATATATATATATATATATATATATATATATATATATAATTTAAGCTGAGTATTAGTAGTGTCCATTTGTTGAAAAGGACAATCTTTTAAAATCGATTAATTTTAAAATTATTTTTTATTAAAAGATTTATTAAAGGGAAATTGAACATTGCAAGCAATATTGAAATTGAATTTAGAAACTATTAATGACTCACATATCCACAATTTAATGTATTTGTCAAATTACTTAAGTTCTGTGAGCCATTGTTTCCAAATCTGCAAAATGATGATAAATAAAACAGTAACAACTTTTTTTTAAGGTTTAATATTTGTGATGTGCCCTTGTAACTAGTAGAAATTAAATGAATATTAAGATACACACCCTAAATCTGTTATTCTAGACAGGAATAGTCACTTAAATATCAAATTAATATTTATCCACCTCACATTTAAATAAATATTTACATCATAGAATAGTTCAAACACTGGAGGATTCAAGATAAGAATAGGTAATTAAATAGTGATCTTTATTCTTATAAAACAGATAAATTGCCTTCAGAAGACTGCCCATCAAACCGAACTAAAGTTCTTTGATGTCAGAAACTATTTCCTTAATTATTTTCTAAACTTAATTCTGATGTACACTTGATACCATAAAATGTATGCAAAGCCAACCAGGGCAGTCAGCTGGGACAACCTATGTCAATTGTCTTAAAACTGCTGTCAGAGAAAATATACTTTAATAAGCAAGCCCCATCAACTAAAATTTCTAGACATCTTGCAAAATAATCTCAAGCCACGACAGCAACTTGGACAGTGGTCTTGGTTTAGCTGCTCAGTGTGCACGGAAATGCTCTTTTTCTTTGGTAGACGCAACAAGCATACCACTATTATCAAAGGTCTCTGGAATGCCTTTGCTCATTCTCTCCAAGTCTGCCTTCTAATCTTTGGTGGCGAATATTTAGAACAAGTTCCAAATCAAATACAAAATTGCTGATGCAGAGAGGAGTTCCCACAGTCAGCAGAAACTAACTGCCCAAAACCTCAGTAACAGCACTTATTTCCATGTTGTTCAAAGGCTTGCACACAGGGGCCTGCGCATGTGCACTCCAGACTGCACTGCGGTATGGTATTGCTGCAGAAGCTACTTTTACTAAAGTTGAGTGTGTTGGACCAGCCATACTTTCTGTGGGTTGTTTTGTTTTGTTTGGTACCAGGGATTGAACCCAGGGGTGCTTAACCACTGAGCCACATCCTCGGCCCATTTTATTTTTATTTTGAGACAGGGCTTCCCAAAATTTCTGAGGCTGGCTTTGAACTGGTGATCCTCCTGTCATTCCAGCAGCTGGGATTACAGGTGTGTGCCATCACATCTGGCCAAATTACCTGATGTTTTAAAAGCAAAATTTTAAATTGGTGACTGCAGGCAGCAGGAAGGGAAATAACTCCATAGTTTGGCTCCTTGCTGATCCCTAGTTGTTTACATTTGTGTCAGCCCTGCCACTTTCTTTTCATCTCTCCATATGAGGCTCTTCCCTCCTGTCCCCCGAAACATTTAAAGGCAGCATTAATGAATTGCATCAACAATAAATTCATGATTTATTCTTATAAATCAGAGAATACCATAAACTGATGTGAAGTGTTTTTCATCACATCTTTTGTTCTTTTAAAAAGACACAATACCTTTGTTTATTTTTACGTAGTGCTGAGGATCAATCTCAGTACCTCACACATGGTAGGCAAGCACTCTACCACTGAGTCCCAGCCCCAGCCCTTAGTCACATCTTGAATGTCCTAAATATCATTGCCTGGTAAGAAAAAACTGATATTGTTATCTTATTGTTTAAGACACAAAAATTCAAACTGGTGCTCCTGTGAAATCTCATATAGAAAATATCTTGATAAAACTTCCTCTTCCTTACAAGGAAGCAAAGAATAATAATATGTGGTTTTAAAAGACTTACTGCACACCCCATCAATTAGCATCAATGTGATAAGAAAGTTTGTTTTGAATACTTAATGTGCTTTATAGAAAAAAAAAATATCATACCTGCCTTGGAGACTATTATGTTTCACACAACACACAAAGTGCACACACAGACTACATGGACCATAGGAGATGAGAACTATACATTCCACAAAATGAATGCCATCAAATATTGCAGGTACAGAAATTCCTGAAATATGGATATGAGAAAGTTAGGAAGGAGTGGAAACAATGCACACACTAGAGAGAATAGCAATTAGAACAGTGTATTGAGGGCTGGGATGTGGCTTAAGCGGTAGCACACTCGCCTGGCATGTGTTCGGCCCAGGTTCGATCCTCAGCACCACATACAAACATAGATGTGTCTGCCGAAAACTAAAAAATAAATATTAAAATTCTCAAAAAAAAGTGTATTGATTTTATGTGAAAGAAACAAGGAAGTTACAGCTTAAGAGATAGGAAATGCCGTTTGCGCCCTTGACAACTAAGAAAGAATAGATAAAGTGGTGAAGGTAGAAACAGTTTCTAATTTTTAAATACCTACACATGTTATTATAGCTCTCATAGCACTTGCGATTATTTATTTTAAATGTGCGTGTGTGTATATACACACACACACACACACACACACACACACACTTTGTTCCACTACAGGTTTATTTTTTTCTCATATTTTTTATTGATGATTATAGTTGTACATCATGATGGGATTTGTCGTTATGTATAAGTACATGCACACAATATAACAATAGAGTTTGGTCACACCCCAGCACTTCCAGCTCCATCTGTGCCTCCCACCCTTTGGTCCCTTTCTTCTACAAATCTCCTTTTAGTTTTCATGAGATCTGTCCCCACCTTCTCTATTCTTTTCCCTCTCTAGTTTCCACATATGAGAGAAAATATATGACTCGTGACTAGAGTTTGACTTAACATATGTTCTGTTTCACTTAACATCATAGTCTCTAGTTTCATCCACTTACCTGCAAATTACATAATTTTCTTTTCCTTTATGACTGAACAAAACTCCATTACATATGGTTACCACATTTTCTTTATCCATTCATCTGTTGATGGACTTCTAGGCTGGTTCCATAGTTTGGCTATTGTGAATTATGCTGTTATAAACATGTGTGTGTATCACTGCAGTATGATGACTAATTTTTCAGGATAAATACTGAGAAGTGATATAACTGGATTATATGGTGGTCCCATGCCTCGTCTTTTGAGAAACCTCCATACTGATTCCCATACTGATTATAGGAATTTATAATCCCACCAACACTGTAAAAGTGTTCCTTTTTCTCCACATCCTCTCCAGCATCCTCTACACAATTCTGAAGGTGGAACATGTGTCTTTTCTCAGTTTTCTCCCAAACATTTAGCACAGGGTCTAAATCAAAGTTAAATAATCATGTTGAATGAAAAAAGAGATGGCCAACATTTTTTCCAAAAAGAAGTTGAGAGTTTCTTCCAGAGTCAAACTTAGTTTTATATGATCCCAGAATTCTAGTCTTAGTAACCCAACTGACTTGAAAACGTATTTACAATAAAAATCCCTGCAAATGTTTATAGCCATTGTATTCATTATTGAGTGACCAACTAAGATGGTCTTCAACAGGTGAATAGTGGTACAACTGTATAATGAAATATTATTCAGCAATTTGTTTTTATTGACACAGAAATGCCTTTTATGTTGGTAGCTGTTCAAAGGCATAGAGATAATGTGTTAATGTAGGCTTCTCAGTTGTAACAAATGTATCACTCCAGTGAGGGATGGTGGTAAATGAAGTCTGCTCTGGAAGCCATGAAAAGACACAAAAACCTCAATTGCATATCACTCAGAGAAAGAAGCCAGTTTGAAAAGACTACATACTTGGATTCTCTCTATGTGACATTCTGGAAACTACAGACTATGAAAGCACTGGTGATTGCCCAGGGTTCAGGGGAAGGGGAAAAGGTTGAACAGGTGAAACACAGGGGATGTATAGGGGAATGGAATTCTTCTATGTGATATCATGATAGTGGGCACTTGCCTCCATACATTTGTTAAAAGCTATTGAACTTTTGAGCACAAAGAGTAAATCTTGGGCTGGGGATGTGGCTCAAGCAGTAGCGTGCTCACTTGGCATGCACAGGGCACTGGGTTCAATCCTCAGTATCACATAAAAAGAAAGAAAGAAAGAAAGAAAGAAAGAAAGAAAGAAAGAAAGAAAGAAAGAAAGAAAGAAAGAAGGATGTTGTGTCCACCTAAAACTAAAAAATCAATATTAAAAAATTCTCTCTCTCTCTCTTAAAAAAAGAGTAAATCTTAATGTATTTTTAAAATCATTTAGGCAATTGAGGTATCCCAACAAGAAATATAGACTGCAACTAAATGAACTAAATGCATTACAAATATTTATTTCTATTTCAATGACTCCCAGCACATGATACTATGTTTAAGTGGATAAAGTTGTATCATATCAAGGTTTGGATGAGCAATTTTAATATTGCAGTACATATTTAATAAAATGAGAAAATTCAATAATGAATGATGTATGGAGGAAGTCGTATTTCTTACTGATGGAATAAGAGTTTATAAATAAGCAAAGGCAAGAAAGCTAGATGGGGTAATGGAAGATAGAGACATCTGTATAAACTCATGTTTCACTTATTATAAATATGGATGGTTATTTACAGGAATGATGTTGGATATGTGGATCTATACAACTTATATTTTCTTCTTTTCTAAAACATCATTTTTGAGATATAATGTCATGAAATTTGCCATTTAAAATGTGTAATGCAATGGCATTTAGTATGGTTATAGAAATATGCATCCATCACAATTAATTTTAGGATTTTGTATCATTACTCTAAAGAACAGCCATACCCTTCAATTACTATTCTGTATCTCAGACTTAGGCATTCACTAATTTAATTTCCATCTCTCTATATTTTCATACTGTGGACATTAACATAAATGGAATCATACAATTTGTGGTCATTACTGTCTGGCTTTTTATCATGATGTTCTCAAGGTCATCCATAATGTAACCTGTGTAAATACTGCATTTTTTTACTGATAAAATAATACTTAACTTCATAGGTAAATCATAGTTTATATGTCTATATTCCCCATTGATAAATATTTTAGTTGTTTTTCCTATTTGATTATTATGAACAATGCTGCTGTAAACATCTCTGTGCAAGTTTTCCTATGGAGATATATGTTGGTTTCTCTTTGACATATAACAAGTAGGACTGGGAACTGCCAGACTGTTTTCCAAAGTAGTGGCGCCGTTTCTCATTCCTACCATCAATGAATGGGAACCAATTTGAACACAACTTCTGTAATGCATGTTATTAACTGGCTTTTTAATTATAGCCATTTTAATAGTGATTAAATAAAAGCTCATTGTGTTTTTGATTTGAATTTCATTGTAATTTTTTTATTTTCTTACTTGATATATACACAACTTCATATATACACTTATTGATACACACACATACATGTGTATATTCTTAAAGAACTTTATTTGACCATTTTTGTTTTAAAGAGAGAGTGAGAGAGGAGAGAGACAGAGAGAGAGAGAATTTTTAATATTTATTTTTTTAGTTTTCGGCGGACACAACATCTTTGTTGGTATGTGGTGCTGAGGATCGAACCCGGGCCGCACGCATGCCAGGCGAGCGCGCTACCGCTTGAGCCACATCCCCAGCCCTGACCATTTTTTGATGGTCTATTTTATTCTGAGTTGTAAGAGTTCATTATATTTCTAGATAAACATGTTTCTATCTTTTCACTTTCTTAAATGTCCTTTGAAGAATGAACATTTTTAATTTTTGTGAAGTATACTTTAATTTTCTTTTTTTTCTCACATATTTGGTGTAACATTGGTAAAACAATTGCCTAATTCCTTGTTATGATGCTATATATATTTTTTTTTCTTCAAAGACTTTTATAGTATTAGCTCTTACATTTAAATATTTATTTCAGTTTGAACTGATTTCTCTATGTGGTATGAAGAAGATATTCATTATTTTGCATGTGGATATCTAGTTGTCCCAGCACCATTTTCTGAGAAGAAGATGGGTCATCTATTGGTCTTGGCAATCTTGCTAAAAATCAACTTACTGTAAATGTAAGAATTTACTTCTGGACTTTCAGATCTATTTCATTAACCTATGTGCCTATTCTTGTGGCCATAATTATGTCTAGAATTCTGTCTATTCATAAACAGTTTAAAACCAGATGTCAATCTTCCGACTCTTCTTTTTAAAGATTGCTTTGGCTATTATAAATCCCTTGCATTTCCATAATGAATCTCAGGATCAAGTTTTCTATACCTTCGAACAAGTTTGCCCTCTACTCTATTTTGTTTCCTTCCTTCCTTCTTTTTTCAGTTCTGGGGATTGAACTGAGTAGTGATTTACCAATGAGATGCATCCCCAGTCCTTTTTAATTTTTATGTCGAGTCAAGGTCTTGCTAAGTTGTCAAGGCTGACCTCAAACTTACTATCCACCTGCCTCAGTCTCCCAAGTAGCTGGACGTACTCATGTGTTGCCCCATTCTTTCCTATTTTTTCACACTAAGACAGTAATAGATCTATCACTTCTTTTTGCTTAATCTACTCTTTGCCTAACTCTGTCAGGGGACTTCTAATTGATTCAGATAAACAGCCATCCCAAAGGCTGTGTGAAACAAAAACTCAATGAATTTGATTATCTAATCAATCATGCTTGAATATGTTGTCTCAACAAGACTTCTTGGCATATTATAGAAAGAACATTTGAGTGAATTTTTTGTCTTAGAATATGTTCAAGTTGCAAGGTAAAAATATTTTAATATTTATAGTAGTATCTATTATTTCCTTTACTAGAGTCTCCAACAATATCATTTTCAAAAAAATATTCATATCATGGATAAATATTGATATTAATAATAGTACAAATCTGTACTTATATTTCTGAAATGTTTAATGTTTTATTTACTGAAATAACTAAATGGTCACCTTTGTTATAATGCTGATTTACAGGATAATTATAGTAACACACACACACACACACACACACACACACACACACACACATATATATATATATATATAAACTCTTTCAGCTGAGAGATATTTAAAAAATGATATCCTATAAAATATGTGATTAAATTAAATACCCTTTTGATCTAGATTATGATGTCATGGCTAGAGGCTGGCTGATTCCCTTTCTTGATATCTGATTAAATCTACATCCTAACCACCTTGCTCACATTCCAGGGTGTTAGTCATCTGCCCTAACCACTTCAGAATCATCCATTAGGTAACCATGGAAAGTCCTTACACCATGGAGTGATACTGTAATAATTCACACTAGCTAATCCTCACTCTTTGGTTTGCCTATCCCTTTCCTTCCCATGAAAACTAGAATAAAAACTCTTGGCCACAGTTTTCCCTCTACCTTCGCCTGGTAGCTGGCCCTGGAGCTTCCTCTGACTGGCTTTGCTGTAACAAGTGGTATTATGATGGAATCACATCACAGGTAATAGCACACTGAGCACCAGGGTTCTTGGTTTCTAATATTACTTTCCAATAAAATGAACCAGAGCTCCCAGGAAAAGCAGCTGATGTGAGGACTTGGAAAGAAAATGTATAAGATAAGTCTGAAGCATTTTTTAGGGATCAGGATATGAGGAATTGATAAAAAAAATTGAGGGAGAAAATTAAAGGGATCACAGAAACAAACTTAAGTAGCAACCATTGACAATTGAAAAACATAATCAGCAAAGTTGTATCCAATTTTAGTTCCATGCATAAATATCCATGATCCCTCATCAATGTAACCAAATGGTTTGGATAAATAAGTGGCAGAAAATAGATAACACCACAGCACAATAACTAATTCCAATTAGCTGTGCATATACTCGGTCCTCAAGGAGGTGAGGTTAAGGACTCCCAGTCCTTAATTGTGGTGAGTGCACCATGGTTTCTTTCCAGAACATAGTATATAGAGGGTAGGATAAGGGTAAAAGAAAGACTTCACAGAGGAGAAGCCTCACAAACTACCTGTGCCTATGATTGACAGAGAGTCCATAGAGTCACTGAACATAGTTAACTTGGTCCCCCAAACATATGACTTCTCACTTATTGTGAGAAAAACATCAGAAAAGTAACTCAATAGTGAGGTAGTGTACAAATACCTGACTGATACTCCTCAAAACTGTTACTATCATAAAAATATAAATATTTTTTAAACTGTCACAGCTGAGGTGCTTAATTACAAACTTTTAGAGAGTCAAAATTTGATATTTACAAAATTATTACTTTGAAATATCATTCATCCATGAGCTAATGAATATAATTACATCTCCATCTTGTATGATTCTTAGCATTTCCTGAAGTTTTATCAATGAATTTTAAAAATTTCCCAATATTCTATATACATATCATGAAATTCATCCCCTCCATTTGTAAAACTCATTTAAATAAAACAACAATGTTTTGATCATATGATCATATAATCTCTAATTTTCTGTTTAATCTGACTATATTGCTCCTGAATTCATGCATCCTCTTGTTCCAATATGAATTAACTGAGATTTAACATGTTCACAGTTATCACCCTGCAACTTCTATTCTTCCTGTTTCTGGGAATTTGTGTAACTTTTTTTTTTTTTCAGTTTAGGTTCTGTTTCATGGCTTCATATTCGCTGCTTCTTAATTCTTCCTTGCATTTGTTTAGTAGTGATCTTTCCTTTTTCGTTTATGTGTACCATCCAAATGATGGTGGAAGCCATTTACACGTGATCAAGCTTCAATGGGCGACACCGTCAAGATGTGACTGAGTGGTCTGAGGAGCTTCCAAATATTGGTATCTACAGGGATATTTTGTTGAGATTATCTTTTTTATTCTCAAAGGCATCTTTTATTGATGTTCTGGGTATTCTGGGAGAGAAATGAACATGAGGGAGTGTTACTGTTCATCTTACTGTTTTAATGCCTTGATTTTCTGTACAATGTCTCACCACAACCTCAGCTGGGCCTCTGATTTATTCATTCCCAAAGCAAACATCATGATCCTTTTCTGTTAAAGCTGAAATCTGTGAAAGGAGATGTGAGTTGTGGTAGGATATCCAGTTAGGGGTATCACAAGTTCCTAATAGTGTGGGCACCCAGTTCTTGATTTCCACCACTGAAGTTAAGGATTTGATCATTTCAAGTTTGTTCCCCCCAACTCTTCCTTAACCCACTTGAATCAAATGTATGGAAGATGATATGTCATGAGCTTTGTAATGTTTTGAACAACCAATAATTAAAAAAAAAAAGGTATTACGATCTTAACTTTCTTTTACTATATGTTGATGATCTTTCATCTCATAACTTTGTTTTCTTTTCCATGGGATTTTTTATTTTTATTATCTCTTGGTTTTTCTTCCCCAGGGAAAACTTTTATTTAAACTACAATTTTATACCGAACTAAACCATAAATGTGAAGGAATATGTAGATTTTTTTCATATGTCCTATTTGCTTTGTGCTTTTCTTAGAGTTTCTCTATCTATCTATATTTTTTTCTAAAACTATGGAGCTTCACTTAATGTATTGAGCCTTCATTAACAGATTTCAATGAAGGAAACTTTCTTCAGTTAGCCTGGAAATACTGCCTAAGTGTACACATTTATCCTACCTTTGTTTGAGAGAGTATTTTTCTGCTGGTTTTTAGATGGATGGTTTTCAACACCCTCTAGCAAGAATATAAGGGGAAAGGATAAACATGTGAACTCCAAATTAAAATTAAAGATTTTATACTTTTGTTAAGGACAAAATAATTGAGTGAGTTAAGGAGAATGTGAGAAGAGGGAAAAATGTTAAAGAGAAAATCTGTGCCTGTTGGATGTTCACAGTGTAGTAGGACAGAATAATAGGAGAAAATATCTAAACAAAAGTAATGACAGAGAATAATTTGGGGATAAAGAAGGCCTTTTGAGATTACATTTGAGCATAGCCTGAATTTTGAGGCAAAATAGTAATTTTTGTGTATACCTGGATGAACAAACAGTATTCCAGGAGTTCGGACCATCAAGTGCAAAAGTTTGAGGTGAAATTTGCTTAGGATGCTCAGGAATTAAAAAAGTCATTGCAACTCAAGGTCAATTAGGATGGAAAAATAGAAGGTGGGGTCACACACGGAAGAGCAAACCCTATGCAACACTACATCTTGACAGCCAGTTCTTAGGTATTCTGTGGGACATAGAACACCAGGACAGGATTTTAGACACAGAAGTAATTTGGTTTAAAATAGTTGGAAGGGGCTGGGATTGTGGTTTATCGGTAGAGTACTTGCCTAGCATGTGCAAGGCCCTGGGTTCGATCCTTAGCACCACATTAAAAAAAAAAAATGGAGATCAGTGGGAGGTGGGCAGTGCTGAGATTGGGAGAATCAATTTGGAGGTTATATTATTCTTTAAGATAAGTGGTGATTATGACTTGGAAAAGGGAATTAGCAATGGAAATGAAGAGAGATGGTTAGATTGAGTATGGAGTATGTTAAAGTGGACAATTACACTGAACATTCTAATTTTTTCTCCTCAGATCTTATGCCTTTTTATTTCCTTAACTTGTTTGTTTCACTGGCTAACACCCCCAGAATTACATAGAATAGCAGAGGAGAGGAAAGACCTCCTTGCCTTAATTTAGGGGGCAAGCATTCAATCCTCCAGTAGTAAGTATGTTTTTAAGCTGTAGATGATTGTCAGTGCTCTATAAAAATAGGTAGAAGTTTCTATTACTTGTTTTCTGAAAGCTTTTAGCTTTTCATTATGAACTAATTTTGTTAATTTTTAAATTAAAAAAAAAACCCATTCTAACATCCTTGGAATAAAAAGAAAAAACACTCATGGCGTACAATTATTTTTATATCTTGCTGAATTCTATTTTCTAATATTTCATTGAGAATTTTTGTGCCTATATGCATTATTAGTGTTGGGCTGTAATTTTCACTATTTTAAAAAATCTGCTCTTTTTAGTTATACGTGAGAGTAGAGTGTATTTTGACATGTTTATGCAAACATGGAGTAGATCTCATTCTAATTAGGATGCCCAGTCTTGTGGGTTGTACATTATGTGGAGATTCACTGTGGTGTACTCATAGATGTAAATAGGAAAGTTATGTCAGATTCATTCCACTGTCTTTCTCATTCCTGTGCCCTTCCCTTTTCTCACCTCGCCCTCACTTTGTGTGTTAGCATTCACATATCTTTGTCTTGTCTTAGTATTATACTAATATAGGCTTGAAAATTGGTTTTCTGCAAGACAATCTATAGGATTGACATCTAGTGAAGATGTATGGGTCTGGAAATTTCCTTTTTTTATAGTCCTTTGTACAAATTCAATTTCCTTAACAGTTACAGAGGAAAATCAAATAATTTATTTTACATTGGGTGAGTTGTACCAGCTTGTGCTGAGGAATTAGTTTGTTTTAACTAATGTGTTAAACCTATGTAAGAAGCATTGCTCATAATATTATTTTATTTTAGATGTATATAGGGCCTGTAGTGATATCTCTGTTGTTTTATTTCTAATATTAGTTTTTCAGTCGTTTTCATTTTTCAAGTCTTAGGAGAGTCTTGTCAACTTTATTAATTTCATCAAAAAAATAGGCTTTTTTCCCATTTGATTTTATCTATATATTTTCTCTTTTCATTTTACCAAGTTATATTCGTACTCTTATTATTTTCTTCATTCTTTTTGCTTTGTGTTTGTTGGTTCTTCTTCTTTCTAGTTTCTTTGGGTGGTATTTTAGATTATTTGTTGAAGATGTTTCTTTTTATTTTCTAATACATGCATCTCATATTAGTTTTCTCTCAATTCTACTTTATCTGCATTCCACAAATATTCCACATTCAGGTTTTCATTCTCCCTGAGCTCAGTGTATTATTTGTTTGTGAAGTTTAACCACCAGTTCTCACTCTAAAGATCAATAAATCCTTAGAGATTAAAAAAATGGGTTTAAAACAACTCTTTATTTATGCAATAAAGGCAATGGTGCATACACACTTCCAAAATAGTGATATGATATCAAACTAAATAATTTATCTAGGCTATCCCATAAATTATGACATGCTAAGCATAAACAGATGTAAGATAATATTTGAAACATACCAAACTTAAATAATCCCAATTCATTCATTAGTTATATTATTGAAAGCCATAAAGGAAGTTAAATAAATCATTCAGTTTGCTTACTGCACACAACACAGTTCATAGTCTTAAGAAGGCTAGAAACGCTCCTTCAGATTCTTTCTTACTCACCTAGAGCTTTAACAGGTTGGTCATGTGGATCCAACTCTACTCCACATTGACCACAGGAAAGTAATGGTGTTGGCAGCAGTTTTAGAATGGGTTGAAGCACAGGAAGCAATGAACCACTCCACACATGTGCACATGCACAACAATATACAACATCTCCATGGTACTCCAGGAATACTCAATGTGACAGTAAACTACCTCACAAACTACAGATTACCACTGAATCAATGTTCAGTGCAAAAACAATATCTATAATGATCACTACAAAAAGTTTAAAATGGATTTGGGTATTACAGATGTGGAGGCAAAAAGTACCATCTGAAATAATTAGACATTAAAAATTACCATTGTAGATAGAGGTGGAAATATTGATCTACAAAGAAAATGTGATGATATTATGTGCCTCACTATTTAAGCACTGAAGACAGGTAGCAGTTTGCTCTCATTATGAGCAATGTGCTTATCAGTCAATATCAAGCACAATCACATGCACTGAAAACAGAATGGCTTAAGTTTTATGTTGGAAAGGAGAAAAATATATCATTTTTTTAATTAAAATTTCTACAAGATAAATGATAAAGTTACTCTGTGAAGAGGAATCACAAAAACATGATTAATAATAATGAGTGACTTTGACCAAATGTTTCACCTATTGACCTACTTGTATGTTACTATAATTTATTTGCATAAATTATGTTGATCTTATTTTCACATTATTATCTATTTTCTTCTGCAGTGTGAACCGATCACTTCTAGAACAATGCATGTTCAAATCCTATTTAATCTATCAATTCCTATTTAATCTCATTTAAATATTACATATTTAATTAAAATGATATTCTACAAAACATTGTAGAACATTATAATTCTATAATACTTATAATGCCCCTAAGCTTCTTTACATCACTATCATATTTAGAAATCTTTCATTCATAAGCAATAAACTAACTCCTTTGCATACAAAAAGCACTTTCTCAGTCATATAAGGTTATTGTGAGGTGAGAAGTTTGTTTTCTTCTATACAAAAAGATTATTTAACTGGCTCAAATTGCACATCCAGGATCAAATATTTAGGCAAAATGATTTAGAAGGAGGAACAAATATCCATATCAGTTCATTCATTCATTGTCTTAGCAAACATCTTCGACCTTAAATGAGACAGTGGAATCAAAAGAAACACACATTCATATTTAAAAAGCAGAAAAAATAGAAGAGATGAAACTTTTTGATTCCCTCTAAGAAAAACCTAGGTAATAAAATATCATTTATTTTTTTTCACACTAAATTATGTAAAGTAGGGGCTTTCTGTTTTTCACTCACAAGAATCAAAATGCAGAGAAGGCAATTAACTCACATGGCCCCCTACTTGCTAGCTTTGTGACAGGTTAGAAACCAGACCTGTCTTACTTCAGAATGGATCATTTTTTCCTTCTAACAAACAGAAAATCAAAGCAGATAGACAAACAATATGCCCCAGCATATGCATACACCCCAAAACTAACCTTGGGTGTGACATGATTTTTCAATTAAATATACTTTCTCAGACAGTATGCAATAAAATGATGGATAAAATAAGTAAACAAGAATAATATCAGATGTGTAGCTAACATAATAAGCAAAATGTCTCCACTGTCAGGAATGATGACAAAGTACAAAATCTACAGGAAAGAAATCTTTGAATACGAAGCAGGTTTTATTCACCCACCCAAGGTTACCACTCTCAGGTCTCAGGCCAGGGTAGGAGCTGCATTGTAGTCACCTCCTTATGCATGTTTACTTTATTTAGTGTGTGTAAAAAATTAGTCCTTATGACCAAATTCTTATACTAGAATACTCACTCATCTTGCACTCAACTCTGGATAAAAAAACAAAAACAAACAAAAAAAACCTTAAAAACCAATTTGCTCAAGAGTTTGTGAACATAAGTTGTCCCACAGACGGATTTGGGATGAGATTGACTCTACTTGTGTTCTGAAATCCTCAATGGAGAATTTAGTTTAAAGACTATCTGGGTCGCTAGTATCCCCAGGCACCTGGTAGAAACAAATGCAAATTTCTTTGTAACACATTTACACAGTCAAATTGCTACAGAATTTCCCCCAGAGAGAGCTGAGAAACAGGAATTCACAGTGAAAAATCACAGGAGGAAATACAGCAGCCCAATGAGTGATGCGGCAGCAAAACAAAAGGGACGAATGACAGATCTCCAAAAATGGCAGCTCATGGAACCTGGCCATACCATATAAATGGGATTGCTTAATATGGCTGATAGGAAAAGGTACAAATATATGATAGTGATATAAAATGTGATAAGAAAAATGTAAAATGGGATAGAATAGAGGAACTGGGGTTGCGGCTCAGTGGTAGAGCACTTGCCTAGCCTGTGTGATGCACTGGGTTCGATTCTCAGCACCGCATATAAATAAATAAATAAAATAAAGTCCCATCAACATCTAAATAAATATTTTAAAAAATGGGATAGATAGAACTTCTAGAAGTATAAAATGCACACAAATAGAAGGAGAAATTCAATGCACCCTTCAAATAATACACTCGGTTCCACCAAAGAGAACTGAAGAGTAATCTGAAGGAATTACCTTTGGTATTTCACAAAAGGACCAGTAAGTGCAAACTCTGAGAAGAGTAACAGAAGGAAAAATCAACAGAGCTTATCTAACCTCTGACCAGGAAATGGCATTGAGGGAAGAAACAGAGAAAGAGAGATAGGTAGAATTTTAGTAAATGGCTGAGAATTCCATAAAATTGGAAGAAATACTTCACCCCTCACATTCAAGTCCTGTGACTCCCAAGTAGCAAGGAAACTTTAATATAGATGCATCAGTGTGAAAATGCATATCACCACAGAGCAGGGTCAGGTAGGCAGAGGAGAGACAAGGACTCTTAACTCTTCAATGAACTCAGCAGGAGGAGAGAGCCCCTACAAACAAAAATACTTAGCTACATGGCCAGCTTTCCCAAAGTCTGAAATTCAACATGGGGACTGAGTAATCAAAACAATTAAATAAAGCAGATTTTAAAACTTTTTTAAAGTGAAGGAGGAAAAAAAATCAACTAAATACTGTTAAACACCATCACCTATTTATTACCTATATCCATCTATTTATCTATCTATGTAATTCTCTTTATTTACAGTATACACACATGCACTTATCAATATAGCTTAGACACAGACATATAATTTATGTACAATGAACAGAAAAAGACAATTAATTATAAATTAAATAAAAACCAGCTTTTCCATGTGGAAACAAATTAAATAATGAGGGATTTCTGAGGACCTGGAAGGTAGGGATAAGAAAGTATTTCTTAATCTGGTAAAGGGCACATAGTTGATTGCATCCTTCTTGACTTTTATACTCAAATAGCATAGTACAAAAATTAATTTGTACAAATATGCTGCATATTTGTAAGTCAACTCATCAATAAATTTGTAAATATAAACAATATAACTCATTAGTAAGTGTAACTAAGGATTATCTATTTTCTTTTTTTTTTATTTTTTTATTTTTTTATTTTTATTTTTTTATTGGTCGTTCATAACATTACATAGTTCTTAATACATCATATTACATGGTTGATTCACATGGATTATGAACTCCCGCTTTTACCCCGTATACAAATTGCTGTATCACATCAGTTTCCCTTCCATTGATTGACATATTGCCTTTCTAGTGTCTGATGTATTCTGCTGATTGTCCTATTCTCTACTATCCCCCCTCCCCTCCCCTCCCCTCCCCTCCCCTTTTCTCTCTCTACCCCTTCTACTGTAAATCATTTCTTCCATTTGTATTATCTTGTCTTACCCCTCCTTTCCTCTTATATGACATTTTTTATAACCCTGAGGATCGCCTTCCATTTCCATGCACTTTCCCTTCTCACTCCCTTTCCCTCCCACCTCTCATCCCTGTTTAATGTAAGTCTTCTTCTCAAGCTCTTCGTCCCTACCCTGTCCTTGTTTACTCTCCTTATATCAAAGGAGTCATTTGGAATTTGTTTTTTAAAGATTGACTAGCTTCACTTAGCATAATCTGCTCTAATGCCATCCATTTCCCTCCAAATTCTATGATTTTGTCATTTTTTAATGCAGAGTAATACTCCATAGTATATAAATGCCACATTTTTTTTATCCATTCATCTATTGAAGGGCATCTAGGCTGGTTCCACAGTCTTGCTATCGTGAATTGAGCTGCTATGAACATCGATGTAGCAGTGTCCCTGTAGCATGCTCTTGTTAGGGCTTTAGGGAATAGACCCAGAAGGGGAATAGCTGGGTCGAATGGTGGTTCCATTCCCAGCTTTCCAAGAAATCTCCATACTGCTTTCCAAATTGGCTGCACCAATTTGCAGTCCCACCAGCAGTGAACAAGAGTGCCCTTTTCCCCGCATCCTCTCCAGCACTTATTGTTGTTTGACTTCCTAATGGCTGCCAGTCTTACTGGAGTGAGATGGTATCTTAGGGTAGTTTTGATTTGCATTTCTCTGACTGCTAGCGATGGTGAGCATTTTTTCATGTACTTGTTGATTGATTGTAAGTCCTCCTCTGAGAAGTGTCTGTTCAGGTCCTTGGCCCATTTATTGATTGGGTTATTTGTTATCTTATTGTCTAATTTTTTGAGTTCTTTGTATATTCTGGTTATTAGGGCTCTATCTGAAGTGTGTGGAGTAAAGATTTGTTCCCAGGATGTAGGCTCCCTGTTTATCTCTCTTATTGTTTCTTTTGCTGAGAAAAAACTTTTTAGTTTGAGGAAGTCCCATTTGTTGATTCTATTCGTTAACTCTAGCGCTATGGGTGTCCTATTGAGGAATTTGGAGTCCGATCCCACAGCGTGTAGATCATAACCAACTTTTTCTTCTATCAGATGCCATGTCTCTGATTTAATATCAAGCTCCTTGATCCATTTTGAGTTAACTTTTGTGCACGGCGAGAGATAGGGATTCAGATTCATTTTGGTGCAAATGGATTTCCAGTTTTCCCAGCACCATTTGTTGAAGATGCTATCCTTCCTCCATTGCATGCTTTTAGCCCCTTTATCAAAAATAAGATAGTTGTAGTTTTGTGGATTGGTTACTGTGTCCTCTATTCTGTACCATTGGTCCACCCGCCTGTTTTGGTACCAGTACCATGCTGTTTTTGTTACTATTGCTCTGTAGTATAGTTTGAAGTCTGGTATCGCTATACCGCCTGATTCACACTTCCTGCTTAGTATTGTTTTTGCTATTCTGGGTCTTTTATTGTTCCATATGAATTTCATGATTCTTTTATCGATTTCTACAAGATATGCTGTTGGGATTTTGATTGGCATTGCATTGAACTTATATAGGACTTTTGGTAATATCGCCATTTTGATGATGTTAGTTCTGCCTATCCATGAGCAGGGTATATTTTTCCATCTTCTAAGGTCTCCTTCTATGTCTTTCTTTAGGGTTCTGTAATTTTCATTGTATAAATCTTTCACCTCTCTTGTTAGGTTGATTCCCAAGTATTTTATTTTTTTGGGGGATATTGTGAATGGAGTAGTTGTCCTCATTTCCGTTTCAGAGGCTCTGTCGCTGATATACAGGAATGCCTTTGATTTATGCGTGTTGATCTTATATCCTGCCACTTTGCTGAATTCATTTATTAGCTCTAATAGCTTCTTTGTAGACCCTTTTGGGTCTGCTAGGTATAGAATCATATCATCTGCAAATAGTGATAATTTAAGTTCTTCTTTTCCTATTTTTATGCCTTTAATTTCTTTCGTCTGCCTAATTGCTCTGGCCAGTATTTCGAGGACTATGTTGAACAAAAGTGGTGAGAGAGGGCATCCCTGTCTTGTACCAGATCTTAGAGGGAATGCCTTCAATTTTTCTCCATTCAAAATGATGCTGGCCTGTGGCTTATCATAGATTGCTTTTACAATGTTGAGGTATGATCCAGTTATCCCTAATTTTTCTAGAGTTTTGAACATAAAGGGATGCTGTACTTTGTCGAAAGCTTTTTCTGCATCTATCGAGATGATCATATGGTTCTTATTTTTAAGTCTATTGATGTGGTGAATAACATTTATTGATTTCCGTATATTGAACCAACCTTGCATACCAGGGATGAATCCTACTTGATCATGGTGTATAATTTTTTTGATATGTATTTGAATCCGATTCGCCAGAATTTTATTGAGGATTTTTGCATCAAGGTTCATTAGAGATATTGGTCTGTAGTTTTCTTTCTTTGAAGTGTCTTTGTCTGGTTTCGGAATCAGGGTGATGTTGGCCTCGTAGAAAGAATTTGGAAGTTCTCCCTCTTTTTCTATTTCCTGAAATAGCTTGAAAAGTATTGGTGTTAGTTCCTCTTTAAAGGTTTTGTAAAACTCTGCTGTATATCCATCCGGTCCTGGGCTTTTCTTAGTTGGTAATCTTTTGATGGTTTCTTCTATTTCCTCTATTGTTATTGGTCTGTTTAGGTTGTCTATATCCTCCTGGCTCAATCTGGGCAGATCATAAGACTCAAGGAATTTATCTATGCCTTCACTATCTTCTATTTTATTGGAGTATAAGGATTCAAAGTAATTTCTGATTATCTTCTGTATTTCTGAAGTGTCTGTTGTGATATTGCCTTTTTCATCCCGTATGCTAGTAATTTGGATTCTCTCTCTTCTTCTCTTTGTTAGCATGGCTAAGGGTCTGTCAATTTTATTTATTTTTTCAAAGAACCAACTTTTAGTTTTGTCAATTTTTTCAATTGTTTCTTTTGTTTCAATTTCATTAATTTCAGCTCTGATTTTAATTATTTCTTGCCTTCTACTTCTTTTGCTGTTGTTTTGCTCTTCTTTTTCTAGGATTTTGAGATGAAGTATGAGATCATTTATTTGTTGTTTTTTTCTTTTTTTGAGGAATGAACTCCAAGCAATGAATTTTCCTCTTAGAACTGCTTTCAATGTGTCCCATAGATTCCGATATGTTGTGTCTGTGTTTTCATTTAACTCTAGGAATTTTTTAATTTCCTCCTTGATGTCTTCTAAAACCCATTGATCACTCAGCAACCTATTGTTCATTCTCCAGGTGATGTTTGATTTTTCCTTTCTTCTTTTATCATTGATTTTCAGTTTCATTCCATTATGATCAGACAAGATGCATGGTATTATCTCTACCTCTTTGTATTGTCTAAGAGTTGCCCTGTGACATAGTATATGGTCTATTTTTGAGAAGGTTCCATGTGCTGCTGAGAAAAAAGTGTAGCTACTTGATGTTGGGTGGTATAGTCTATATATGTCAATTAAGTCTAGGTTGTTAATTGTGTTATTGAGTTCTATAGTTTCCTTATTTAACTTTTGTTTGGAAGATCTGTCCAGTGGTGAGAGAGGTGTGTTGAAGTCTCCCAAGATTACTGTATGGTGGTCTATTAGACTCTTGAACTTGAGAAGGGTTTGCTTGATGAACATGGCTGCTCCGTTATTTGGGGCATATATATTTATGATTGTTATGTCTTGTTGGTGTATGGTTCCCTTGAGCAGTATGAAGTGTCCTTCTTTATCCCTTTTGATTAGCTTTGGCTTGAAATCTATTTTATTAGATATGAGTATGGACACTCCTGCTTGTTTCCGTGGTCCATATGAGTGATATGATTTTTCCCAACCTTTCACCTTCAGTCTATGTACATCTTTTCCTATCACATGCGTCTCCTGTAGACAGCATATTGTTGGGTCTTGTTTTTTGATCCATTCTACTAGCCTGTGTCTCTTAATTGGTGAGTTTAAGCCATTAACATTTAGGGTTATTATTGAGATATGGTTTGTTCTTCTATCCATATTTGTTTATTGATGTTACTAAACCTGATTTGTTATCCTCTTTGACTACTTTCCCCCCTTTACTGTCCTACCTCCCATTGTTGGTTATCAATGTTATTTTCCATTTCCTCTTCCTGTAATGTTTTGCCAAGGATTTTTTGAAGAGATGGTTTTCTAGCTGCGAATTCTTTTAACTTTTGTTTATCGTGGAAGGTTTTAATTTCATCTTCTAACCTGAAGCTTAATTTTGCCGGATACAAGATTCTTGGTTGGAATCCATTTTCTTTAAGCGTTTGAAATATGTTATTCCAGGATCTTCTAGCTTTTAGAGTCTGTGTTGAGAGATCAGCTGTTATTCTGATTGGTTTACCCCTAAATGTAATCTGCTTCCTTTCCCTTGTAGCTTTTAAAATTCTCTCCTTGTTCTGTATGTTGGACATCTTCATTATAATGTGTCTTGGTGTGGATCTCTTATGATTTTGCACATTCGGCGTCCTGTAGGCTTCTAGGATTTGGGATTCTGTCTCATTCTTCAAGTCTGGGAAGTTTTCTTGTATTATTTCACTGAATAGATTGCTTAATCCTTTGGTTTGGAGCTCTGTGCCTTCCTGTATCCCAATGACTCTTAAGTTAGGTCTTTTGATATTATCCCATAGCTCTTGAATGTTCTGCTCATGGTTTCTTAGTAGACTTGCTGAGCTATCTATGTTCTTTTCAAGTTGAAATACTCTGTCTTCATTGTCTGATGTTCTATCTTCTAAGTGATCCACTCTGCTGGTAGTATTCTCAATTGAGTTTTTAAGTTGGTTTATTGTTTCCTGCATTCCTAGTATTTCTATTTGTTTGTTTTTTATTACCTCTATCTCCCTGTGAAATTGATCTTTAACTTCCTGGATTTGTTTGTCAATGTGATCTTTCATTGTCTGATTTTGCTGTCTCATGTCTTCCTTGAGACTCCAGATCATCTGAAGCATGTATGTCCTGAGCTCTCTATCTGACATTCCATCTGTTGCAGCTATTACCTCTTCTAAAGTTGAGTTGACCTGCATTGCCTGTGGTCCTTTCTTTCCTTGTCGTTTCATACTGCTGGCGTTTCTTTCTGCTTGGTGAAATTGTTGTGTCTTTGATATTTTCCCCCTCTATTTATTTATATTGCTCTTGTATAGTTGAAAAATCACCCTTGCAGGGCAGGTAGTGGCTGTGATCCTCCTCCAATTAGTGTGATCCGTCTACCATGCTGGCAGGCCCTAGGTCTGCTTTGCTGGTCGGTCAAAGGTCCACCTACCCAGCAGGCGCCAGGGGCACCTGTGTCACTCCATAGGTTGCTGGGCCTAACCTCCTGAAGGGTTGCAGGTTCGCCTCGCTTGCAGGCACTGGGGGAGGGGCCGGTTCCGCCCCTCAGCAGGCTTTGGGCTCGCTCTGCTGCTGTTCACAGTCCCTCCTCCCTGCAGACACTGGGGGAGGGGACGGGCCTAGCCCTCAGCCGTCCGCCGCCGGACCTGTCCTAGTGGGTCCGGTCAGCGTTCCCCGCCGGCGCGTGTAGCTGCAGTCCCTTGGCTGGTTGCTGGGCCTGACCCGCCCGCCCGTGGCTTGCAGGTTCGCCTCGCTTGCAGGCACTGGGGGAGGGGCCGGTTCCGCCCCTCAGCAGGCTTTGGGCTCGCTCTGCTGCTGTTCACAGTCCCTCCTCCCTGCAGACACTGGGGGATGGGACAGGCCTAGCCCTCAGCCGTCTGCTGCCGGACCTGTCCTAGTGGGTCCGGTCAGCGTTCCCCGCCGGCGCGTGTAGCTGCAGTCCCTTGGCTGGTTGCTGGGCCTGACCCGCCCGCCCGTGGCTTGCAGGTTCGCCTCGCTTGCAGGCACTGGGGGAGGGGCCGGTTCCGCCCCTCAGCAGGCTTTGGGCTCGCTCTGCTGCTGTTCACAGTCCCTCCTCCCTGCAGACACTGGGGGAGGGGACGGGCCTAGCCCTCAGCCGTCCGCCGCCGGACCTGTCCTAGTGGGTCCGGTCAGCGTTCCCCGCCGGCGCGTGTAGCTGCAGTCCCTTGGCTGGTTGCTGGGCCTGACCCGCCCGCCCGTGGCTTGCAGGTTCGCCTCGCTTGCAGGCACCGGATTATCTATTTTCTAAATCAACTTCAGTTCTCATACTGTTGCCCATCTCATGACAAAAAAATTACTGATGTGTAATGAAAGAAAAGGCAAAAAAAAATGCTCTAAGCTGTTTGGGAGGTAGAGTTAAAGCTCTCTCATTATTAGTTTAATTTCAAAAGTTTCAAACTTTACTTTTGTAGGTTAAAATAATAATAGATAGTTATTTTTCCAGTTTTTATTTTGAAAAAAAATATTAAACATACAAGAATGTCTAAATGTTCAATCTTATAATTTTAATCTAAAATTAACTAAATGCATGCATTGGCTACACTCATTTTTGTTCTCTCTGTCCAGATATTGATGGAGATACTGTTTTTACTGAGCCATTTCTGAGATAGATATCATTACACTTCACCCCTAAACTAGACCAGCCTACATTGTTTAAGATTAAGTGTTTTTCCAATGTTAATTTTCTCCAATTATCACTCTAATTTAATTTGATTGCCACCATAATCTAATGTGTCATGCATATTTATGCATCCCCAATTGATTAATAATATCCTCCATATGTACTCTGCCCAATGTAAAATCAAACTGATATACAGTCAGCTCTTCATATCCAAAGTTTCTGTATCAAAAAACTCAGACAACCATGGATAGAAAATATCTGGAAACAAGTTACATCTCTACTGTAACATGATACATTTACATGTATCATGTAAAATGTATCAAAATCATATTATTTCAAAATCATTATACATTTTGCGTCCTTATTCTTTAAATAATGCTGAATTATAATAATGTACATATCCTTTATAATGTATTTATATAAGTACAGGGCTGGGGTTGTAGCTCAGTGATGGGGTGAAATCAATACTTTAAAAAAATAAGTAAACATGTAGAGGTGATTAAAGCATATAGAAACATGTCTTATTCAACTTTGCACAGCTATAACCAAATGGCTGACAAGAACAACTTAGGAGGAAAGATTCCTTTGGGTTCACAGTTTCAGAGGCTCAGTACATGGTTGGCTGCATCCATAACTTTGGCTCCTTGATGAGACTGGAACATCAGGCAGAAGGGTGTGGAGGAGGAAAGCAGCTCAGCACATGATAGCCAGGAAGCAGAGAGAACTCCACTAACTAGGAATAAAATATAACCCTCAAATGAATGCCTCCTGCTAGACCCTACCTTCTTCGAGTTACCACCCATTCAAGTGGATTAATCTACTGATTCGTTTATGGTTCTCATAATCAAATTGTTTCACCATTGAGAATGCTCTTGCGTTGTCTCACACATGAGCTTTTGGTGAACACCTATACCATAAGATGTGTGTAGGTACATGCAAATACAGCATCCCCTACACCTTGATGGAGTCATGTTCTGACAAACCCACCATTAATTCAAAAGTGCACTTGATTTATATAACCTACTGAACACCATAGTTTAACAGCACAGTACAATGGTAGAGTATCAGTTATTGACCCTGGTAATTACTTGACTAATGGAAGCTACAGCTCACTGCTGCTGACCAGCAACACGGGATTATCATACAGTAGCATTTAGCATTTAGCTAGTCCAGTGAAGAATCCAAATTTGAAACTCAAAGTACAGGTCCCAGTAAATTCAAAATTTGAAGAATGGTTTCTACTTAATGTTTATTAATTCAGGTCTATCCTCACTGTGCCATTTTACACCAGGGACTATAGCCTATGCAGATTTTGGTATTCATAGGGGTTCTGGACCCTACTCCCTTGCAGGCCCAGGGATGACTACAGTATATTCTTCCTATGTTCCTAGTATCCTTCATCCTGATGCTATTTTACTTAAAGCCCTGAGATGAGTTCTACATAATATTATTTCAATACAATGCTCAGAGAAGGGGTGATCTTCTGCTCGATTGAGAAGAAACTGATTTTGTGTAATTTTTCCTAAATTTAATTAATTCTTAAATGAAGATTTGTTTTGTTGTATCATTTATCTCCACAGTCCTTCTCCATTGGTTGCCTCTTGGCCAACTCATGTGCTCAACAATATTGAACAAAATACAGAGGATGGGGGGAAAAAGGCTTTTTTGTGTGTGTTTTTTCTATATGTACACCTTTCTATCATTCTCCTTACCTTGTTGAGCTTCTGTCAACACTTCTTCATGTTTCCTGTACTGTTCTATTTTGATCTGGCTTCAGGCTGTTCCACACCCTTGAATCAGTCACAAATGGAATTGGCTGAGACCAGATTACAGTAGTGGGAACATAGTCTATGGCTCCTTTCCAGTTCACCCCTTGAATCAATTAGCTTTCTCTCTTTCCAGCTTAATACCTCCTCCTCACTATAAATCCCACCACATGCTATTCAAAGGTTGGTGCTGTGTAAGTGCAGAGACTACTAGAATGATTAACGTACAACCACACTCTCCAGAGTCTCATGGTTTTTTGGAGGAAGGAAACATGCCAACAGAGAAGAGCAATAAATACCATCAGGCTTGGAGAGAAAAATGTGAACAGGTTCAGTGGAAACTCCAATTACCCCCAAGTCTGTGAAGCCAATACTGGTTTGTTAATTTATTTTGAGCTCCATATCCATCTATCATTCTCTGAGGTTTTGTCCTGATGGAGTTCTCAGGAGCAACTCTAGCTGAACATATCTCAATTCAACTTTTATCTTACTGCCCCCTGAAATCTCATCTTCCTCCTCAGATTCTTGCTTTACACTATAGCCCACCAATCCACTTTGTACCCTACTGAAATCCTACCCTACCATTAGCTACTAACAGTTTCCCATGAGTCACAATCCTTAATTACCAGATGCACTTTCAACACTTGTTAACTGTGTACACGATTTCACATCTGATTAAACTGTCTGTTCCCCTCATGTATCTTACAAATTTTACCTCATATTTAAGAAAGGTATCTGAATTATATCCTTTGGAAGCAGCTCCCGATGTTGACCTTTGCATTCTGTGTAATTTATATATATATATATATATATATATATATATATATATATATCTCCACATTTTATCATGTTTCATGTGAATAAAGGTATGTGTTGAATCCTTACTATGTGCTTGTTTTACAAGCATTAAATCATTTAATCTTTATGAATTACCCACTTAGTTAGACCATGATGTGATTTACTAGTAAAGAAACAAAGAAAATATTATGCTTCTCATTTAGTTATAAGGAAGCTGGGAAATGAGGGATGTCAGTGGCTCTAGTGGTGAAGGTTAACTCCTAATAGTGAAACACCACTTAAGGTATGACAGAGAGATTTTCAGCACTGCTTTGCGAATTTAGCAATCTCTGTAAAACTGAAAGGAAGGGACACTCTAGGCTTTAAGATTAGGCTATTTTATTATCTATCTATTAGAAATGTCCATTCTCTAGATGGTAATGGGCTACTATTACTATTAATTTTTAATTGGAAAATACACCCTTTCCTAGTATTTTCACCCATTTGGTGGCACCTTCCCCAAAAGTTCAAAAATGGATGAGAAACACTTTGTACGTCATATAAAAATCAAACATAAATAGTGATTAATACAGAATTAAACTGATAGCTTCTCTATCCCTTTTACTTCCCAGTGACTTTCCCATGTACCATTAGGGAAAATCAAATTTTATAGAATACAGTCCATGGGTCTACAAATAGATGCATAGATAGTTAAACAAGTGTGGTATACATATACAACAGAATATTATCCAGCCATAAAAGAAGGAAACTCTGCCATTTGTGAAAGCTTAGACAGATGTGGGGAATAGTTTAAGTGAAATAAGACAGGCATAACAAGGTAAATTCTGCATGATCTCATTTGTGTGTGGAGTCTAAAAATGTAAATTTCATAAAAACAGAGAGTAGAAAGTTATTTCTAGGAACTGAGAAATGAAGGAAATGGGAACAGGCCCAATCAAAAAGTATAGATGAATTTTTCAATTATCAAATGAACAAGATCTTGATATTTAATGTACAACCTGGGTAAAAGTCGTTACACACCATACTATGAGCCAACCATAAGAGTGTACATCTTGAAAACAGTCATGTGCCATGTAATGTTTCAGTCACTGACAGACTGTATACATAAAGGTCCCATAAGACCCAGTGACGAAGTATACAAGGACACCCTGTGGTGTTCCCACAAGAACATTTCTCAGAACGGTTCCCAGTGTTAAACAGCATGACTATATATACGATATTTATTGTCAATTAAATATTTTAAGACTCAAAACATTTAAAAAGTCAATCATTGACATATGAGCATTTTAAACTATTTACATATGTGCATGTGCATACACACACGCACACGCACACACATACACACACATAATGTGAATGTCATGCATGCGTGCATGCACAAACTGTGATCTCTTTGTTGGACTCCAGTGAATGGCTCTCTGATGTGGGAAAATGAAAACAAAAATCATCCTTTCCCACTTGTGGGGGAACTAGCATGACTCTCAGGTTAAATGACAGTATGCTCTTTTAAATTTACCTTCAGGAAATTGTGTTCTCACTAGTGGGATAACTAATTATGTGTATTCTCCCACAAGAAAAACAGGAGGGAGTCGTGTTGATACTTAAGTCTAATCATGCCAGCAAAAACACTGCTGTGGGACTGACTATACACACAAGATGTACCTGGCAGTTCTGCCATATTTGTGATTTAATTTCCAAGATTTTCTTATCTTTTTTTTTTTTTTAGCAACATCTTTTAAACTCGTATCTCTGTGGTAAAATACTCAGTAGTCTTGGATTGGTATTAGTTCTATTGACCTTCTAAAACTATTCTTGTTAATATTTAAAACCAGCCAAGGCTAAATTTAATCCTTTTTCTTCAGGGCACATCAAAGGGGATGACAACACCAGGGCAGTCATTGTCATCTCTGATTAAGTATGGCAAACGGTTCACAGGGACCACAGGAGCTGGATGTTTGATTTCTGATCATCAGGGGGAGATGATGGACTTCTTTTATGTTTAGCTGATGGTTTAACATATCTATCTGACAACTGCGATGTTTCATTCTGATTGTCACTCTCTGTACCTATGGATTTGAATCATTGCTGTCTACATTCTGTTACTCTTTCTAATTATCACAGATGGTACAGGCTTCATCTGATATGGACTCAAGGCTAAAACCTCAATTATAATCTCTGAACAAATCACAGAATCTTCTTGTAACATAGCTCATGGAAATTTTGGAGGTAAAAATGGAACCTTCCTTTGCTGACAAAAGTCAAAGTAAATGCATGGAATCTTTCAGTTTTAACTCTGGCTATGTCCGGTAAATGAAAATATTTACATGCCTTTCTAAATGATCTATAGTTTACAAAATTTTCTGCATATAACTGGAATAAAAGTGTCAGATATGGGGCTGGGGTTGTGGCTCAGCGGTAGAGCACTTGCCTAGCATGTGTGAGGCACTGGGTTTGATCCTCAGCACCACATAAACATAAATAAATAAAATAAAGGTATTATGCCCAACTACAACTAAATATCTGTGTTATATACATGTGTTTTATATATATATAAAACACATATATTTAAAAAGTGTCAGATGTGTAAATGTGCTAGATTATTTTTCCTCTACCCCATTTCTGTATGCCCTCATAACTCTGTATGAGAGCTACTGCAAACTTATAGATGCCCCACGTTCATCTCCATCTCCTGTCTGATGCAGGTTAATGTTAAATCATCTACATAATGAACTCACTCTGATGGAGTCCCCAGAGCTCAGCTCCACATCATTTGCTAATACAGTTCATCAGGCTGCAGTATTTCTGTGCTGCCCTTGTACTCATCGCAGTCCTGTGTGATGAGTCTCAGAACCCAGTTTATGAGGTAAATTCTCTTCCCAGGGATCCCTTCACCTTCTCCTCCCTTCCAATAAAGTCCTGCTCAAATACCTACCATCAATTTTCAATCTGGATTCTTGCAACTGAGCTCAGTCCTAGTAGATATCAAGGGTTTCAGAGCAAGGAGTCAACAGGATCACTCAACATGGATAGCTGGGAGTTGTCCACTCTAGTAATGATTGAACTATAGACACTAACATTTTGCCTGATTGTAATCCTCCAATTGCTCAGTTTTGTGCATTGCCCTCTAAAATCTTTTTGCTTACGCTCATATATCAGTGTTTATTTTTTATGTTCAGTAGGTCAATGTCAGGTTTCAGGAGTACACTGCTGCCTCTATTTCTGCTGTGGATATATTGTCAGGTTCATCACTAACTCCACAACCCAGGATTGTTCCACTGCCATACATGAGCCTCACTGTCTAGGAGCTTTCTCTTAGCATGAGCTGGGAATACCAGAAGTTTCAGGTAATAAGAAATCTACAAGCAGCCTTCAGCTCATGAGATGGGTCTGGAAACATAAATATCTACTTCCTCCCTATCGTAGAATAGGAAAACTTACATTACATATAAGTTTATATTCTTTTGGTGGTTTCAGCATGGTAATCTTAATTTTCTCCCTAAAGGTTAAACACCTGATGACAATATTATTATTTTAAGACTATGGTAGACAGTCCAATGAAGCACTTGAAATTAAGGAATAGTGAATAGTTGTAGAAAAAAAAAGAAAAAGCATATGCAATCACCTCAATTGACAGAAAAAAAGCATCTGACAAAGTTTAACACTATTCACTATAAAATTCAACACCAGTTCAATGCTCAATGATCTAGAATAGAATGAGAACACCTTACCATAATAAAGACCATAAATGAAAAGCATTATATTCAAAGCCGAAAGATTCAAATATTTTTTCTGTGAGATCAGTAATAAAGCAAAGATGCCTACTTTAACCATTTCTAAATCAACATATTACTGAAAGTTCAAGCCTGAATAGTTAGGCAAGAAAAATAAATAAAAGGCACCCAAATTGGGAGCGAGAAAGTAAGTTGATCTCTATTCAGATATGATAAAAACTTTTGTGTAGAAAACCTAAATATTCTTCAAAAAAAAACTTTTCAAACTAATGAACAAATTTAGTAAAATATCATGGTACAAAATCAACATGCAAAATTCACATTCCTGTTAATGAACAATCCAAAAAGAAATTTAAGAACACAATCTTCTAACAGTATAATCAGACTAAAACAGTAAACAATTAACCAAAGAAGTGAAAGATTTGTAAAATAAACACTACTGAAATTCAGTAGTAGCAAACACATAAATAAGTGGAAATATATCCCATGCTCATCGATCAGAAGTTGTAAAAATTTAAAACTTCCATAACATTCAAAGTGATTTACAGATTCAATAAAAGTCCTAACAAAATTACATTAGCATTTTCTGTATAAATAGAAAAATCTACTCTGAACTTCATATAAATCTCAAGGAATCCCAGATAGTCACACAATTTGGAAAATGAACAAAGCTGGATGCCACATACTTTCTAATTTCAAATTTCTTAATAAATACACAGTGGAAAATGAAATAGTGTGTTACTGGAATAAAGACAAATATAAAGATCAATGGATCATATGGAGCACAGAACCACAACCTTGCATATATAGTAAATTATTTTTTACAAGAGTTTCAAGATGCACATGGTGTTAGAAAACTAGTTTCCAAATGCAAAAGAATCAATGGACCCTTACCAAACACCATATACATAAAACAACTCAAAGGGAAAGGACATATAAGTAAGAGTTAAAACTATAAATACAAGAAAACATACAAGAAAGGTTGATGACACTGGATTTGACAGTGGTTTCTTAGATATAGCACAACACCCAGTTAAAGAAAAAATAGAAACATTGAATCTAATCAAAACTAAGCTTTTTTTTGCATGAAAGAGAGCTATCAACACAGTGAAATGGCAATCCATAAGTTAGAAAAAAAACATTTGCAAATCACAAATTTGGTAAGGGATTACTATGCGAAATAAAGAATTCCTGCAACTCAACTTCGAAATAACACCACCAAAATGGGCACAGGATATGAAGAGACATTTTTCTAAAGAAATATATAAGTGGATAATAAGTTCATAAAACAATGATCAGCCTTACTAATAAATAGAAGAGTGCAAATGAAAACCATGAGATTCCAATCACACTCATATGAATACCTATTATCAAAAATACGTAAAATAAAAGGTTTGAAGTAGAATGTGGAGAAATTAAAAGCCTTCTGCACTACTTGTTGAAACAGAAAAGAATGCAGCTACTGTGGAAAATAGTATGGCAGTTCCTTGAAAAAATTAATCAAAGAACTATTGTTTTATCTATTTCATTTTGGGATATATACACAAAAGAATTAAGTATTGGGACTCAGAATTATTTGCATACTCACATTCAGGGCAGAACTTTTAGAAAGATCCAAAAGGTTGAAGCAACCTTTTAGATAGTAGTCCACTGTTGAATGGGTAGGTAAACAAAGTCCTATATAAATACAATGAAAATTAATATGTCATAACTGGAAACGAAATTCTGAGATAGATGTATCTCAAAAATATTATGATGAATTCTTTGAGATAGATGACCATCAAAAACATTATGCTAAGCGAGATATAGAGAGGATCGAATATTCCATGATTTTGCTTATATAAATTACCTAGAATATCAATACATAGAGGGACAAAATGTACAACAGGGATTATGAGGACTAAAGCAACTAATTAGTAGGGGATGACAAATATTTTGGAAATAAATAGTGTGGTGCTTGTGACAATAATGCATGTACACTTTGTCACTGAACTGCACATTTTAAAATTTCTGAAATGGTAATACTTTTGTTATGTGTAATTAAAAAAAATTTTTTAGTTGTTGATAGACCTTTATTTTATTTGTTTATATGCAGGGCTGAGAATCAAAGCCAGTGCCTCACACATGACCAGGCAAGTGTGCCACTTCTGAGCCCCAGCCCCAGCCCCTTGTTACATGTATTTTATAATAACTTTTTAAAAGTTTAGCTGACCAGGTATGCATGGTTCTATTTCTGGACCATCTTTAATGTTCCACAGATTGATGTGCCCATATTTATGAAAATATCACACTGTGCTTATTTTTCAAAACTTACAGCATGTTCTGAGATCAAGACATATAAAATTTCATATAAAACATTTTTCTATTTATTCAAGATAATTTTAGCTATTACAAGTCTTTTGTATTTCTAAGAAAATTTTAGAATCAACATGAACAGTTATAAAAATATGTTGGGATTTTGAACTAATTTGTGATAGTTAAGAAGACATGACAACTTGTCAATTTTAGTGCTCAATTCATGATCATGATGTGTTTCTCCATTTACTTCCTCATTTCATTTAACTTTTTTTTTTATTATGGTTTAGTAGTTTCAGGGTAGACCCCATATACATTTTTTGTTACATTTATTTCCTAATATATTATATTTTGACATACTATAAATTACATTTTTTTCTTTTTTTCCATTGCTTGTTACCAGCTATCGAAACACAATTCACTTGGATTGTCATCATTATTTCTAGCAACCTTGCCACACTTATGTGTCATTTTATTTTTTGTAGATTTATTTGGAATTTCTCTGTTTTACATTATGAAATTCACAAATAACCCAATTTTAACTCTTTCCTTAAAATTATTATGCTGTGTATATCTATTTTCTTACTTTCTGTACCAGGTAGAACATATGGAATCTCAGGTAAAAGTTAGGCAAGCAATGATCACCAGTTTGTTTCAGTCTTGCAAAGAAAGCTCTGTGTTAACCATAACGTTAGTGAAAAATAATCATTACGTTATTCGTATTTTGTTGAAAGTAAATCACTTTTTTATATTTGTTGGCATTACAATTAAAAGTTTCCCCTTAACTGTATTTGAATCCTTCCCAGAATTATAAGCTTTATTTATAGGCACAATTTATCTTCAAAAAGGAGATTCGGTCTATGTGTATTAGTGTCTTGACTGCAAAATTAAAATCGATACATTATTTCAGTGAAAATACTGAGTTTCACTCATTACATTTAACTGATCCAGGAACTGTGTGATTTATTTATTCCAGAGACTTATGTGAATATACCTCTTCTCACAAAAAAAAAAGGAAAAGAAAGAAAAAATATCTATCACTCTTCTGTTATTAACCAAGAGGAGGAAAGGGCAACCCCATGGAAACAGTTTAATCAGCCTTGATATCCAAGTCCATGATTCAGGATGATTTAAATGGTCTGTGACAAAAGAATAGTTAACAGTCTGCAAAATGTCCATTATCTTCAGTTAGCAAAGGCCTATTGATTTAGGACCTTGTGTGACTCCCATAGGGTGTGAGTAAGAAGTGATGTGAAAACTCCAATTCAGCATTATTCACCACCAGCAAAACACTCGGAGGTAAGTCTGTTAGGAAGGTACAAATTAAATCTTCATGCTAAATAGTTGTAGATGTCTGGGGAAATCAGGGAGCAGAACGTTTGATACTATCTATAATTTTCTTCTGAGGTCACATATGGCAATCCTGTTAAAATGATGTCTTTAACGAGGTTGTACAATGAATGAAAAACTCTAGAAATTGCCCTGTTTATGATAAAATCTGTTTGTTAAATAAAATCTAAGCTCACCTAAGGATGTCTTCCACAGCTGTACTTCTTTGCTAGAAAATACACCTATCTGTTTGTGTAGTAATTTATGCCTCTTTCTGAAGCACGGCTTGACATATCAAGAGCATAGAGAGTTGTAGAGAAGAGCTGCCTAACACTTAGGTATAATTCTATCTTGGAGGTCCACAGAATCCTTCAGGTATAATCCTAGGGTCAGTCATTCACCATGAGTTCAGTGACTGCTACTGAGACCCTCCTGCCTCACTGGCATTGGGAAAAGGGTTCAAAGTGATGCAAGATAAAACAAATGCATGCGACACAATCTGGCACCTTCTCAATTAGCCCTTGTCTGAGAAGGTAGGATACACTCTATGATCAGAAAATGCAAGTGCAAGTCACTCCTATGAAAGATGAACGTCCTTGTGATGACATCCAGGAGCCCACAGACACTGAGCTAGAGGTGATGTGTTTGTGGATCCAGCAAAATCCTCAGACCGGGGCGTGGTTTAGCCTTATGAACAACAATTGCATGTAGGACCATTGACTAGGCTCTCAATGAACAAGAAAAATATAAATATTTCTTAACAAAAGACAAAAGTGAACAACTTAACAAAAGTAAGAGCTACTTACACCAGAATAGAAAGGCTCACCAGACACACAAATCACATCCTGTTCCTGGATGATCAGAATATCTTTGGCTAGGTGCAGCCGGACTTTGAAAGGCTCCTGATTACCATCCTGCAGCAAACAAATCCCTGTCTTTGTCTTCAGAGAAAAAAGAAGAAGGAAAAAAAAAGAACAAAGTATAGTTATAGGTTATAATTTTATGGCCTATTTACAGCCAAACCCATTAAATAACATTTCACAGCTGGGAAATATATACTTTGGTGAGTCTGATATTTATTACTTTATTGTACAGAGAAATGGTAAAACCATTTTAAACAAATTAGACGCATGGATTATGGACATTATGTCAACAATGCCACATGAAATTTTGGAAACTAAGAATTATAACAAAAGTACTGTACTATGTTTGAAAAATAATAAGAGTTTATATGAATACTTACTTTTAATTTGAACATAAAAGTAATAGTTTTATTGAGATACAATTAACATTTCATATAACTTGACTTTTTAAAGTATATAGTTAATTTTTTATAATATTCAGATGTACAAGCATCAAAATGAGCAATTCTAGAACATTTTGAACATCTGTGAAATAACTGCATACCTCTGTCTCTCCCTGCCCAAGCCTAGACAAACACTAATTTACTTTCTGTATCCATCATAAAATTTGGCATCTGGACACATACCTACTTAACATATCAGGGATTGAACTCAGGGGAACTCAACTACTAAGCCACATCCCCAGCCCTATTTTGTATTTTATTCAGGGATGGGTCTCACTGAGTTGCTTAGTGCCTCGTTTTTTGCTGAGGCTGGCTTTGAACTCACGATCCTCCTTCCTCAGCCTCTGGAGCCTCTGGGGTTACAGGAATGCTCCACTGTGCCTGACCCTACTTAACTTTCAGTGTAACTGCTCTATACTAGCATTCCTATTTGTCCCACACTTTGTACTTCAGATGGAATGAGGAAAAGTGGTAAGTGAATTATCTAAATTAATGATATAAAACAGATCCTAATTTAAAGTCCAAAAACTTTTGTTCCTAAATGAATCAACGTGCTTCGCATATTTTTGGAAAATGTGAAGAAAAGACTGTGAGGACTTCTGAACCTTGTACTACAGAGCTTTAAATCACAGACTTCATAATCACTGAAGAAGACTGGATCTTGTCAGCCTCAAAAACCTTGATTTTATTATAGTCACCCTAGCAAGGGCATTTAGCATTCCTATTTGTCATGCTATGAACCGAAATTCATGTCAAACAGAATATAATCTCTAATTCTTATTATGAACTAAAAAGTCAACAGGAGCAATGACTACTTCAGAAATGCCTTTTTTTTGTTTGATCAATTAATGAATCATTCTTGATGAATGGATAATACATAGGGAGGCATATTTATCCTTAGTATTTGAGAGTTGTATTACCCCAGACAAATAATACCAGGTTTTCTTGTGTAATTTAATTTTCCATGGGGATTCTTAGGAGTTTCTTTCTTTGGAAGAATTTTCCAGAATGTTGACGAGCATATATTTAGATACTGCAGCTTCCAAAGCTAGCTCTTTCTGCAAACTGATTTATCACATGTACAGAGGCACACCATTTTATCCTCCATATTACATACAATCATACACCCGCCTGTAAGTATTTTAAAGGGTGCATGTCTTTTTTAGGAAGTACAGAAGCTTTTTTAAGAGCAAGGACAACATTCTTTTCTCATCTCTGGCAGCAGCACTCAGCAGATGCTCACTAAATCATGCCGATTAATCTATTCACCAGTGTCATTCAACTGGATATGTCCAGAGGACAAAAATATTTCAGAACAAGCAAATTATACTTCCCTTAGTATAAAACAGTTTTTCTGAATTTTTCTCATGAACAATTCTTTCACGCTTTCAGTGTGATCTTGGCTGGGGACCAACTCGGAGACACTCTAAGGGACACAGGGAGGAGTGGGGATATAAAATAATACATCAAAGCCAAGTGATCATAATTGAGCACATTGGACAGTTTTTCAATGAAAGGTAGACTCTGGGCCAATTTGTTCCCCAGACATGTAATGGAATAGCTGGTAATCACAAGTAATGCTGTTTCAACTTCAGGATGAGAAAGGGGCTTTTCCCTGAGAGCTCAGAAATATATTATTGTTTCACATCAAAGAGATGTACAAGATCAGCAGGGAAAGGTTGGAGAGCTCCACAGAGCCAGGAGCGTTCTCTCATCTCATTTCTGATGTGGTCCAAGTTAGCATTGCACAAGTAATGTGACAAACGTCCCCAGTTTATTAAATAACTTTCTGGAAAGCAGAATACAGAGTTTTGAGCTCCCTCTAGTTTCCTGAGATGTCAAGATTTACAAAAAATAATAATAATAATAATAATTAAGCAGCTTTTCATTAGAAGAAAACACCCCTTACCACCACCACCAATAAAATGTGTGTTCTGTTTGTGCTCAGAAAGCTGAGGACAAATTGACATTAAAATATATTTTACCACGAAAATTCAGCTGTGCATGTGAAAATACATTTTACATCTCACAAATGCATGACTTTTGCAAATATTGTATTACATTAGCAGAGAATCAGACATGAATTTAGACAAATAGTCTTTGGTTTCAAAGTATTCTTACTTATTACAATAGTACACAACTGGATGTGGTTGTACTGTAATCCCAGAGACATGGGAGACTGAGGTAGGAGGATCAGGAGTCCAAGCAAGGCTGTCAAGCTAGATGAAATAAGCCAATTACAGAAACCAAAGGCCAAATGTGCTCTCTGATATGTGGATGCTGATACAAAATAAGGGAGGGTGGAGACTAGAAGTTTATTGGAGTAGACAAAAAGGAAGGATGGGGAGGGAGAGAGGATGGAAATGGGAAAGACAGTAGAGTGAATTGGATAGAACTTTCCTATGTGCATCTATGAATACACAATAAGTGAAAATCTTCATCAGGCACTACCACAAGAATGGAATCCTAATTAGAGTCAGTTGTATTCCATGTATGTACAATATGTCAAAATACACTCTGTCATGTATATCTAAAAAAGAACGAATTTTTAAAAAGCAGAGTTTAAGAACTGCCTGTCTGAATACAAAAGAAAAATACATAAAAGGTCCAGGGATATATGGGGATGTGGCTCAGTAGTACTGGGTTCAATCCACAGTACCAAAAGATATGTATATAAATACGATGTGATGTGATACATGAGATGGCAGCATTGTATAGAGGGCAATGAGATATTTTTCAGAGGAGGAGGTTTCAAGGAGGACTGATAGAAGATGTGTATAGTTCTACTGAAAAATAAATTGGGGAAGCAATTATTAAGAGGATCCAAAGATATTTTAATCAATGGGAAAAATGAGTATGCCTATCTCATGGGATGTAAAAAGATGGAAGTAAAAGTCAATTTCAATACTGGGCTTGTGTGAGCCATCAGAGGAGTGGGAGAGAAGTGCTGGGTGAAGATTAGGCAGGTCCAGGTTCCTGTAGAATGTGGCAGGGGTTTGAAGATGATGGAGATACCCTGGCAACATGCCAGTGATGAAATAATATGCTCACATTTGTATGTTCTAACTAATTTCTTACAGCAGTGAGGAAGATGGAAAGTAAATGGGAAAGTGAAAATATGTAACTGTTATCAGAAGCAAACACTCTGGTCAGAGGATGTTAGGGAGTGGTAAACAGCTGCACTTAGAGTTCTTTTAGGACATTAAAAGAGTAGGGGAAATTGATTGCAGGGCACTCTCCTGAGGAAGAACAGAGTGGGGGCATGGGGATTCTCACTAAAGAAATATGGTCACCTATTTCATTTATTTGTTGTTAATAACTACTCAGATGTGTTTACTAAATGCAAAGAAACAGTAATTTGCTTTGCTGTTCAAAAACCCAGTGCAATTGCTTTCACAGACAGAACAAGACCAGAGATGAAGTTATAGGGCAGAACTAAGCCAGGCTGCTGAAACCAGGTTCTGTGTTCTGTACTAGTTGCTTTGGGCTCACTTACACTGAGGTTATTTAGGGAGATCTTCCCAATTATCCTGCATAAGATGGTATAGCCCTTTGCATCTTTCACTAGATAGAATTTTGGTTATCAAAATATTCCAATGGAACTGAGGTTTTAGCTCAGTGGTAGAGCATTTACCTGGCCTGCTTGAGGTCCTGAGTTCCAAACTTAGCACAAAACAAAATGAATGAAAATAAAAACAACAAATAAAAAATGCAAACAATAAAAATAACAAAAACAAAAAACTAATTTTTATGTAGTGTGAATAATTCTGAAAAGGACAATATCATCTTGCAACAGCTGCTCATCATGGGTCAAAGCAATGACCACTGGAGATAAGAAACCACTCTCAAGATATCTATTATTAATTAATTATCTATTAATTTTTCCCTAAAGCCATGCTGCTAGAGGGCATAGGACTCTATATGATGTGGGAAGAGATTTTTATCTCCACTCCATTATGATTTCTTCAGAGGATAAGAATTGGAATTCTTTTGAAAGTGGGAGAGGCTGCTAGTGCTGTCCAAACTAAAAGAAACCACAGCTACAACAACTTCAGAGGTCCAAGGAACCAAATTCTTTAAAATTAGAAATAATCTAAACACTTATAGGCCTCCAATATTAGTATCAACTTACAACATACACCATCTTCCTTTTTCTTTATTAACATGAAGCAATTAACAATTATTCATTGCATGTAAGTGAATAAATACATGTAATATGTGTTTATATATAAAATGTAAAAATATCTTACAAAATTATAAATTGTAAAGTACACCAATAAATTAAAATTCTAAAGGAAGGAATTATTCATAAAAATGTTATAACTCAAATATTATTTTTCTGTGCCTGATTAACAATCCTATATAATATCTGGATTTTACAGATTCCACATTGGACACCATTTGCACAAATAAATGATTAAAAGTGACATTTCTTAGTTATGTAAAAGGCAATATTTTAGAATGCTATGTTTTATCCAAATCAATTAAATATGGTTATAAATTTTCAGGAATTTACTTTGTTATTAAAACAAATGCCACATTTAAACTTTTTAAATTTTATACTTGCTTCAACTTAGTACATATTTTGGAACTTTAAAAAGTAGATCTTTATCTACTTTCTTCTTAAAAATTAATAACTGTTTTAAATTTCTGTTCTTGTTGCTTAAAAAACACAAAATGTGCTTGCTTGGAACTTTAAAGTCTACATCTTTAAATTTTGAAATGAAAATCTGCAATATCCTATGTAAGAAACCAGGCAGAAACAATAATATAAAACTGCAAATACTCTTGCAGGTGTTTCTATATTTTGGTTGACAAATACACATTAATTTGTTTTGTAAATCTGTGGTCTTAAGTACTATGCAATTTTTACTACATCACAGCAGTAGTGCATTGAATATTATTCCAGGCAACATGCTTCAAACTCTATTTTATATTTTACCTGCCCCCTTTCTGGATTAATTTGAATCCTGGCTTTCTCCTTAGCTGAATTCTAGTCTTTTGTCAAGTACTGTATAAGGCTTTTTTCTATGTGAAGCCTCTGAAATAATTTCATCCAAGGATGAGTCCTCACTCTTTTGAACTCATACTTTCATAAAATATTTATGTGTCCCTGAAACTCATCAGTACTCTATTTTGGTATCACATGTAATGACATCAAGAGTATTTAGTTCAATATCAACATTATTTAGCTTCCTCTTGTATATTGTTATTACAAGATTTTAATAATAGGCTATTGCTCTTTTCATTACTGATTAATTAATAGGACCTAACATAATAGTATGATCCTAGCAGAATTTCTTTCAACATTTGTAATCATATTGGGGCTGAAAAAATAGCATCCAAAATACTGGTGCTTTCAGACATGCCTCTGATTTAGGGTCCCCTCTGATCTATCCTTGTTTTTCTACCTCCTTGCACAGGGAGAGGCATTTTGCAAATTTCTCATATCTATCCAATCAGATTCCCCCAAAGAGAAAAACAATTGCTTTATACTTTCTTTCTGAAATTGTACTAATAAGAGAAGGCAAAAATCTGGTTGCAACAAGGTAGATTCAAAGCAAAACATCATGCCTAGATCTTAGAAGAACTTTGTCCTGGTCCCATATGTCTGCCCACAAAATAATTTATTAGCCCTCTGGAATTACCTGGATTGCCTATATTCCTACTCTCCTCTCCCCTGTGAGGAGAAGCTTCAACTTTCTCACTTTTACAACTTTTACAACTCCCACTCTGTGTGTGGATCTTATGTTCTGGTACATTAAAATATTTGTATTTTTTTTTCCTGCTAATCTGTCTTTTCCAGTTTATTTCATGTAGTGAAATTATTAAACATTCAACAAGGAAGTTAGAACTACAACTGTAACATAGTCATAGATTATATTTCATCATAGAAAGAACTAAAATTATGTACGTGAACAAATTATTTCACATAGTCACGTGTTATGTAAAAGTGGATCTAAGTCTGAGAAGCACACTGTCAGGTGATTTTTATCATTATGGGAAGCTCATGTGGTACTCACATAAGCTGAGATGTTTATGAAGACACCAGGTAACAAAGTATTTTGCCAAAGTATTTTGCCATTATTCAGCGAAAGACTGTATATGTTAAAAGAAATATGTAGCTTCATAATCAACATAAAGATGTAGGTCTTACTTTAATAAAGGCAAATATAAAAAGTGAGGAAAAAATGAAAATAAATATTGGCTGGAACATACACACTTTATCTGATGAAATGTTTTTAAAAGCAGAATAATGGTAATCAGAGGCTGACTATATGTATATTAAATAATGTCTTGTTGTGTGTATATTTTTCTGCTAAATTTTATATTTTATATTTGTCCCTAAAGCATTTTATGTAAGTTTCTTCTTTCATTTTTGCTTCTCACTAGACTTCTAAATCCCGGGTATTTTTTTAATTGCAACATTTTGTTTTCAAGAGCAGAAGTTTCTTAATCAATAAATCATTTATTTAAAACGGATTTATATTAGATACTTAAGGTGCTTTTAAAATGATATCATGTGTTCATTCTTCTTTATGTTTTTACAGAGAAGAAACCTCCTGACATCCACAATGCAATAGTCTACTTTGATCTCATGTGCATCAATATCAGGTTTTCATTTTTATTCCTTATTAGTAGTCAAGAGAAAACAAAAATATGGAAATAATATATTCCATGTATCTTTGACTCTAATATAATTTCCAGCAATGAAGTACTCTAGAGAGAGCTTTAAACTTATTATTAGGAGTTCTAAGTTACACATTAATAGTTACACATTACAACACTAATGCTTACAAAATTTTAAATACATTTTTGCAATCGGTTTAGAGAAACAATAAGCAATTGTTTATCTCAGATTCCTGAGAGAAATTTAAGTACATGACATTTCACTAAGAGGAAAATCTTCACAAATGTTAAAGACTAAAGTTTATGATTTCTGTGGCTTGATTTTAACACTACCATAGGTAATCTAGTTATGCCTGTTTTTTTGTTGAGTCACACAAAATAAAAATACTTTAAAATTTGAAAGCAAATGCAAATTTTTTCCTAAAAATATTTTAATTTTACAAGAAGACTGAAAAAAAAAACCCTCAATTGTTTGAATGATTCAGGCTTAGTGAAAAAAGATAGCCTTTTTTCTTAAGATAGAAAGATTACGTTCCCTGGGGCTCCCATCCAAGCACTATTGAACTGTACACTTGAGTGGTCTTTAATATCCTTGAAAGAGTAATGCATCACTTTCACGCATACCAGGGTGTGATGGCAGCTTTGCAGAGAAACTGAATTGTTATATATTAATACTTAAATAATACTGAAATACTTAAGAAACATTGGAATCAAAACTTGTAGGATTTTAGTGCCTCCCCCCCCTCAAAAAAAAAAATACAACCTTAATTGCCCTCTAATTTATAACCATGTATGTGAAAAGAATTCCTTCCAGTAGTTCCTCTCACCATACAGTATTTAGTTGATGGAAAGGAGCAATTCAGTTATTAAATATGCTCCGATCTTCCTAAAGAGTTGAAATCCAGGGCTTCCCCAGGCATACTTTGGTTTTCTAAATTTACTGAAAGAAAACGTACTCTGGATGTAAAAGGATCCGATCACTCACTCATCCTCTGCCCAAAGCAGTGTTCCACCCACAAAAAGTAGGGCCAAGTCTGTCCTGCTTATGTACTGTGTTTTCCTTATGCAAAAAGGCAGAAGGCTATTGCACCTACCTCCTCACAGGCAGTTCTGAAATCCATGTGCTATGGCACCACAAAGGATGTGATCTGGAAAGAGAGAAATCATCAGCCATTAAGCAGAGCATTGAGTGTCAGAGAAGAGAACATTGGTAAAGTGTAAGAAATGGTGAGGCTGATACCATGGGAAAACTGCCTTTGCAACCACTGGCATGAGGGAAAGCAGGAGACGAAAAGGTCTCCATGCCCAGCTTTTGTAAAATATGTATACACTGAAACTGTTTGTGTGATGGAGAATCTGTATTTCCACGCATCTCTACACCCTGCCAGGCATTCAGACATGATCTACAACAGGACTAACCTCTTTTCTCAGGGGTTAGCTCATTGCCACCATTCATTTTGAAACCTGAGTTTGCAGGTGGGAAAGAAACTTCAAATAGGAGTAATTAGGTGTTGCTTTTCATCTGGTTATCTCTCAAAAAAAGGTTGACTGATCTTTCTCTTTTTAATTAAAAAGCTACATGCATGAATAATTCTCTCTGGAATTTAAAATTTTATTCATAAACACCATGATTCAAGGAAGCTCTGTATCAGAGTGCATAATATTAATATAAATCAATGTATGAAATATATAATACAGATTTTCATTTAAGGGTCAATGTAATACCTGCATAATGGATGCAGATTTAAATCATATGAAGGTTTTTTTAAAAGTTCTTTTAAAGAGTTTTGTCTCATTTTATGATTAAAAAAAAAGTAGATGTCACACAAAATTGATACCTATCTACAATGACAGGAAACAATGCAGAGTCAAACTGTATTCATTGAGTAAATGAGACTTCAAAGTACAATTTCAAGATACTGCCCCAAATTACTCTCAGTTTTAAATCAGTAAACCATTTTATCCTTCTTTGTTGCATTTTTGTTGTTGTTTGATCAGTTTGAGAATGCTCAACCCAAGTGAGTGGGGTAAAATAGAGAGGAAAGTGTCACCCACACTGACACTGGATTAACGGATCGTTTTTCCTTCTTTTTTCTTTTTTTTTAAAGAAAAGATCGGTTATATTCAGTAGAAACCAAACATGTTATTTAATATTTGAAGTACTTTCCCTGGATAAATCCTGTGGATTGTGAGCTTGTCTTTATTTTACTGAAATGTATAAGTGACTGATTAAAATAAAGTTGGTTAATGATAAATCATTTTCAAATAAAAATACAATTTTATGAAAAATTAATCATTTGATGATACAAATCAGTTAATATTTTAGTGTTCATGTGCATTTTGTTAATATTTAATAAGTTGTTATTATTGAAGACTACTTTTGAAGAACCCGTAAATATCTGCCTATTTCTAACCTAGATAAAAAGTCATCCCTTTACTGTAAATGCAGGAAAAATTTAGTATTTATTCCTTATATAAAAGTAGGAAGTGTCGGGGCTGGTGTTGTGGTTCAGTAGAGCACTTGCCTGGCATGTGTGAGGTACTGGGTTCGATTCTCAGTACCACATAAAAATGATAAAAGTATTGTGTCCATTGACAACTAAAAAAAAATATTTTTTAAAAAAGTTGGATGTGTACAAACATTTTCCTGCTACCAATTGTAGACTACAGAAATATATATAAAATATTAGCTAACTATCTAAACTCAACCTCATAATTAGTTTCATATGCCAAATTTTATTTTGGTATATACATTTTAAGATGGCATTATTTCTTAACAAAATGGCATATTTGTGCAGGAGCTGTATCTTTTCCTTTACTATTTTAGCCTGTCTTCCTATTTTTTAAATTCTAATTTTCCATCCTCTTTCAAGAAAACATTACATAATATTAGTTGTTTATTCAGAAAAGGGGCTATTAAGGGATTCAGAATATTTTAATTACTAGGTAACAACATTTTATAGCACTCATAAAACTATTTCTAGCATATATAAATTATAAAATGAATATCACACTTAAAGTGTATATCTTTTAGCATAAGCATGCATACTAGAAAGGTTTTAGATTTATAAAAAAAAAAAATGTGAAAGTACCTGAGTTTCTATAAGCCCCACAACCATTTTTCTTTAGTGTTGAGATTTATAGTATTATGACTATGGTGTACAACTAATGCAACATTATTAATACATTGCTACTACCTAAAGGCTAATCTTCTTTCATAGTTTCTTTATTTTCCTTTTGTTCTTTTTCTGCTACTAGGTCGGTCGCACATAAGGTATCAGATTTTATTTAGTTATCCTGTCTTCTCAGGATCTGCTTGACTGTTGCCATTTCTTCGAATTCCCTTGTTTTTAAAGACTGGGACATTGAAGAGTCCTGGTCAGGGATTTGTAAATGTTGTTCCACTGGAAGTATTCTGCATTTTTGTTTTTATAATTAAACTAGAAATATGGTTTAGTGGATAAAAAATGAAGTGATAAAATGGGCATTTTCATTCCAAATATGCCCAAGGATAAATTCTATCAATGTGACAACATTATTAGTGTTTGTCAAAGGTAGTGTTGGTCAGATTTTTCCATTGTTGTTTCTCTTTTTTCCCTTCTTCACCCTGGACTCAATCAACATTAGTAGACCTCACATAATGGGTGGGTATTTATGATTCCCATCTTTTAAGACTTTTGACTCATTTGGAATTATTCTGTACAAGAGATATATTCATTCTCCCACATTTATTGATTAATTCAAATATTCCTCTAAGAATTCTCAACTGATGGAGCAAGGAAATATATATGTGCCAATACATGATATTACTATCTATAAATATTTCTGTATATGATCTGAATTTTATTAAATGAATTTGGATTTCATAGTGATATTCCTCCTGTAAACATAAGAGCATGCTATTCTCCTCTCCTTTCTTATTTGTACATTTCTATTCCAACAATGTGAAATTTATCTCCCAGTTCCCTGCCATTCATGTACTTTATTGTGCATTTGCAGTATACATGATAGCTATATCAGCATTGCTAACTCATAGCAATATGGGAAACAACAACAATACATCAACTACAATAAAGCTTATTATTCATTTAATAGTATAGAATACACTCTATCAAAATTGCCTATATTGGGTGAGGCATGTGACTTAGTGGTAGAACACTTGCCTAGTACATATGAGGGCCTGGATTGACCCTCAATCTCACCTTACACACGCACACACAACACACACACACACACACACACACACACAATGCAAAATTATTTATGTCAACCCCAGTGATAAATGAATAGAAGTGACCACATGCTAGTTTGCTAGTTTCTTTAGAGATCTCATACGTTCCTTCCTGCTCTCTTATACTTCTGCCCTTGCAAGAGATGGTCTTCTTCAAGGAGATGCTGCCCATTTGGCCTGGCCTCAGAATTACACATATGGAACAAAAGTTCTTTAGATGACCCACAAGAATTAGGGGTAAAACAGAACCACCCACATCCATACCTTAAACAGAGATGCCATAGTCAAACTGCAATTCCATGAGTAAAAATAATGCTTAATATTTGTGGTGATTAGCTTTCTATGCCAACTTGGCTCAGCTTTGGTGTCCAGTGGTTCAATCAAGCACTTATCTAGTTGGTACTGTGAAAGTATTATATAGAAATTAATATCTTCATTCAGCTTACCTTATGTAAAGGAGATTATTCTCAACAATGTGGATGGGCCTCATTGAATCCATAAAAAAAGCCTTAATAATAAACACAGAGGTTTCTCTAAGAAGAAATTCTGTCTCGAGATTGCACCATCATCTTCTGCCTAAGAATTTCTAGCTTTCTGAGCTGATGAAAGATTTTGAAATTGCTAACCCTGATAATCATGTTAGCCACATGCACACTAGTTCAGTTTCTCTGAAGACCTCTAGAGAAATACAGATACAGACCAATACAGAATTTGCTACCAAGAATGGTTCTAAAGAAACAGCATCCTAAGGATTATGAATTGGTTTGGGGGGTTTCCAGAATTGATTTGCTAATCTGATTAGAATTAAAGGCACTAAAGACTCTATTTCCAAATTAATGAGAACATTGGTAATCCATGACATGGAGAGACAACAGAGATGCACAACATATCACTGTTGGATGCTCTTAATCACACACCTCCGCAAGGCAAGTTTCTTGGTGACCATAACTTAGAACATTTTTGTCAGACAGGATAATGGGTTTGGCTGCCTGCTTTTAATTATGCCTGAGAGAGGAACAAGGATGAGCTAAGGATTTAAAAGCCTAAGTTAAACTCTGCGTACATAATATGGACATTTCTATGCCTGTTATAAATAAACACTATCTCCTACAGCTACCAGACTAGGATTTCTGAACATTAAATACAAAGTGTGATCCTTCTAGGGGTTAAATTATATCACAAATAAATCTCAAAACTCACAGGATATCTTCTGTTAAATAAGGCATTAATTAGGAACAAACAGATGCTAAACATCAGAATGGAGATGTGTAAGAAGATTGGAATAAAGATGGGGCCAGGGAATCTGTAAATTCCTCTGGGTCTTCCTTATCATTAGAGTTAAAGCCTCATAGATGTAGATGTCCAAAAACACAATGCTCTTTGTCCTGAGGATCCAACCACACCACCCATCTTTGCTTCTATACCTGAAAATACAGTCCTATCCCAACGGGTCCCACAAGGAGAGGTATAAAGTGTGCCCCATAAGAAGGTGTACTAAACTCCAAAATAATTGCATAATTTTTTTAAATTTACATAGAATTCTAGGGAACATGTTTGAGAGTGAATATCAATGATGTAGGATAATGGAAGAAGGAAAATACATTTTTATCAGGTTAATAATATAGCTCCACTAAGTGGAAATTCAGGATTTAAATTCAGGATTAATATTATGGTTTTAGAAAGAGCTTTCACAGTTTGCCTAGTCATTTGGCTTAAACATGGACCCCAAAATGGCCTACACTAAATGATACCAAAATTTCAAAATTGCTTTGAGATATTGCAGAAAAAGAAATACAAAGACTGAAGAGTACTGAAATATAAGAGGAGACAAATCTGTTCACTTGTTTTGAAATGGTCTGGAAAACCCACCTTCTAATATGACTGTGAGGAATAAATTCATTAAGGGAGCTCAACACTATTGAGGAGTTCTGTGGTCACTCTTTGTAGGACAGAAATAAGTGAGAATTGGTGCCACTGAAGTGGGTCCTTAAATGCAATGATAGTAGTTGGACTGTGGAATCCAAGGGCCAAGGAGCAGCAATAAGTCACCAAGAAAAAGAAGGTAGGGTTACAATCATGGATGGCAGGGGCAAAGCAGTAATCACAATAGTTTGATTCTGGGAGGACTAAAGTGTTGATAGGCTGATCATTTGTCTTTAGACATGAACTACTTGATCTTCATTTGAAAAAATATTCTAGATCAAGTGAACACAATTCTAGTATGAATCACTAGAGAGTCTCAGCCCTTTGACAAATTCCTAGACTTTATAGTCTAGGAAGCTCTTGAGTAATGGATAGCCTAGGTCCCCTTAAAGTAGGAAGCAGATATTCTGTCAAAAGTTTGCACTATTGATCTTTCTCATCTCTTTCCCCAAAGGTATCTATGGTCTTTGACCAAGATAAAAGTACATTGGGGAACATTAAGCCAGACATTTTGGTAATTTCTGGGCACTGACTCTGAAGTCAAAACTATTCTAGAAAACACAAAATGTCACTGTCATCCACTAGTCAGAGTAAGAGCTTATGGAGATTACATGACCAAATAAATTTTAGCTCAAGTTCAAGTCCCAGGAGGTATACTGGGTTCCTGAATCTATCCTGTGGTTATTTCCCCCGTTCTCTAATGCATAATTAAAACAGAGATGCTCAGGAAGTGACTGAATCCCCACTGGTTCCCGACTGAATCAGTGAGTGTGTTAATCTGATTCATTTGTATAGGTGACTCCAAAATCTGCTGGTTTTTCCAGGTGTCCAGAATAAGAGAAGGCTCTGCAACAAGGCCCAGTATGTTCTATAAGCTCTGCTGCTGTGAGCCATGGGATTGAGTAAATACAGGGTACCTGAGGTGGCAGTGGTCAAATGACCAATTGTTAAGGGAGTCATAGCTCAAGATTGAGAATGTTGAGCAGAGCCTTGCTGTACTATGTTAAATTTTCCTTCTCAGCTCAACCCTATAGTCTCATGAAAATTCATCTAAAATCAGATGGCTGAGGAAAAGTTGGCTCCAGTTTACAAAGGCACAACATGTAGGCATGATATAAACGTGACTGTTCCCAATACTACATCCTTCTTTTGGACATTCCTGAAGTGCAGTATTGAAGGGAAACTTCCCTCTACTCACTGGGAAGAACTTCACATATTGCACTTGATTGTTCACTTTACTTAAAAGAAGAAATAGTATTTGTATTATTTAACCAGCATATCTCATCCCCCCTTAACTACTGTTTTATATGGACTCTCTGTATATTTGATTTTTTTTAGATTAACATAAATTAAGAGTATGCGATATTTTTGTTCTGTGCCTTGCTTATTTCACATAGCATATTATTTCTGAGTTTCATTCCTATTACAACAAATGGTAAGATCTCCTCCTTTTCCAGGAACAATCACATTCCATTGTGTGTACTGCCTTTTTGTATATATGTATTCATAGTTAATCCATTCCTACATTGATAGGACTCAGATCAATTTCATATTTTGACCATTGTGAATAACACCTCAATGAATGTGGACAAGTTTACTAACTACATGTATGTTATAATATCATGTTATGTCCTCTAGATTTACACAGTTGTTTTTTTAAAACTGAAAGTCTGTGGTCTAAGAAAGAAAGAAAGAAAGAAAGAAAGAAAGAAAGAAAGAAAGAAAGAAAGAAAGAAAGGAAGGAAGAAAGAAGAAAGAAAGAAAGAAAGAGAAAGAAATAGAGAGAGCTACAACTTAAGAGCGGTGGCCCATAAGTTAGCTAGATGGTCAGGAACTCTGAAGAAAGTGAGTGGCAGGTTGCCTAAATTAAACTGATTTCATTATGCAAAGGTCCCCAATTTTTGCCTCCAATAATAGACAGCTTATCTGGGTATGGATTTTTATTCCTTGTACACAATGATTTTGCTAACACCACCATCCATGAACTTACAGAATGCCTGTTCACTCCCATAGTATTCCATACAGCATTACTTCTGATCAAGGAACTCACTTCACAGAAAACAAGTACAGAAATGGGCCAAAACCTCATGGAATTCACTGATCTTACTATGTTACCCTCTATTCCGAAGAAGTTGTCTCGATAGAATAGTGGGAAGGTTTTTGGAAGACTCAACTACCTCACCAGCTGTGTGATTTTTCCAGAAACTGTGTGTATTTTATTTTATTTTTTATTTTTACTATTATTTATTTTAAAAACTATTTATTTATTTTTATATATGATAGCAGAATGCATTACAATTCTTATTATACATATAGAGCATAATTTTTTATATCTCTGGTTGTATACAAGTATATTCACACTAATTTGTGTCTTCAAACATGTACTTTGGATAATAATGATCATCACATTCCACCATCATTTATAACTCCATGCCTCCTCTCTTCCCCTCCAACCCCTCTGCCTAGAGTTCCTCTATTCCTCCCATGCTCCTGCTCCCTATTGCACTATGACTCATCCTCCTTATATCAAAGAAAACATTTGGCATTTGATTTTTTGGGATTGACTAACTTCACTTAGCATTATCTTCTCTAACGCCATTCTTTTACCTGCAAATGCCATGATTTTATTCTCTTTTATTGATGAGTAATATTCTATTGTGTATATATGCCACATTTTTATCTATTCATCTATTGAAGGGCATCTGGGTTGGTTCCACAATTTAACTATTGTGAATTGTGCTGCTATAAACATTGATGTGGCTGTGTCCCTATAATATGCTGTTTTTAAGTCCTTGGGTATAGACCGAGGAGAGGGATAGCTGGGTCAAATGGTGGTTCCATTCCCAATTTTCCAAGAAACTGTGTGTAGTTTTAATCCACATTCAATAAATGGTGCTGTTCTTACCAGAGCCAGGATATATAGGTAAAGGAAACTGGAGTGGTGTCATTCATATCACCCCAAGACACTCATTGGCAAATAAGAATTTTGTCTTCATCCAAAGAGAAGAATGCTTCCATCAAGAAATACAGTGATTTTATTGAACTGGAAATTAAAATATTACCCAGCCACTTTGAGCTCCACCTATCTCTGAATCAATGTACAAAGAAAGTATTTACACTACTGGTTAAGGAGATTTATATTAACTTTGCATGTATATTATATGCATATATATGTGTGTGTATACACACACATATACACACAAATAATAATATCCTTTATTTCTTCCCTATCTTAATTTTATCACCTAACATAATATTTACTAATAAGTTGACTTTGCATCATCATAGTATTTAGTTTATGGAATTTTTATAAATGTAAACATTATCCAAGGAATTTCCATACCCTTATAGGAAAAGTTTTAGCATGTTTTTGATTGAATCAATATAATACAAAGTATGACTTTGTTATGCTTTTCCTTTAAAAGTCAAGTAGAGTTAAGGAAATATGCATTATATATGTCATGCTGACATGATGGTTACTTTTAATGTCATGTAAAAGATGGCTACTTTTACATGTCAATTTGGCTAGGCTGTAGTTTTCAGTTATTCATTAAAATACTAATTGGAAACAGATATGGTCATACATGCCTACCTATAGTCTCAGCTACTCAACAGGATGAAACATGAAGATCCCTTCAGCCCAGGAAGTCAGCCTGAATAACATAGTGATATTCCATTTCAAAAACAAAACAAAACAAAAATACTATTCACAGTGCTCTTGTGCAGGAATTTTGTAGATAGAGTTACTAAAAAGGGAAATTCTGCTTTAAGGTAGCAGCATCAACACCTGCCCAAGAGTTTCCAGACTGCCAGACTACCTGATATATATTAGACTCACCAACCTCCAAACTGCTTCCACCGGTTTCTTGAAATGAATCTCTTAAAATATACATGCAGCTATATAAATATTCTATTGGTTCTGTTTATGTGGAGAATCTTGATTGATAGAGTTATGTATGCCACTGAGATACTTTTAGGTTTTATTGTACAGAATAATTGTGACAATAACTGAAAATCCTTCAAACAAGGCAAACAAGCACCAGCAATTTCAATAACAGGATAAGTTTCAAGATATATTATATACTCGATGCAGTCATATACCACATAATGACCATCAAGTTAATGATAGACTGTGTGTATGATAATGGAACCACAAGAGTATGTCACCTAGTGATGCTGTGGCAGTCTTAGCTCACATAAGTATTTTTCTAGGATGTTGACCCAATGGTGATATCACCTAATGATGCATGTTAGAATAAATCCCTATTATTAAGCAGCACACAACTCTGTTTCTAAATTTTATTATACATACTCTGAGAAAAACCCTTAATTTTGCTGCTGGTTCCATTAGCAACATGATTTAGCTAGTACCTTCTGCTGTGGTTTGGATCTTGAATGCCCCCAAAGGTCCGCAGGAAGACTTGGTCTCTGGTCAGGAACTCCTGGGACATGAAAACTTCAGGAGGTAAGGTCTTGTGAGAAGAACTTAGGCAGTTGGAGATGTGCCCTTAGAGGGAACATGTCGGTCCCAGCTCCTCACCTTCTGTGTCACTCTTTGTTTCCCAGACACTATAAGGTGACCAGTTTTGTTCCACCATGTGCTCCCTGACATGATATGTTGCTTTGGCTCAGGCCCCAAAGCAACAACACCAATTGACAATCAGCTGAAATCTCAGAAACCATGACCCTAAATAACCCTTATCCTCTTTATAATTTCTTTATCCCAGATATTTTGCCATTGTGACAAAAAGCTAATTATCACATCTTCATTGAAAATTTGAAATTTTAACTTGTTCCCGGAAAACAAAAGTATTTTTCTGGTTTTTTTTCTTATTTATTTATTTATTTATTATCCTCTGTCTACCTGCCCTTAGAGGGACATTCCTCTCCATATTATTTTCTTTTTCTTATTCACATCTGAAATTGTTGGGGATAGCTCCAGGTGACTATTTTCAAATATTTGGTCTGTATTAAAATATGCAGCAGAAATGCATAATTCTTATTTTTGTCTACATTCAAAGATAAAGAAAAGAAAAAACACATTAAGGTTGGTGGGGTAGAGGGGTAGGGCACTTGCCTAGCGTGAATGAGGCCCAGTTCTGCAAAAACAAAAAGAAACAAACAAAGAGAAATGTCTTTGGCAAGCTTCTATTCCACATTTTAAAGAGGAAAAGGTTATTGTTTTCTTACTAGGTCCTATTCTCTAGCATAGATTTTACTTAGGAAAAAGACAAAGGCTTTATGGAAATATTATTTTTTATTTTTACTGAAAAAGATCATCACTAAAAATATAGAGATAAGAATAGTGATGCATAAGCATCTTTGGTGAATAATGTAATAAAATTATCTTTAATGCTTACACAGTATCACAATACTGTATCTAAGTGTGACCTTCTTCATCCTTGATCCAGTTAGAACCCCTGTGGCTAGCTTAGGGAAAAGCCACACAGCATGGAAAAGCAGGAGTCTCAGGAAACCTGTTTCTATTCCTATTACATAACTGACCCAGCAAACAGTAGTGACAGCTTGGTTCCTGCCCAAGAAAAGTGAACTTGGAGCTGAACATTTTCTTCTGAGTGCTGAAGAGCTCTGTTGATAAGGCCTGGATCATCAGACTTGGCCTGTGTCCAGAGGTCTTGCCTCTTGTGATTAAATCTAATACTCAGAAATTAACAGGAACTATTGTCATCAATTATGCTCAGAATAGCACCAATTGCTGTTTCAACTTTGTAACCAAAATATAGAAAACAAAGTTAGACAAACAAACACAACCAAATCCATGCATGCGGAATAGAAAATACTATAATGTCCTCTCAAATGTTTTATTTACCAGAGAGCTGATAAAATAATCATAATGTACCTCTACAACTGCACAGATGTAAAAAATGTTTGTGAACTGAATCAGTAGCTATGTAAGGCAGAATAGAAAGTTTTGGAACATTACTACAATTCAAATGAAAACGAATAAGGTAAAAGAAGAAGAAGAAGAAAGTATTGCTGCAAAAACTTTTGGATTAAAATGATTTAGGTAATTTCTAGAACGTTTTACTTGATGACTGCCAAAAAGTCTCTAAAAAACTCTGCTGACTCTGACATTTTGCTTTATTGAAAAAAAATCTATTTATAGAAGTTTCCCTAGGCAAAATTATAAAGTATGCAAAATTATCTTGTATCTCTTTGTGTATCCCAAACCCCAATCAAGCACGTACCCTCTCCACATGCATCTACATCTTCAGGTGGGTCCCTGACCACCTGAAAAGAGATTAATTGAACTCCCCCCACCTTCACCACCAAAATTGTTTAAAACACTAGGATTCAAAAATTATAGTTGAAGTCACTTGGGGTTTCATTTTTTGTGTGTTAACTTGATATTCATTTTGTAAAGCGTATCTTGGAGAGAGCTATTTATATCTCTTTCTATATTGGCTAGGATACTTACCGTTTTTTTTCTTTTTTTTTTTTCAAATGTCAACATAAGAGTGTATTAAAATAGAATTTTGTTTCTCTGTCCTAGAGGAGTCCACACTTAAAAGTTAAGAGGTGGTTTTAAAGTGTTGGGAAACATCTCCCTCCACTTTATTTCTCTACCATATGCACATGTGGTATGAGAGAGTCCCAAATCCTGGCAGGGCAGGGTTCACATTCCCCTCTTTTCATTTGTTGTAAGAACAAATCTAGCCACAGTGAAACTGAGAAATGCAGTGGGGGCAATCCCACTGGAATGCACCCCATTTAGAAGAGGACTGACCACCAGTCCTGGCTATAGGGATGTGCTTTTCTAAAACTTGCCACTTTAGACTTTTGCCTTTATTCTCTCTCTTTTTTTTTTGGTATCAGGGATTGAACTCAGGGGCACTCAGTCACTGAGCCACATCCCCAGCCCTATCTTGTATTTTATTTAGAGACAGGGTCTCACTGAGCTACTAAGCCTCTTGCCACTTCATGATTCACGATTCTTCTGTCTCAGCCTCCCCAAACTGCTGGAATTATAGGCATGTGCCACATCTTACCTTTATTCTTTAAGAAAGAGGGGCAATTTCCTAAGTAATTTTTAGTTTTACACTCATGTTGTTGTTTTTTTTTAACCAATCCAGAGATTTGTGAGATACTTGAGTAAATATTTATAATTGTGCAATTTTGTTAATTCACTATGAAAAAGAACATTCTTTATTTTAATTCGATGCTTCAATTAGAGGGAAATAAATTCTGGAATTCATAAATATATTGTTTGTCTAAAGCACCGCAGACTTACCAAATTAGAAGTAGAATAAAATAGATGTTCAATGACACTTACGTGCTTGAAGGAGGCTCCATCAAAAAAAAAAAAAAAAAAAAAAAAAGAAAGAATGCCTTATTTTCCAAAAATTATCTACTCCAAATATAGAAGATCAATACAATATCTGAAATTATATACACAGTATTTAAACTTGTCTGTGTGTCCCAAAACAGATATGTAAATCAGTAGACATATTCATATTGCTAGACATTCATTTTTTCCCTCTTTCTTCCTCCAAAGTTTTACTGATGAAGGTCAGAACTGCTTCTTGCCTAGATTTTAGCAATGCAAAAATCTCAGCCAAGCTACCCACACCAAATTACTATCTCATTGCTCCTTCTCAGCCCCCCAAATATACACCTCCCAGATTCACAAGATCTGGCTCCTTTTGTGCAGATGACTCAGAAGGCTAGCTAGCTGCTGAGGCACTTGCCTTGCTATGATCTTGGGTTTGTGGTTGCCAGCAAGATCGGGGCCTTCAGCTAGGTCTGTGCTGCTCACTAGTTATTTTATCCACAAAGTAGCTAGTTCATGTCTCCAGGGAGGATTAGGACATCCTGGTCTCTCAAGGCTCAAGATCTTAACACCAGCATGGCATTTCGGATGGTAAGCATTTCAAGGTACCATGTCAGATCCATTTTAAAGTCATTTATTTTGTAACTTGAAATACATTCTTCCACCCACCAACTTTTGGCCAATACACTGTGTGACAAACTTTATTCTCCTTTTCAGAAACTCAGGAGATAAGTTTTGGCTTTGAGGCATGAAGTTAAAGAAAGTAAATTTCAAATGCAGTACAGATAAAGGAGAACAGGACAATTGAGCAATGTTCATAACTTACAAGAAAAGGGGAAGATGAAGAGAGCTATAGGGGAAGGCAATAATCTTTTCAAACCCTTTGGAAAACATTATTTTAGTTAAGTATTAGAAGTCAATTAAAATGAAGCACTGGGATTGTTACAGGCAGGGTCAAGCACATGTTTCACTGATGAAGACTCAGTCGGAACAGAGTGAGAGCGTAGAAAGTGCTGGACTGTGAGTCGGGGAAACTGTCCTGTGTTGACCAAGATGTTTGTATGCTGAATTGTGCACTGGAATCAGAGTCTCAGTACTTTTCCTATCCAATGAGGACAATTGTTACTGACCTTTCACTCAACAAGATAAGATTCCAATGGAATACAACATTTTTTGAATAAGTGTCTCAAAAGGACATACAGGGCTGGGGATGTGGCTCAAGCGGTAGCGTGTTCACCTGGCAAGCGCAGGGCGCTGGGTTTGATCCTCAGCACGGCATAAAAATAAAATAAAGATATTGTGTCCACCAAGAACTAAAAAATAAATATTAAAAAAATTCTCTCTCTCTCTTAAAATAAAGGACATACAAATTGTTATACATATGGAAACAAAGAATGTTATTACCACTGCAAGGAAAACTCAATTCTGTGGTTTAGAGAAATATTTTACTCACTCTAGGACATATAAACCTTCAATTCTCAAGAACAGGAATCAGGCTCAATTTTTAGCAATTTTCAATTTTGTCATAAATATCAAGTGAAGTTTATGTATGACCCACATAATTACAGTTGTGGGAGAACAGAATACACTTCCACAAAACATGAAGGGTGGTCCAGCTAAAGTCATTAAGAATCAGTAGATGTAGGAAAGCACTTTGCTCTCCCTCTTTTTCTTAAGTTTTCTCCCCTCCCCCGCAAAGCAGGCCATAGATTCACCAAAGGCATCCTGTCTCCTTCTTCTTTTACAAGGGAGAATGGAGACGACTGCAAAAGACTTTAGACTCTGATCACTCAGAAGATTCTTCTTCTTTCTGGTACTGGAGATTGAACCCAGGGTCACTCAACCACTGAGCCAAGTCCCCACCCACTATTTAAATATTTTATTTAGATACAGGATCTAGCTAATTTGCTTAGAGCCTCACTAAGTTGCTGAGGTTGGTTTTGAACTCACGATCCTCCTGCCTCAGCCTCCTGGGATTCAGGTGTGTGCCACCTCGCCCAGCCTGAAGATTATTCTGGAAGAAACTACATGAACAATTTTTTAAGCAATACTCTTTATCTGCCATTTATGTGCCTCTCTGTTAACTTTCCACTCAGTGACTCCAAGCCCTTTCCCTTTGTCTTGCTACTTCTCTAAAGAGACACTGTTCTTTAAAGAAAATAAAATCATGACATTTACAGGTAAATGGATGGAGTTGGAGAAGATAATGCTAAGTGAAGTCAGCCAATCCCACCCCCAAAAAAAAACAAATGCCAAATATTTTCTCTGATATGAGGATGCTGATCCATAATGGGGATTGGGGTGGGGGAACATGGGAGAAATGAGTGAACTTTGGATAGGACAAAGGGGAGGGAGGACAAGAGAGGGGGCATGGGAGTAGGAAAGAAGGTGGAATGAGATGGACATTATTATCCTAAGTACATGCATGAAGACACGAATGGTGTGACTCTCTACTTTTTGTACAACCGGAGACGTGAAAAATTGTGCTGTATATGTGTAATATGAATTGAAATGCATGCTGCTGTCATATATAATAAATTAGAATAAATAAAATTTAAAAAATAGTACTCATTCTAAAAAAAAGGAAGAAGATGCTATGTTAACTGGAACTCAAAGCCATCTCTTTGAGATCTACTCATTGCATCGGTAGTTTCTATGTGTATCTGAAATGCGCATATTAATTAATTTCATTTTATTTTTCTTTTGTAAATCTGCCTTTTCTTACAGGGGTCCATTCCAACTAAGAAACTATGGATGAGCTATTTATCCCAGACACAGTCATCTAAAATTTCCAATTGTTGATTGCATTTGGAAAGGAATTATTTTGTACTCGTCCCATACAAGGTGCCTTCCATCAGGTTCTCTGCCTTAGTCTTTGTTCTGCATTGTCCCCTCGACTCATTGTATTTGTGTCTCACACAAATGCCTGATTCTCCCTGAAGTTTGGGGTTCTTCACCAGATATTCCTGCCACAGTACCATAGCCTGAGCGCAGCAGATACCTTTGGTCTGTTCCATCAAGCCATGTATGCCTCAACAATTCTGTCAACATTAGGATGAAAGGTTAAAGGTCTAAATCTACCGAAGTACACTGTAGCACAAGCACACATTTCAGAAATCTTCTTTCACAACACATCATTTGGTGGAACATTTTCAAACATTTTCTAATAAGGGATCCCCAGTAATAAACCCGGAGCCAACTCGGCCTACTGATAATTATTTTCATGTTGAATCGTCATTCTGGTGGAGGATTGAGTATTTTTTAAAGACTTTTTTGTAGTTGTAGATGGATACAATACCTTTATTTATTTATCTTTATCTGGTGCTGAGGATCGAACCCAGGGCCTCACACGTGCTAGGCAAGTGCTCTACCACTGAGCTACAGCCCCAGCCCCAGGACTCACTACTTTTAATTTTATTTTTGGTGTTGGAGATTGAGCCCACTGATTGAACTCATGTTCTACCACTGAGCTATGTACCCAACCCTTCTAATCTATTTATTTATTTATTTATTTGGAGACCAGGTTTCACTAAGTTGCCAAGTCTGTCCTCACATTTATGATCCTCCTGCCTCAGGCTCCTGAGGAATTTGGAATTACAGGCAGGCACTCCCCACATTCAGTGGATATCCACTCTTCCGTGAGTTTATCACAAGCTCTCCTATTGGGGAATCACTATAGCCTTGTTCATTTTTCCTTTCAATGCCTAAGGCTTCTGAACCTGTGACTTTTGCTGTCACCATGAAAACATTTCCATTTATGCAAACGCAAATTTCCAATCTGAAACCATACTTCATCCATTTCCTTTGTGAAAGATCAAATCACCTAAATAATTTTTTTTCACTTTTTTTTTTTTAGGCATGAAACACTTTGTTTCACCAAAAGGCGATATAGAAGAAGTCTAGTATGAAATACATACCACATTCTCTTTATCCACTCATCTGTTGAAACCAAAGCCTGAATGTTCTCTTTGATATGTGGATGCCAACACACAATGAGGAAGGGGGAGGTGAAAATAGAAGTCACTAGATTTGACCCAGTGGAATGAAGGGAAGGGAGGGGGAAGGTAAATAGGAAAGACGATAGAATGAATCAGTCATAACTTTCTTATGTTCATATATGAATACATGACCATAGAAACTCTCCATGTCACATATAACCATAAGAATGGGAAGTTACGCTCCATAAATGTCTATGTCAAAATATTCTCTACTGTCATTTATATCTAAGAAAGAACAAATTTTTAAAAAGACAAATATATAAATGAATATTGAACAGTTTTTGTTGACATGGCATGAGAGAAGGCTCAGGTTGTTTTGTTTTGTTTTATTTTTTCCATGGCAAATTAGCTCACTCTTCTTAAAGACTGAAGCTCTGCAAAGCAGAGTATAAAGACGACTATACTAGATAACTACTATGTCCCACTCACACCTATAACCTGGGTTCCTGGCCTGGGGTGAGGTTTTGACATAGATGAACCAAAAAATCAGACCCCTTTGCAAACTCTTTTGATCACCGTTTGTATGGCTGTGACCAATGTAATTGACAATAACAATGCAGAGGAGTAAATGTTTATTTATTTATTTATTTTTTAACAATTCCAAAGATTCAGTCGACATTTGGCCAACTCATACATCTGAACCCAAGCTGAGGCAGAACGTCACGGTGGAAGTGCCTGGCAGAGCAAAAGAGCTCAGAACATGACAAACAGGATGCAGAGAGAAAGCTCTGCTGAACAGGAGTTTAAAATATAAACAGCAAAGGCATGCCCCCGGCATCCCACTTCCTCCAGCCACATTTTACCTGCCTGTAGTTATGGCACAGCTAATTTATAACAGTGGATTAATTCATAGACTATGTTAAAGCTCTCATAATCTACTTATTTCAATTCTGAATGTTCTTGCATTGTTTCACACATGAAGTTCTGGGAGATATCTGATATCTAAATTCAGAACTTACTGTAGTAGAACTATCTGTATTGAAATGTACCACACTTGACAACCTAGATGAAAGATAATTCACTGTACTGCAAAAATAGTGTCAATACACCAAGGCCCATGAATGATATTGATTAAATTTGAAAATGTTAATATGATTTTCTTAGAAAAAATTTGCATACTTACTGTGATCTTTATTTCATGTTTAAAAAATAACAGCACTGATATTTTAACTAATTGAATGTTTATAATGCAAAAAAAACCCTGATCTCACTATTTCCAAAATATTACCAAATTTTTCTATGGTATAAATGATAGTTTTATTTTCATGGTGTTTGCACCCAAATTTGGGGGTTAAAATAGTGACTTTTTAAATATATTTGACTTATATTTTCTCTTCTATTGAAAAAAATTTATGGATTTAAAAAAGGAAATGCATCAGACAAATGTAATAATATGAGTGGGTTTCATGGAAAAGTCATAATATGACATTAGCTGGAAAAATGTTCTATGATTTTAAAAAAGGCAAAACTTTCAAAGAAATAAGATCTTGACCCATAAAATGATTTCATTCATAAAGTTCTCTGGAGGAGAAATTGAGTCATATTTCAGGTAAATTTGCCTTAAGTTTTAATATGCAGAGGCAGCAACCTGGGGATCCTGTAAACATGCAGATTCTCACTTAGTTGCTCCTTAAGGTCATGTTCCCAGGAGAGGGTCAATGCACTATTGGTTCTTTCACCACATTTATTAAGAAGACAACAGATTATCAATTTTCCCCATGAAAATTTAAGACTTTAGCAGTAAACAGAAAGAACTCAAATAGCTACAACTTAGAAGAAATTGCGATACAATAATATTGACAAAATTCCTTTCTTAGTCCCTTCTCTATCATAATAAATCTTTTTAAAATTTTATTTGATCTTTTTTAGTTACACATGATAGTAGCATATATTTTGACATATCATACATACATGGAGTATAACTTCCCATTCTTGTGGTGGTACATAATGTGTAGTTACACTAGTCATGTATTCATATATGAACATAAAAAAGCTATGACAGGTTCATTCTACTGTCTTTCCCATTCCCATTCCCCCTGAGTTCCTCCCACATCCCCCTTTCCAATGTTGTGAACCTCCACTCCTCTTTCCCCTGCTGTGTATTAAGAGTCAGTGTCTACATATCAGATCATTCAGGCTTTGTTTTTGAGGATTGGCTTAAAATAAAAGTCTTATCCTAATAAATCATATATGTCAGCAATATGAATATGTATCATTGTTGACAGTAGGAAAAAAGGTGCATTCAGCTCAATTTTTCAAGGAATAATATCATTTTGATGCATTGGTATTAGTCCATATTGTTTACTATTGCAAATAACTGAGGCTAGCTACTTCATAAATGAAAAAGGTTTATTATCTCAGAGTTCTGGAGGTTTAAAGGCCTGCATCCTGGTGACTGCCTTCTGTTGGCAGAATCCTGAGATAGTGCAGGGCTTCACATGGAAAGAGACAGGAAGTATACATACGTGGCCTCTGTTTTTTTCCACAGTTTTATGGTTTGGATACAAATACTCTTATGTTAATGTGAGAGGTGAGATGGTTATTGTGAGAATCAGAACCCAATGAGTAGATTAATGCATCTGATGGATTATTAATTTGAATGGATTACTAGATGGTAACTAGTCTTGGCTAGAGGAGATAAATCTATCCAGGTCGGCCTTGGAGATTATATATTTTGTTCCTGACTCCTCCCATTCTCTCCTCTCTCTGTTTCCTGGCTACCATGAGGTGAACTGCTTTCCCCCATTACTCCCTTGTAGGATGATTTACCTCAGCTCCAGCCCATAGCAATGGAGTCAGCCAACTGTATACTCAACCTCTAAAACTTCGAGCTCAAAATAAACGATTGCTACTGTCAGTTGTTCTGGTCATATATTTTGGTGAAAGCAATGTAAACCTAACAATCACACAAAACTACTCGTTTCCAAGCTCTATCCCATAAATTTATCTAATTCTAATCCCCTCCCAAAAGCCCAACCTTTAAACACCACAGTTAGATTAAGTGTCTAATCTCTTAACATCTCACAATAGGGATTAAATGTGAAACTAGAAATCCATGGGGACACACAGAGCCAAACCACTGCTAAAAGGTAGCAAGGTACAATGTTTAAAATGTAGAAGAATAACTGCACAGTGATAATAATAACACCACTTTCATGACCAGGTTTATTAGTCATGGAGCCTTCATATATTATATTAATTTATGAATCCATCAGCTATCTAATCTAATTAACAGATGATAAAATTGTAAAGCCAAACAGAGCCTATATAATCATTTTAATCGCATCTTTTCTTTATAGTATTAGAGAAAGAAATGCCAGAAAAGTATATAATTATCTAAAACATTCTCAGTAATATGCCAAAATTTAAAATGGAAATCAATACTTTTAAAATTGAGATAAGCTATTCCTCTCAGGGTAGCTCAGATATTTATTGAGGAGCTATTTTGCTAAAGGCAGTATTGGATGTGGTGTAAAACAGGAAAAAAGAGACTACAGTATACCAGGTGGGAAGACAGTATAAACTTAATATTAGAAATGAAATACTATCCAGAATGAAGTCTAAACCCCTCTGTGGCTATCTGTAAGTAACTGGAAGATCATTTACCTTCTCTGGCAATACTTTTCTTACCTATAATCTCAGGGTAACCATTTCTACCTCCAAGGGTACATGGTGGCATTCCTGTTCAACAGTACATATAACAAGCTGCCTTTACGTGTAGTTGTGAGAAAGATATGTTTTCTACAGTAATAAGCTCAAATAAAAATGTTGTACTTCTGCACATTATTGACTCCAAAATAGCAGAAACTGGAAAACATCATGTGGATTGGAATGTCCTGAGGGGATTAGTGGAATAAAGTCAAGTCGCTGCACCTTGGATATAAAAAGTCTCAGCCTTGGTTTTGTAAGTCTCACCACAAGAAGAAGAGCCTGACTCAAGGGCTTAAATGAAGGGAGTTTATTTGGGGAGGTTGTACCAGGGGAAAAATTATGGGAAAAGGGCTGGAAAGGAAAGAAAGAGATGGAAAAGAAAGGTTGGCCGGAGGATCATCCAAGAGGTGAGACTGTGTGCCCACCACTGAGATCAGCTGTGCTGTGCCCCAGGACCACTAAAGAGGTGGTTTAAGATTTAACAGGGGAAGCCAAGGTCATTCACGGATATGCTCTATTGAGCTCAGCTTCGTGGATTGGACACCACAGACATCTTCAATGTATGATGGGAACACTAAAAAACAGAGAGCCTCCACTGTGTGACCAAGTTCAAACTGCTAAGAAAGGCAAAGTCGGGATCTAAGTCCAAGTTCTTTGGTAATACGATTGCATTCACTGCATTTATGACTTAAATGTAGGAAAAGATAGAAAGGGAAGAGAATCTCCTCTTGAGGAAGAAGTGAAGTGTGTTAATGTAGGAATAGAATGAAGGGGCTATTGAATTAGTGAGTTGTCCAGAGGCAGAAGGAGGAGGCATACAGAAAAGCATGTTATTATGGTAGACGGGAACCATATTTGAACAAGTTTAGAGGTTTTTATTTACTGCTTGGAATAAAATTTAATGAGTACTACATTGGGATGATTTGCGATTAGCATATGCACAACTTTTTAAAAGCATTGGCCATTTTGCCTCCCTCTGTTCTTGCCGGAGACAATAATAAAACTCATTTATGAGAAGGAACATGCAAATACTGAGTCTCTTTGGTCAGTGGGTAAAAAGCATTAATATACGTGCTGGTGGTTAAATGTTTATATTTAAATATACTGCTTGGACAGCTGGAGAGACACAAAGTCTTTTCTAGTACAACACTGGCAACTTCTAAACCAGTTGCCTTGTTTACCAACTGCCTTTTAAGAACTCTTCATGTTTGTCATGTATTTTCATACCAATCTATTACTATAGTAAGAGACATACGTGACTCTATTGTCAGACAGGTTTTGGAACACCCAGAGCTTTTCATGGAACTTGTCAAGTAGTGGACATTTAATAAAAGTGTACAAACTTAGATTATGATCATCTCTTGCTTTGTGAACAATTCGTAGTAGGAAATAATAATTAAATAAAGAACATATTTTCCATGAAAATGAGGCAAAGGAGTGACATCAGCAACCTTCCTCTGACCCAGAAAACTTAACAATAAATGGTACCTAAGTGCCAAGATGGGAGAGGAGATGTCAAAGAGTCTCCTCCCTCCCTTCCTTCCTTCCTTCCTCCCTTCCTTCCTACCTTCCTTCCTTCTTTCCTTCCTACCTTCCTTGGTACTAGGGATTGAATCCAGGGATAGTTGACCAGTGAATTACATCCTTAGTTATCTTCATCTTTTATTTAAGATAGGGTCTCACTAAGTTGCCCAGGCTGGCCTCAGATTTGGGATTCTCCTGCCTCACTCTCCTGAGTAGCTGGCATGCACACCCAGCTCTGTAGTTTGAGGGATGAGACAACACCCAGTTTGTGATGGGAAACATAGGTCACACGATAAATTTATGATCAATGATCAGGCATTGACTCTGGAAACACTAAGATTCAACAGTAAGCCAAGATCTATTTCTCAGAAGGAAATTGGTTATCCACTGTGACAGCAGGACTTTGCTCCAAAGTCCCGAGGTCCTTATGTTGTGATTCATCTATAGAATCCTGCCAAAGGCACATCCAGTATTTGTAATTTTCTCACTTTAGGTTTCTTTTTGGGTCAGATGTTTGTCAACCTTCTTAATACGATAAAAGGATCTCTGCTCTGTGAGCCTTTATCCGTAAATTCAGCAATATTGGAACCAACATTACATTCCTTCCACAATTATAACAGATCATTAGTATCCTGCTCCACACCTAGTCTTTGAAATTATTTTTCTATAAATTAAAGACTGAAGTATTTCTTCTCATTAGTCATTCCCACACCTTTTGGGATCTGCTGGGATTGGAGTCTACTTTTAGGTAAAGGGGTGATACAGGTGAATTGTGAGAAGAAATAACATTGGCTTGCATAGTAGGTACCTCAAGGAAGGCCAGTAATGCAAAGTTAATACCCTCAGACAGGCATTTAGAAGGTGGAAAGACCACTACTAGCACTAGAAATATGAGGATATATTCATGATAGTTAAAGAGAATTTTCCACTAGCAAAAAAAAAAAAAAAAAGGAAAGAACCCAGACTCATCAAAATTCAGGGGTTCAATGTTTCCAACTGCATCAGAGTCTACCACAGTGTCTTTTACACTCCAACTTTCAGAATCACATCTCTTCCTAATCAATGCCCTTATTTTAACAGTAGATACTCTGAAAGACTGGAAGCTCAGTTGGTATTCTAATTCAACCAGTTGCAGGACGCTATTCTGCATTTCTCTTTCAGCAGTCTCAGCCTGTGAGTAATGAGATAAGAGTCTCCTTCTCAGCACATCCAGAAAACTTTCAGGTCTGTTTTAAAGCACTTGAGCTGGGAATTGGAATCCCTGAGCTCATTCTTTTTCTTATTCACTATGAGCACTGAGCCAATGTCTTTATATTCATTAGTTTGCAAAAAAAAAAAAAAATGTTCAAAAGTTACATATACAAAGTACTCAGATCATTGCTTCTTATAAGTGGTTGATTTAGAATATTTTACCTAGCTTTATTTTTAGTTCACGCTATGGATTCATGCTTTCCTTACAACTGGAAATAGAATTGTCAGCATCTTTAAATCAGATCAGATTAGATAGTCAATTCCAGAAAAAAAAATTCATACTTAAATTTTTCTTTCTGTAGAATGAGTCTTGGCACTACAGTCTGTTTCAGTCACATTGATAATTTAATAAATATTATAGATTGGATGAATGAAATTATAGAGATGTATTTCTCACAGTTCTAGAGTCCAGAACCCCAGGGTTGAGGTGCAGATTTTGATTTCTCATAAGATATCTCTCTTGGGTTAGAGATGTCTTTCTTCTTACTGTGACCTCACATGGTAGAAAAGGAAATAGTTCTGGTTAATCATCTTCATCTTATAGGACACTCTTATTGCCAGAGGAGGGTGCCATTCTTATGACCTCATTTCACCTCAAGACCTCCTAAATATCCTATTGTTAGATAGAGCCAAATTTGGGGGTTTCAAATTTAATATATGATTTTTAGATATACATAAAACAATCTAATCCATTTTCCCTGAGTCCCCAAGTTCAAATTCTTATCTTGGGCAAAATATGTTTGTCCTATCCAAATACCCTCCAAAGTTTTAACTTATTTCTGAATCAACTCCAAAGTTCCAGGTGCATGAGAATCAAGGTATACTTTGTTATGAGGCAAAATTCTTCAGCTGTGAACCTAGGAAACTAGACAAACTACATGCTTCTGAGATACAAGGGTGCAACAGACCTCAGATAGGCATTTGCATTCTAAAGGAAAGAAACAGGAAGGAAGGAAGGGTACATGGTTCCAAGCAAGTAGCAAACCTAGGAGGGAAATTTGCATTACATCTTAGAGCTTGAGAATAATCCTATTTCTCAGGGTGTGCTGCCAAGTGGGTGACCACACTACCCACAGTTCTCTATGAGGGCCTTGCCCTCTGTAGCCAAAGAAGAAATAAACAGCATTGTTCCTGGGCCTGTGGTAGGAGTGGCAGCCTGGGTGACCTCAGAATCACATTTGAGGTTGTTCTTCTCTTTCCTTGAGGTAAAAATGCAGTCAAATCACTCTATGGCCTTTTAGAATCTAAGAAGTCTGAATGTTTCCTTCATTCTGTACAATTTTCTGTCTTCCCTCTAGTTTAAACTGACAGTATATTTTCTGTTATATTCCATTTCTCATGCCTGACATCTGCTGAGATGCCTAGTCAAGCCCAAGAATCACACCCACTATTTCTTACCAATATGTTATTCAGCCATACCTCAATGTCCTCTTCAAAACAAACTTACTTCCTCAGATTTTACAAGGTGAAGAGGCTGAGAATTTTTCAAATCTCCAAATTCTGTGTGCTTTTTGCTTCACAAATGCGTCTTTCATTCATCCCTCTTCCCTTGAAATTTGCTACAAGGAGGAAGAGAGACTCAAACCACACTTTCAATGCTTTGCTTAGAAATTGCCTCTGCTACCTATGCAATTTCACCACTTGTAAGTTCTGCCTTCCATATGGCACTAGAACATGATTCCCCCATGTATTTGGCTACTCTATAAGTAAGAATGATCACTTTTTCTTCAGTTTCTAATAATGTTCCTCATTTTCACCTGAGATGGTGCCAGAATATCATTTATCATCCACATTTTGTTTTTTTAAAATGACTTCTCTTTGTGATTATTTTTGAAGAAGAGCAAAGCTCTTCTTCTCCTTCTGTTTCCCACAAGAATTGCCTTTAATGTCCACTTTTCCATCAACGGTCACTAAGTCCCTTTGCAGAAATTCAGCCATTTTCCAGTGTGCCTTTCAATACTCAGCCGACCTTTACCAATTACCCAATTCCCAGGCTCCATCCACATTTTAGGTATCGTTCTGATAGCACCTCATTTCTGGATACCAAATCTGTATTGATCATGGTTTTCCAGAGAAACAGAATCAACAGAAGCAATATATATAATGTGTAATATATATATATATATATACACAAAAATACACAAAATAAGTAGCATATATATATAAACAATAATATATACTCATATATAATTTATGCATTCATAAACACACATGTGACTAACGGGGCACTCCATGGCCCACTCAATTTGACATATTAAGTTAGTTATCACAGATGTTTACTATATAATATCTCCTATTACAGCTTCATGTTTGAATGCATTAATATTTTTAGCAAACTCTGATGGATAACAATTACTAAATGATGCTATCTTTATACAAGTCATTTTTAAAATGTGTAAACTTCTCTGTATTTTTAATTGAGTCATTATCAAAAGTCATAATATTTTGAAAGCCCAAGTAAGTAAATACATATTTCTTTCATTGGTATAAACAAAATAATAACAATGAATTTTGTATTCAAGGATAATATATAAGATATATTAATTATTAGCTACAACACAGTATTTTATGATAAGAGTAAATAAAATTAATTAATAAGTATAAAAGAATTAATATGAGAATTTAATGAATTCCATAATTATGTACACCCTAACATGGTTAACTGGGAAACATCATAGACTTTGGTAGACTTCCTACAGGTCAAATGAATAAAACCAACATCTCAACTTTGTAGTTTTTTCAAAGATATTCCTAAGAAATCACCAGGTGCAGTGGCATGAGCCTGAAATCTCAGTGGCTTGAGAGGTTGAGGAAAGAGGATCGGGAGTTCAAATCCAGCCTCAGCAATTTAGCAAGAGACCCTAAGCAACTTAGCAAGACCCTGACTCTAAATTTAAAAAAAAAAAAAAAGAAGTATCATTTTTTAAAAATTCACTAATATACTTTGTAAAGGAAATGGCACATTGTCCTAAAAATTAATGTTTTTCAAATATGACAGTTGGTCAGAATCACTTGTGTTCACCCCAGAATAAATGTCATAATTTCTGGGGTAGGGGAAGACCCCACGTTATTATAGAAAAACTTTATAAGTTATTTTTATGTAATTAGTCTTACCAGCAATGTGGACAAAAGCTATCAATTGTTGAAATCTGTATTCCACTCCATATTATGTGTCCATCAGGCTTGTATTATTATTGTTATTATTATAAGTTTAATCAATATACAGATGAATCAATTATATCATGCTTGCTAATATTGCAAATCCTGAATATCCACTTCCAGATCTTGCACTGACTAAGAGAAAAGCTAGGATTATGAATTTTCTACAAGCATTCAAATAATTTTTGTCCACTCTATCTTATCTGTGGTATTGTGGTTAAGTACAATACTTTTAAAAATACTGATTTAAGCATAAATGTATGATGTGACAGGACAGCTATTGGGTGAAGATATGATACTGATCCTCTCTGTGATTTTGGTCACAATTTGGTTGCATCTCTTGATCTTGGTTTGATCATTTCCAAGAAAAAGGATTGAGCTAGGTCCCACTGGTATGGCTAGCATTTTTAGAGTAGTGCATTATGCTCATCATATCTTCAACTCATGAGGCTTCATGAAAGTAGAAGTGCATTTAATAATGGTCTCACCCATGGATGAACTCTAGTTCTCCTTCTCTAATTGTTTCCTGGAAATTTTTAACATGCAGTAATAAAATATTCATATTCTTCAAATGCTCTGTTTATAAATGGTTTGTTACCAACCAATAATCTTGCCAATTAATTTAGTTGTTTGAAATATAGACAATTGTCTAGTTATTTTAGAAAAGGAGGAAATAATAAAAAAATAGCTTTCATACCAAGCACCCAGAATCATATCTGGATTCAAACAGTTTCACAATACTGGAAGAAAAAAAAAATCGAAAGTATTTATTTTTATCTTTTTTGTTTGTTTTAATTAGTTATACATGACAATAGAATGCAGCTATGTACTTTGATATATCACACATTGATCATATATATATACATATATATAGTAATAATGTATATATAGTAATAATGTCTGTTTTGTTCTATCTTTCCTATCTCCACAACCCCTCTCCTCCCCTCCTTTCATTTCCCTCTACCTAATCTAAGGTAATGATATTCTTCCCTAGTGTCCTCCACCTTATTGTGAATTAGCATCCATATATTAAAGAAAACATTCGGCCTTTGGTTTTTTGAGATTGGCTTATTTCACTTCCCATGATATTCTCCACCTCCATCCATTTACTAACAAATGTCATAATTTCATTCTTTTTTAAAGCTGAGTAATCTGTCATTAAATATATATACCACATTTTCTTTATCCATTCATCTATTGAAGGACACCTAGGTTGGTTCCATAGTTTCGCTATTATAAATTGAGCTGCTATAAACATTGACATGGCTGCATTACTGTAGGTATGCTGATTTTAAGTCCTTTGGGTATAAACTGAGGAGTACGATAGCTGGGTCAGATAATGGTTCCATTCGAAGTTTTCTGAGTAATCTTTATACTGCTTTTCATAGCAGTTGCACCACTTTTCAGTCCCACCAGCAATGTATGAGTATACCTTTTCCCCCACATCCTCTTTGGCAATTAGAAACTAATAAGCTTTTGAAATATTCTATGCAATTTAAAATAAATAAGCAATAACCAATTGTGTTCTACTATTCATAATACATCATCAGTAAAATTTCTTAAGCAAGTCACAATTAATAAGCACCATAAAACAATCAAGTTATTAAAATAAAGAACAGCAGGATAAACTAGTAAAAGAATTGGTAAAAATAATTGAATTTCAATTTTCTGTATCCATTCTTCTACATTTACAGACTTTACATGTTTAAGTCAAAAGCTTTTATTCACTTATCTCTGAAAGCTTTTTTAACATTTTGATTTTATAAAATCCTCTCACAAGTGCTTTGTGTCAGATATGGCAGAAGTTTCCTATTGTTTAGTTAGCAAATCTCATAAGGGAAAATTCATGATTATGTATATTCAATATGCATATATTCAAATTTAAATGGATATATGTGTAATATAGAGAGCTTAAAAGTATGAAAATAACAAATAAAAAAGTAAATTAATCTAAACCATCTATTCTTTCTACATTTGGTTTTGTAAATTACAAATTTAAAAAGTAAACTAAAGCATATATTAGAGTTCTCTTTAAATGATTTTCCCACTTTGTCTCTTTGTGAAAACTATAGTTAACAACATTAAAATATTAAAAGTGTACAAAAAAATTAATGGATAAAATTAGATACTTACTTACAAAGATATTTTGATCTCCAGTTTTTCTACTTGGATTTTTTTCCTGACCATCATGCAAATGCAACAATATCAATGAAAATTAAGTGACCCTTATCAGAAATCTGAGTTCTTAAATATGAAGATTTATAGTAATTGTAAAGCACTCAGTACAAGGCCTAGGAAAAATAAGTACTGAATAATTAGAAATTATGAGAATGTATAGTACTAGCAGTTATAATAGTAGGCATGGTAAAAAGAAAACATGTAATGATTTTATAAAAAGCCTCCGATATTTTTTACTATTTTAAAACTTATTCACTATTTTGAACTTAATTTTCTCTAAAATGCTTCATTACTATTTTTTTGTGATTTGCAACAATTCAACAAAAAACAGATGCTAACTCTAAGCTAAAATGAATAAAAATTGGTGTGCTGACCTAAAAATGATGAGTATAATGGAATTTAATATATGTATTGTTAAATATCTTCATCAAAGTTCAATGAACATAGGAAAGTGAATGCAGGTATAGGTCCTGAATTTGAATGAATCACTCATTATAAACCTTTTCACAGTCAAGATAATAATGAGAGGTATAGTAATGAATGCAATGGTATTGTGTGTTGAAGAAAATGCATTAATCAGCCTGTGATAGATGTGTAGAATAAGGTTCTCTGGAGAAGCTGTGTCAATATTAAAGATTCTGCAGACTGGGTGACATTGGCTGACTATAACATGTAACTATGGAAATTTGGACCTACCTCATCAAAAGCCAAATTACCTTGGACTAAGGACCTACGGGTTATTTATTTATTTATTTATTTAAAATATTTTTAGTTGTAAATGGACACAATACCTTTATTTTATCTAGTTATTTTTATGTGGTGTTGAGTATTGAACCCAGTGCTTCACATGTGGTAGGCAATTGCCCCACCACTGAGCTACAACCCCAGTCCTCTTAGTTCATTTAATAGCCATTTTCCTCAACTTCTGTATCTGGTCTAACATTCTCCTGATAGAAACTATCACTAAACTTAGCAGACCTCTAGCCTCCACCAACCCCAAAGTGATGAATGCTACAATGTCTGAAGCCTGTATGTAGGAGGGATTTCCCTGCCTTGCCCTACCTGCCTGATGCTCCCACCAGTGTAATTTGTAAACCTACTGATTTATGTCTTTATATATATTTTTTTCTGTGATGATTAAAGTTAATGTAACCTCTCCTGCAGGAAAACAACATTCGGGGTAACTTGAATCCATGTTTGCAGATCATGATCATGCATATGTAGCTCAGAACACACTAAGTTTTTATTTCCTTTAAAGGAGAGTCATTGTTGGATGTCAATAGATATGCAACCATACAGAAAATCACTTATTAGCCTAAAATAATTTTGTTAGCTTGTCCTGTTACTTTCAAAACATGTACACACCATCGTTACAAAAAAAAAAAAAGATAAAAAGAAATGCCTACAACAAGAGTTTGATTTTGTGATATAAAAATATATACATTTTGCCTTGGTCCCAAGTTCCTGAGTTTAATGCCTAAAGTACCTGTAATTTTCTAAGTGATAAGAGTGATAAAGATGAAAAGAACATCTTTTGTTATTCATAGCAAGCTCTTTTCAATTACCCTTGAATTTATGGTGATGTAGTAATTTTAGAAAGCCCCTAAGCTTGGGGATTTGTTACCAAAGGAATTAATAACGTGATTAGGGAGCTGAAACTGTCAGTCCTACCTCTTTCACTGTCACAAGGAAAGAAGTACAGGGGATTGAAACAGTCACCAATGGCCTATGATTTCATTAATCTTGCCTATGTAATGGAGACTCCACCAAACAACAACAACAACAACAAAACCCTAAGCAAATGGCTTCCTGAAGTAATCCACAATAAGTGGGTAGAGGGGAAGAATAGATATTCAGTTGGATGTCAATAGATATGCAACCATACAGAAAATCACTTATTAGCCTAAATTAGTTTCAGTAGTTAAAACAAAAGAGGAATGAAAGCAAAGAAGGGGATATAGGAAAATCAACATAATTTTCCCATATACATATATGAATATACCATAGTGAATCCCACTGTCATGTACATCCATAAGAACTGGGTCCTGCCAAGTGCGGTGGTGCACGCCTGTAATCCCACTGGCTCAGGAGCCTGAGGCAGGAGGATCACTAGTTTAAAGCCAGCCTCAGCAAAAGCAAGGTGCTGAACAAGTCAGTGAGACCCTGTCTTAAAACAAAATAAAAAATAGGGCTGGGAATGTGGCTCAGTGGATAAGTGCCCCTTGAGTTCAATCCCCGGTACTCCTCCCCGACACACACACACAAAAAAAAAAAAAGAAAGAAAGAAAAAGAATGGGGTCCTAATTAAAGTAAGATATAATCTATGTTTGTGTAATTATATCAAAATGAATTCTACTGTCATGTATAACTTTTTAGAACCAATTGTTTTAAAAAGGATTCCAAGATGGTGATCATGTGAAGGTTCTGGGAGAGTGGAAGGGAACTCTGCTCTCCTTCCCCCACACCTTGCCCCATGCATCTCTTCCATCTAGTTATTTCTGAGTTATATCCCTTTATAATAAACTAATAACCTAGGAAGTAAAGTGTTCTCCTGAGTTCCATGAGTTGTTTTCAACAATATATCAAATGTAAGGAATGGATTGTGGCAACCTCTGATTTACAGCCAGGTGTTCATAAGCACAAACAAGAGGTGAACTCATACACAGTGTCTGAACTATGTGTGTGTGTATATATAGGTAGTGGGTCTCATGAAACCTAGCCCTTAATTGGTGGGGTTAAAAGCTAACCCCAATTAGTATCAGATTGAATTGAATTACAGGACACCCATCTGTATTCACAAAGATTTGGAGAATTGCTTGGCGTTGGAAAAGCATCCACATATCTAATAGCACAAGAGAAATATTGAGAATAGTAAGAAAGGGGAAGTGGTATTCATAAGGAAACAGATACTATCGACCATATGTTAACTTGTTTTACTCTTCAATGAGTTTCAAATTATGGCATGACACCATCACAATTGTAAGACGTGGATTTCAGGGAGATCTCTATCCTTGGGTGGACGTGTGTTCAAGCATCAATGAGAATCTCCCCAGACTCCTCTTTCAAATAAAACTGCATCTAGTAGTGGTCAAGTTCATTTAGATCTATAAAAATTTCTCTTAAATGATTACATCTCTTTAGATTTTTAATACCATGTAAATTGGAGGGCATTTTATAGAAGAAACAAATTTTTCTTGGTTCAATCTAACAAAAATAAGCATTACTTGCTTTATAATTTTGAAAAAAAATAATAATCTAGCCTCACTTATAGTTTCTAGAATTCCTTATTTATTCACCAGCCACATCCTGAATATCTAGATAGTTATTTACTACACACACACACACACACACACACACACACCAAAATGGTTTTCCTTAGGCACAAGCTTCAGGGGAAAAGTCTTGTTCTGAAGGTATAATATTTGATGACAGCAACCAACAGTCACATAGATCCTACTGTGGGATCAAATGCTAAGACCCCACCTCCTGCACACTGACCACCACTCTCAACTCTCAGGGGGACCAGCTATGCAAACAGAGATACAGAAAATGGTTATAAATTCAGATAGGACAGGGACCATACCTATTTATTTTTCAGCCCCTAGAATAAGGAGTTAATCATCTTTGCCTCCTGCTTTGTAAAAAGATTCGTATACTGGACACTAAGTATGCTTGCTCTTTGCTCTGGAGGGAGAGGCTATATTTTTCTTTTAAGCCTCATTTTCTATTTAAATGTCCTTGAAAAGAAATCTCAACCAGTAAAAAATAAAAAGTTATTATATAAATATATTAGAAGAAAATAATGATGCTAAGCCACCAACACTTTCTAAGCTATCACATGAATACCACATGCCAGATTAATAAGTACATATCTCATTCCACCATCTTTCCTGCCCCCATACTCCCTCCCCTTTGCCCCATCAAAGTTCCTTCATTTTTCTCATGTCCCTTTCCATTATGGATCAGCATCCACTTATCAGAAAGAACATTCGGCCTTTGGTTTTTGGGGGGATTGGCTTACTTTGCTTAGCATAATATTTTTCAACTCCATCCATTTACCTGTGAATGCCATAATTTTATTCTCTTTTAATGCTGAGTAATATTTCATTGTGCCTATGACTGCACATATTGTGTGATGCTGTATCATGTACAACCAGTGAAATGAAAAGTTGTGCTGCAATTGTGTACAATGAATCAAAATGCATTCTGCTGTCATATATACCTAATTAAAATAAATAAATAAATTTTTAAAAAAGCTAGCCTCAGCAAAAACAAGGAATTAAGCACCTCAGTGAGACCCTGTCTCTAAGGAAAATACAAAAGAAGTCTGGGGAGGTGGCTCAGTGATCCAATGCCCCAGAGTTCAACCCCAGTAACTGTCCTTCCCCCCCCCAAAAAAAAAGGGCTGAGAATGTAACTAGGTGGTAAAGTGTTTGCCTAGTATGTGCAAGTCCCTGAGTTCAATTCCTAGCACTGCACATTTTCTTTTTAATTAAGAAAAAAATAAAAAGAAGAGAACTGGAAAAAAAAAGTACATATCTCTAAGATACAAAAATGCCCTAAACTAAAGAAAACCAAACCAAACAAACCAAAAAGAAAACTTGGTCTGCCAGGTGTTTGATAAATCTGGATTATCAAGTAGATGCTGATACTCCATGTGAGTAATAGTATTAGATTATGGATATTTTAGAACTGATGGTGGGTTGCCTAATACATGTTTATCATTGCCAAATTGGTTGTCCAATTTAATTTGATTACAGGAAATACTCTAAGTGATTTGAAGAAATGATCATCCATTCCGTCTTGTGTGGATATGGGTATGATATTTCTGAACAGTTTTGTGAGTTAAGAGTTTTTGAATATCACCTGCTTTAAAATAAAAGAAATGGGTCAGCCATTTATTCATTTTAACTGTTTTATGAAAAGGTTTACATGTCTAGGAAAATAATCCTTTTTTAACATGACTGTTAGGGAGTTAATTAGTATTAATAGAGTCAGAAAAAAAATCTATACTATAAGAAAGACAGGTGTCATAATAGAAAGAACAAAATAAGACAATGAAAAGCTAAAGGTTTAAATTTGGAATGAGGATTGGAAGAAGCAAGAGAAAGGGAAGAAAGAGCGGGAAAATATTTTTGAAAAAGTATTTTTTTAATCTTTAATCTTGAAGGTTTCTACTTTAGAATATACTTCAATCCATGCTGAAAGATGTCTTTAAAAAGATGGGGTGGGAGAAGTGGATAGACCACTAGAATTTCTTTCGCACATTTAATTTAGCATTCATTTATTTTTTTATTAGCAAAGACAGTAGCATATTCTAGACAGATTTGCAAAATCACTCTGAGGTAGAAAAACATCACTCCTATCATTTATACAAGACTAGCGCAAAGCAAATTTTTTTAAAAAAATGATTATCACATTGGGAACAACAAGGAAAACAGAGATGCCAACTTTGGAGATAAGCCAGGGTTATACTGTTATAAAGTGCAAAGCCAGCAAATTTGTGATCACTTAAATGCTCGAAGTTTACAAGGTGCAGACCCAGAAGGTGGATTACACAGAGCAATGCACAATCTAGCCTCAGTCCACATGTCAAATCTATCCTGATGCATGCAGCTGGGTGCAGAGTGGAGCCTGTGACCTGAGGATGGTGGAAAGCGTAACTGTTGAAAAATATGAGATCTTGTTGAGTGGGAAGGGATTTCATGGATGAAAGCAGTGAACTCAGCTGAAGACTGAGCATAGGGCAAAATAAAAGGCATGTCTATTTTAGGAAATTTTGATGTTCATGTACCCAAGGAAAAGACTGGCTGACAGCTTTGACTCTGACAGGGAAGGCAAAGGGAAAACAGAAGGACATTCAGCAAATGTGAAAGGCAGAAAAGTTGTCGTTCACTGGGGATTGCAGCACCGTTTGGTGATGTGTCCGTAGATCTCAGCAAGGCTATGACTGAGATCACAGAATACTGTTATGCATAGCTCTAAGAATAATGAATGATAAAAATATAAAACTGAGCATGAACTTAATCAAGAAGAAATACATCGTAGGGCAAGGAAGTGCTAATTGTCACTCTTAATAGTTTGAACCTGAATAGTTATCAATGTTTATAAAACATCCTCATAACTGAATAGAAGGCAGTAATTTTCCTTAATACAAGATTCTAATTTATTGACAGAACTTGAAACCTGTGAAAAATAACATTAATTCCAATGCTGCTAAATTTTTTTTCAATACTTTCATGAAAATCATTCGGTGATTTATAGCTATGTAAATTATCCGAATAATTGTTGTGGAATAACCTCTTAAAATGACAAAGTTGTTATGAGAGCTGAACAAAGTGTTATTGAGTCAAGGTTTTCTAAAGTCTAAATCACTGAAAACTTTACTAGAAATCTCGAAATACAAACGGGGTCCTAAACTAATGATCTCCAAGTTCGTCTGCCCCAATATATTTGATTCACCTTTTCAGTGCATGACTGGCAGATAGGAAAGTGTTCCCTTATGCTGTCCTTTAGCACTTTTTGAGGACTACATGGACTGCATGGTCCTGACATTTGCTTTTATCCTCCATTAGATAATGAAATTTTACAAAGGAAAAAGAAAGCCATATTAATATAATGAACTGATAAAAAAAAAGAGTTTGAAAATTCTTCCAAACAAATAGGAATGACCTGAGATTGTAATTTGTATGGCAACACCATTTGATGTTTCTTTGATTGTCATTAACTCCTATGAATTTCAAGATGCTCATGAACATAACCCATGGGCCTCCTTAAAATTTTCTCCCAGCTGAACATAGCATTCCTAGCACCAGCTTGGAGCCTGCCACCCAGTGGAACAAAATACATATTTAAAAGAGATCTCATATTATGTAAAAGTGGCTGGAAATGATTTTATAGATAATCTATGGCTTAACATTTTCAAAGAGTAAAAAGAAAGTACTAAAAAAATAAAAACATAACTTCTGATTCTCAACGTAGGCCCAACCAAGTTGTCAGGGTACTGAAGGGTACTGGTAGTTATGGTATTCCAGGAATTGTTGAAACTTTGGAGTTCAGCATATGATTTTTTTTTCCTAATAAAGCCTAATTCATCATTTTAGAGTGAACTAAGATAAAAATTTCTCTGTATTCCTTAAACATACAACACTAAGTAGTTGTCAAGGCACTAGAAAATATTTTAGGTGACGGGAGAGAAAATCATTCTAGCAATACAGATAAGTGAGAATGTATTGACGAGAATAATCAAGAAATGACAACATTAAACCTGTCTCAGTACCAAGGCTAGTCGATTTCCTTTCAAGTCCAGTCTCATTGCCTAGAAAATGATGTTAACATATTATAAAATCTATTCATCTTGGTCATGGGAAGAGTAGTAATAATTCCCAAATGCCAAGGACATTCATATTGATTTTAGAATGTAATTTTGAACTGACTCTGGAACATGACTGTGCTGGATGCTCTCAGAATTCATCCACTTCAATGTAACAATAAAGCCATGATATAAAGCATGTCTCAGAAACATTGTGTATACTTGTTTATTTCAATTCAGTTTAATGGGACACTGATGATGGATTTCTACATATCTGGATTCTACCCAGGGTGGGACTACAGGGGATTAGATTGCTGCCCTCCAGGAGTTCTGGTTGGGGAGGACAAAGAGCTAAGCCAAACCCATTAACTGAGCCCTGGAGGTTGAAGGGAGGGAACACCATATTAGCTGGAGAGTGTGGATAACACAGAAATGGGTATAAGGAAGTCGCATTGAGAAGGTGACACCAAATTCTGATAAGAGACCAGATATCTAGGCACTCCACAAAGGAAGCTGTCCAGAAGAGAAAGAACATACATACGCCAGGGTTCAAAGGATGGTTTTAGATATAACACAAGCATGAAGCTCATCCAGTGATTTTTGACTATGATTAGAAAAGTCAAACCTGGGACTAGCTTACAGGGATCTATAAGTTATGCTGCAATCACTGGATTTGGGGGGACCAACAATGAGTCCATTATGGTACAAACACTACTTTAATGAATTACAATGAATCATGTCTACATTAGGAAGATAAGGAAAAGGACTCAAGGAGGGCTGAAGCTTGAATGTGTCCCCTCCAAAAAAAGGTGAGAAGATGAGAATGTTCTTTCCCTCATCAATGGGATTAAGGTGCCCCTAGAAAAGGGCTTAGTAGAGGAAGTTCATTCCTTTTTGCCCTTTCACCTTTAACCATATGAAAACACAGCAAGGCCTTCACTTAACAGCAGATGCCAGTGTCTTATTCTTGGGCTTTCTAGCCTCCAGAATTGAGAGGAATACATTTCTGTTCTTTATACATTATACAGTCTCAGGTATTTTGTTACAGTAGCATAGAGACTGAGACAGAATAGAACATTTGCCCAGTGTAATAATACCATTTAATTTTATGGTGAAATTGAACATTTCCTTTAGCGTAGAAATCCCCGGTTTAATAGCTTTGTGATACCACACAAATTCTTCCCCACTAGCAAAGCCTTATACTAACAGAGGCCACCTGTATTTCTGTGCTTTTCAAACTTCCCCTGGGAAGCCCAACAAATGTTTGGCATAAAATAGTTTAAGGAAGTTCCCATCAAGATGCTCAAGTGTGCAAGCATTTACTTCTATCTTTCTATAAAACCCACTTACACAAATATATGGAAGAAATACACCCACAAATAAAGGCAGTATATGAATGAGGAATCAGCAGTACAAGAGTCCTTCCAAAGCTCCTGGAAGACAAACAACAAAAACAAAAACCAGGAAGTAGAATTTTGAGGGCAGTAGAACCAGCCAGAGCTCAAGTTTGCCTGGCGTGGCGTGAACTAAATCGCCTCCAAACGGAAAGGTCTCAGAGCTCAGAACAAATCATTATACCCTGTGCCTAGAAGGCACTCAGTCTAAATGCCATGCTCAAATCCAGGCAAATTATCAAAAGTTTATTCAGTGAACACATCATATGTACTTGGGATACTTGTAGCTAAAACTGAGGCTGTTGCCACCTGATAATAAAATCCTTTTTATTCTTATAAGAGTCCCATAGACTTAATTGACACCTTAAAACTGATTCTTTTGTGTGTGTGTGTGTGTATACCAGGGATTGAATCCAGGGGCACTTAACCACTGAGCCACATCCCAGCCCATGTCATTTTTAAATTTTGAGGCAGGATCTCTCTGAGTTACTTAGGACCTTGCTAAGTTGCTGAGGCTGGCGTTAAACTTGCAATCCTCCTGCCTCAGCCTCCCAAGCCCCTGGGATTGCAGGCATCCACCACCATACCCAGCCCACAACAGATTTTTACATGAAACATTTGGGCACCAAATTTCTCACCAGCAGTAATTGATGCTAAAAGATATTGAATCAGCCTTTTCCAAGTTCTGGGACCAAATGTTTCTCAGCCAACTATTCAAATACTAATGCAGGAACAAAACATCTGTGGGGAGCCTGAAAAGATTCCCAGGTTTTACCATTCATGTACCTTTTCTATAATGAAGCAAGTGAGAATACAAATAATTCTAAACATAAAAAGCATAATTTAATACAAAATATACTGTAATTTTCAAGTTTGGGTAGGCGTGGTAGGGCAGCACAAGAGGTAAATCAAATGAGCTCAACTCCCTTCTTTCAGTGTATGAGATTTAGTCATGATCCATCATGAATTAGAGACTAAGAGACAACTCCCTCTTAGATTGGAGTTGGTAATCTCATTATTAAGAAAACCAGTAGATAACCATGGGAAGAACTAGGCTTTTCAATTCCCCAGTCTTTTACTGCACAGCTCCATGACTTAAATTGTTACCAATTTCTTTGTCAAATGAAATATTTGAGCTGAATTTCTCTGTGAGGCAGCATGATTTAAGGGAAATAAGTAAGAGTTGAGAGTAAACAGCTTTGCATTTATCTTCTCCTTTTACAACTTAACACATCTCAAGTGTCCAGGTTTGAAATAACGTGCTTTTCAAGAACGGCAGGCTTTTTGTTGTTGTTAAAAGACATTTGAATTTCATATCTGAGTATATTTTCCTATGTCCTGAAGTCTTCAGGAAGCTTACTTAGTAGCACTGAAGTTGCATTCCAGTTTTAGACAACAAGATGACAGACATTTCTGCATGCCTATTTCTCATTTGATTTTATTACTTTACATCAGCAAGAAAATGAGATACCTCAGCCTGACAAGTGAAAGAAACTGAATTCTTCCTGGGGCCAAGTGAGCTTTAATGAAGTCCCTGATCTCAGCTTTGAGAGACCCAGCTGAGCTGTCCCTTGATTCCTGATACACATGGATTAGGAATAGTAATTCAGGCTTTTTTAAGCCATTGAGTTTGTTATTACCTGTTATACAACAATAGAAAACTGGTATATAAGGAAAGATAGTAGGGTCAACTATTAGATTACATGATTTTCAGACAGTAACCAGGGCAAGTTAAAATAACATCTATGTATGATTAATTCCTTTTTTAACTATTACTTGCAAAACTCAGTATTGACACATAAAGAAAATATGATCATGGAGCAAAATCAAGTAAAAAATCTAGTAGTATAAGAAATAAGATTTTTTTTTAAAGTTACTAATGTTCTATAGAGTATTTCAGACAAGATGTGACACGATTGCAAAGATTTTCAATGGAATTTAATTTAAAGGGAGCTTGGCCACTCTTCAGTTTGCAGTGAGTCGATAACCCCTTTTAATAAAAAGTAGATCTTTGACTGTTTTGCTCCAGACACAAAGAATGGTCTGTAACTTTTAAACCTCTGTGGGGGAAAGTCGAGTCTTTCTTTAGTAATAGCTAATAATGGACAACTGGGGTTTGCATCAGCAGGAATGCAGAGAGAGCTGGCAGCCTGAGCTTTCTGGATCCACACCAGAATGCACACAGTCCTCTGAAATGGAGAGCCCTGCTCTGGCAAAAACCCAGTGAATAGTTCTCCTTCAGTCTGCCCTTTCTGGGTAGTCACACTCCCTGCTGAGGGCTCTCAGACTTCTTCACCTGGGAGCCAGGTACACATTATCAATTAGCTCTTCTGAAGCTCCATAGGTTTCTTTTGAGACCAGTTCAAATGCTGAACACTAGAATCATAGGATTTGGAGTTGAACAATAAGTCCTTCACTCTTGCCTTCCCACCCAGTCTTCATTTACAATTCTCCACCTGGTACCATTTCTATTTAAAGCATCATTCCTGTTACTATACTGAGTGCAGCTTTTCTGGTTGAACTTGACCTTGTATGATTAAAGAGTAATGGTTTGTGACCAGAATACATTATTAGGCAATAGCATAAAAGTATATAAGATGTTTGTGGGAGTGCGTTCTCTCTCTCTCTCTCTCTCTCTGTCTCTCTCTCTCTCTCTCTCTCTCTCTCTCTCTCTCTCTCTCTCACACACACACACACACACACACACACACACACACAAAGGATATGCATTTAAAATAAATTTTATTTTTTATGTGACTTGTGAATCATACCACACAAAGCCCAAACTAGTATGTCAGAGCTTATGAAAATGGAGTATTGCTTTGAATTACTTTTGATAAGCAACACTCTTATTTTTCACGATATGGGTGAGTTCTGCTTTCCTGAAATACTAAAAAAAAAAAAAAAAAAAAAAAACCCAAAATGTTCTGCATTACTACTCTCAGGGCCTTTTACCAAAGGTATTCTGAGAATTCTAAATATTGTGAGACAGGAGAATTTGAACTTATGAAAATCTGTTTAATAGCTCTCTTAATTTGTATAGAGGCTGTTTGTCTGAGTAGAAGGAATACAAGCCATTGGGAGAATCTGAGTGTTTTGAATACCTGTGATCCAGACCAGGTGCCTCCCTTCTCTGTGGGGGTCCTGAGAGTCCAAGGATAGCAGTAAAAATTCCCTACCTAGGGATTCAATTAAAACAAGAACACTAAGTATTTCAAAATTACTTTCCAGTCTTAATCCAATGATCTGATTTTATTTACTCTCAACAGTTCATTTGGATAAGTTTACCATTCAGGGTCTCAGTTTTTCAAGTTAATGTGGTTAGAAATGAGATCTTTAAAATCTGATGCAGATGAAAATTTTCTGGGTATTTGATTCAATCTTACTTATAAAGCAATGGGAAAAAAGTCAACTGCTTTCAACAGTGAGATCAGGGAAAATATAACAATAGGAACAGCTGTCATGTCTCTCTTTGTCCTTCTTGTTGAAAACACCTCAGATAAGAACAGAATCCATAGAAAGGCTTAGGAAAATGTCCCATCTCTTCCTTACTTGGTACCCCAAACAGAAAGAGACAAATAAAATTCACTGGCGGTTGTAATTTTTCCACAGGATAAGGCATATCTTAGGAAGAAACCAAATCTTAAAATGGTTTCAACAGAAAATGAGAAAAAAAAAAAAAAAAAAAACCTTAGGAACTCAGGAGTATGGTCAGTCCTCTGATCCACAGGTTCTGTATGTCTGAATTCACCAACTACAGATCAAAATATTTTAAAAAATGCAAAACAAAGTAACTTCAACTATTTTGAACATGTGTATACTTTTTCCTTGTCATTATCCCCTAAAAATGTAGTATTTAAAATGACAATTTGCATCTCATTTATATTGTATTAAGCATTGTCAGTTAACTAGAGATAATTTAAAATATACAAAAGTTAAATGCAAATATTGCTCCATTTTACATAAGGGACTTGAGCATCCACAGATTTTGGCATTTGTGGGGCCATCAAGGTCCTCAAAACAATCCCTCTTGGCTGTCCAGGAAAAATTGTGTATAAGTACCATGAAAAAAGCAGGCTTTAGGGAAATGTGAATATCATGAATTTAGCTACTAGATTAGAGCCACATATTTTGAGAAGTTTAATTATTGACTTTTTGAAGGTAACAAAGCTCAATGATAAAATTAGAACAACACAATTATAGGATATAAAACTGTATTGGGTATTCCATTAGAAGCAATGCTTCAGAGGTAAAAGCTTGGTTTAGCCATTGTGGGAAAACAGAAAATCCTACATCTATTCAGACTTTACCATACATTTATCATTCACCTATATCCAACATCTTTCTGAAATGTTAAGTAATGCTTTTCTTAATAGTCATCCAAATTATAAGCACTAAAATCTGCTCAGTTTGGGGACGTGTTCTTTATTTTTCCTCCTGCAGGGAACCACAGAACTTTTAACCTGGACATACTCAGTATTTACTTTTAAATCACAGAAACCATTTTTTTCAAGTTCAGCAGCAATTCAGTGGGCATTTCCTCATGACCAAAGATCACTGAGCAACTGCCTGCCTACTTCAGCAAAGATGCAACCATAGCTACTAATTTTCAAAAAAATCTCATTAATCAGCCAATCATGTCATAGTTTATTTCCTAGTTTCATTTAGGTCAGGGATATTCTGATATTGAATAAAGAAACTTCCAGATCTTCTCAACCTTTCATATCTCTTTAAATTAATGATAATTTGTTTTTACACTATTGAACTTTTTTTCTTTTGTTTTTACTATTTTCTCTTCACTTTGCTACTCCAGGTTCTCTGTTTCATTATGCTATTTCTAGGTTTAGACCTTTGTATGTTAAGGAGAACTCATTGAATGCTTTTGAGTTAGATCCACTACTCAATAATGTATGAACAAAAGCCATATGTACACCCATTTTGGTGGAAGATATGTTCCAAGACCCACAGTGAATGCCTGAAATTGTGGATAGTAACAAACCATACATAGTATTAGGCATTAAATAGTCTAGAGATTATTTAAATTATACAATCATATGTGCAAATTTAAATGCAAATACTGTTCCATTTTATATAAGAAACTTGAGCATCCACAGATTTTGGATCTTATGTGTGTGTGTGTGTGTGTGTGTGTGTGTGTGTGTGTGTGTAAATTGTTGAATTTATAAATTACATACAGTAAGAGATTAACAACAATTAAAAAAATGTGATCCTTGTGACCACATATTCTTATGTGAATGTAGTCTGCCTGGCTGTCTCAAAATATTTTATTTTCACCTTTTCACTTAAAGGAAGCACTTTACAGATTCTCTTTGGCATATCTGAATTGACAGCATAAATACTCTTGTGCTTTGAGACCACTATTAAGTAAAATAAGGGTTACTTAAACACAAGCCTTGTGATACTGCATATGATCTGATAACTGAGATGGCTATGGACTAACAAGAATATAACATATACAACATGGATCCTCTGGAGAAAGAGACAACTCATGTAGAGAAAGAGCAAGATGGTATGAGATTTTAAGATACCCAGAACAGAACGCAACTTAAAATTTGTGAATTGCTTATCTCTTGAACTTTCTGTTTAATATATTCATAATGCAATTGACCACAGGTAACTAAATTCATGAAATTTTTTGAACTCATAGATTGGGCAGGACTACAATAAAAAAGAAAAGAAAGCATGTTAGTTAACCAACATAAACATAAACCTTTTAAAGTTTAATTCTTGAGAAACTTAGAAGTATAGCAATCCTCTTTTGTATATAAAAAAAAAGTTTGTCTTTTTTGTCTCTGTACAAACTATCTAGCAAAGTGATAAGAGAAGCAATATTCTGTATGGGGAAGTTTGCCCCTAAGTAACAAACTTGTCCCAGTTTTCTAGGACTTTGAGAATTTTGCATTGAATGTATGCATCTTGGGAAAGTTAGAATCCTAATTGTAGCTAATGTCAGAAAATAACTGACAAAATGGCAGAATATATGGCAGAAAGTTAAAATATCAACTCATTAAAAATGAGCAATGGACCTAGATAAACATCACAAAAAGGGACAAGGGAACCTGATGTTCCTTCCTGAAGGACTTTTTGTGTGACCTTAGGAAAACATCTTGACATAAACCAAGAGCCCATTAGACCTGAATCTCACTGAGTTCTAGAGCTAAACACCACACTCCAAGATGAATAAAGGTACACAGGCATGTAAAGGAATAGCATAGAACTGCAATTAAGAAAATACAGATGAAGAGACAGCAGAAGAGGTTTTATTAACAAATTAACAAAATATAAATAAGAGATAGAAAGTGAAAGGAGAAACTAAAGATTTAAAGGCTATATTTTGAAATTTGTTACAGTAGCCTATGGAATCAACTGCATTAAATTTTTCTAGGTAAGCAGGGTGTGGTGGAGCATGCCTGTAATCTCAGTGGCTCAGGAGGCCGAGACAGGAGGCTTGCAAGTTCAAAGCCAGCCTCAGCTATTTAGTGGGGCCCTAAGCAACTTAGTGGAACGATGTCACAAAATAAAACACAAAAAGGGTTGGGGGTGTGATTTGGTGGCTAAGTATACCTCAGGTTCAATCCTTGGTACCAATAATTTTAAAAAAGAAAAATCAGGGGGCTGGGTCTGTAGCTCAGGGGTAGAGCACTTGCCTTGCACGTGTGAGGCACTGGGTTCAATCCTCAGCATCACATAAAAATAAATAAATAAAGATATGTGTCAATCTACAGCTAAAAAAAAATTAAAAAAAAAAAGAAAAATCAGGTAACAGCAAATAAAGCAAAGGAGAGATTGAGAATATCCAAAATGAAAAAGGAAGGAAAGACAGAAGAAAGGAAAGAAGGAAGGAAGGAAGGAAGGAAGGAAGGAAGGAAGGAAGGAAGGAAGGTTGGTTAAAGCAAAATCATTATTTTCTACTCAAAAATTTTAGACTTGCTTCGATAAAACTGTATAAAACCCTAACACTGAAATTCTGAAAATCAAATTTGTATGAAACAACAACAAAAAAATGGTAAGAATTAAAAGCCATTGCAGGTTTTGAATATTTTCTGACTTTAATAAATCAACTAGAAAATGCAAACAATAAGTAGAAGTGGACATAATTAAAGCAGTTGATGTAATATATACACAATACACTTGATTCTCTCTATATAAATCAAAAATATGTGTATTAGCTACTCAGGTAAGACGCATTGGAAATTTGAGTCAGAGTGCAGAACTTTCTAGAGTACACAGCCAGCATCTTGGAGGGGAGAGTCATAAATGCATAAGACAGAACCCTGGTCTCAGAGGACAGAGTCAGGGACAAAGTAGATTACACCCATTCACTGGAACTGAGCCCTAATCAAAGAACAGACATGAATCTTGCTGGATCCCAGAAGTTTTATGGATCAGCTCTTGCTGTACATTTCCAGCAATCCCCTCTTCTCCAAAGCAGGAGAGTTGAGTGTGATTATTGCATTTCCGTTCCACCAAAATATAATGGGTGTAGAAGAGAACAAGCCAATTTCTCTTTAACATGAGTCTGCATCAGTTTGGTAGGGATGCTATAATAAATCACCCCAGATTGGGTGGCTTAAGCAACAGAAATTTATCATCCCAGCTAGAATTCTGGAGGATGAAAGTATGAGACCAAGGTATCAGTAGATCTGGTTTTCATGGAGGCCTCTCTGTTGGCCATGCGGATGGCTACTCTTTCCTCTATGACTTCACAGGGCTTTACATGGCCTTTCCTCTGTGTGGGCATATGTGTGTGTGTGTGTATGTGCATGTGTGTGTGTGCCCTTCATATTGCTCTGTGTGTCCAGATCTCTTTACCAAGAGGATAGTGAGCCATGACCCATTTTTTAAAATTTATATATGACAGTGGATTGCATTACAATTCATATTACACATATAGAGCACAATTTTTCATATTTCTGGTTGTATACAAAGTATATTCACACCGATTTGTGTCTTCATACATGTACTCTGGATAATAATGTCTATCACATTCCACCATCATTTATTACCCCCTACACCCTCCCTTCCCCTACAACCCCTCTGCCCTATCTAGAGTTCATCTATTCCTCCCACACTCCCCTTCCCAACCCCACTATGAATCAGCTTCCTTATATCAGAGAAAACATTTGGCATTTGGTTTTTTGGGATTGGCTAACTTCACTTAGCATTATCTTCTCTAATTCCATCCATTTAACTGCAAATGCCATGATTTTATTCTCTTTTATTGCTGAGCCTCTTTAAACCTAATAACTTCTTTTCCAGACCCGTCTCCAAACACAGTCACATTCTGAGGAATTAGGGGTTAGGGCTTCTCTGTATGTTTTTTAGTGGAACATGATTCAGCCCCTTAACATCTTTGAGAATGACAGTGCCTATACTCAAGAAGTCAAATGTGAGAAATCTTGTCCACATCCATACTTGAGCTAGATCATTAAATCCTGTCCATGAACAATAACGAGGTAAATTTTGGAGAAGGAGAAATATATTTTGAATGTGGAAAATATACCATGAATGACACTGACCAGAGGACAGAATATAATAAATTTCACTATCTTCAAATGCACAATAATATTGTTCTTCCCCACGTATTCTTCCAGTACTTTTCTATTCCCACCAAAAGGTGGAATCTATTTCTAAGATCCTTAATACTGGAGTATGTGATATTCTTAAAGAATAACATTGTATTTCACCACATAATCAGCCCAGATTTTATGCCAATTTTTTTTTTCAAAAAAGTGAGGTGCAATTATTATGCAAAACTTTTTAATAATAGAGTTTTGGGTATTACCTAGAGTTACTTTGGATTAGGCAGAGGGTAATGAAGGGAAGGGAGGAGGTGTGGGGGTAGGAAGGATAGCAGAATCAATCAAATATTATCACCTGTGTGCATATATGACTACATAACCTGTATGATTTTATATCACGTACAACCAGAAAAATGAGAAGTTATACTCCATTTATATATGATGTGTGAAATTGCATCCTACTGTGATGTATAACTAATTAGAATGAATTAAAAATATTTTTTATTACTAAACTGTCTTTGATACAAACTAGGATGCACGAAATACTCAGTAATATACACTAAAAATCAATGAATAATTTTTCATAGAATCATGTAAGTGAAACATTCAGTTTGATCTGTTTTGTTTCAGAAATAATGTATATACGTATCATAGAAAAAATCATAGACAAAAGCCTCTGAGAGAAAAAGTGAAACATTTGCCAAATCCGTCTCCACACTGTTTTGCAGAGATTGTCATTAGAGGCTGTGACAGTCTGTCAGAAAAAGGAAAACCAAGAGGCAGGATTGAGTTACCATTTCTTCAGGTTGCTAACACCAGCCACCCTTATCTATCCTGTTTTGATTGATATCTTATTCCTGATTTTGCTACCCTGGGAAGTATACACATTAATCAACTCCATGATAGTCTTAAGACCCAGCATTTCAATTTTATTAAGCCAGTAACATAACTTGCAAAAAAAAAAAAAAACTGTGAGCCTTACTTATACTGAATTGTCACAATTTACTTAAAGAAATCAACAGATCATTGCTTTGATTTTCTAATAACGCACTGTTAGATTATCCTTGATAATCAACCACATAAGAATCATAGATATTTAAGCAATGATTAAAGTAAGTTTCTGCAATGACACATAAAATATAGTTCAAGACATAAATTTATAAAATTTTATCAAGTTGGTTACCAGTTTGCTATTTAAATTTCTTCATTTTAAGAATTCAGTGCAGCTGGGGTTGTGGCTCAGCGGTAGAGTGCTCGCCTAGCATGGGTGAGGTATTGGGTTTGATCCTCAGAACCACATAATGTAAAATAAAGACATTATGTCCACCTAAAACTAAAAAGTAAATATTAAAAAAAGTTCAATGAATCATGAGTGATTATATTAAACATAAGTGGATTAACTCTGTTTTGCTTATACTTTGTGACCCTTTAAAGTTTGTTTTATAATTAAAATAAACAGAGTTAATTGCTCTCAAGCATCCTAATATTTATTCTAATAGATATTTTAAAATTAGAGCTTTATGGTTATACACAATTGCTGGGTTTTATCCCACAAACTCCCACACGCAGGGAAATCGATTTCAGTTCATAATCCCTGCTTTTCCCTCAGCCTTTTCCTTCCTGAGGTCTCCTCTCCCCAACCCCTCCTTCCTCTACTCTACTAGACTTCTTTTTACTTGCCTATTAATTCATTTGATTGGTTCTTTATGTAATCTTATCCTTCCTTCCCCCTTTCCTTTATTTTACTCTACTTTCTGCATAAGAAAGAAAACACTGACCTTTGAGTTTCTGAGTTTGGCTTATTTCACTTAGCATGATGTTTTCCATTTCCATCCATTTACCAGCAAATGTCATAATTTCATTCTATTTAATGGCTGAGTAGAATTCCATTATACACACACACACACACACACACACACACACACACACACATTTACACACCGCAATTTCTTAATCTAGTTATCTGTTGATGGGCATCTGGGTTGATTCCCTAATTTAGCTATTGTGAATTGGGCTGCTATAAATATTGATGTGGCTGTGTCCCTGTAGTATGCCAATTTTACATATTTTGGCAAAATTTCCAGGAGTAGTGTACCAAGGTCATATGGTGGTTCCATCCCTAGTTTTTTGAGGAATCTCCAAACTGCTTTCCAGAGTGGTTGTGCTGGTCTGCAATTCCGGAATGTATAAAGGTTCCTTTGTGCCCACTAGAGATGGTAGTCAGATGAAATCTTAATTGATTTACATTTCTCTGGTAGAGATGTTGAACACACTTTTTCATGTATTTATTGGATTTTTGTATTTCTTCTATTGAGAAGTTTCTGTAAGTTTCTGTTTATTTCTTTTGCCCATTTATTGATTTTTTTATGTTAAGGTTTTTTTTGTTTGTTTTTTTGTTTGTTTTTTAAATCTCAGTTTACTTGCTCAGCCTGAAAAGACAATTTCATCAACTCCGGTGAGGGCTTTGGCATAGAAATCACTAGTGGTGAAAATATAAATATCTTCCATTTTGCAATTAGCTCATAACCTACCTTCTACTGAATGCCATGAAATTTGTTTAATTAGTGCTGTTATCTATCTTTGTCACTTTCTATTGTAAATTTGAAAGACATTCACTCACTGGGAGGTTAAAGCTTTTTAAGTTTGACAGAATGAAATTACTACTGACTGACATAAACCCATTAGAAATTAGTGTTGATTAAATAACAAGGCAGTAAATAATTCAATGACAAAAGTTTCCCTTAATTATGTGTTTGTTTCCTGTTTTTGATTTAAGATTGGTTTACTGAAAATAAAATCCTAGGTAGCTTTCCTTAAGAGCAGTTTTGGACTTTTTTGTCACAGATTGTTTCGCTTCTCTGGAACTCACTGGCTTAGAGCTATGAAAATAAAGATTTAGACCAGATGATAGCTCTTTTCTTTTCCAACTCCAAAATACTAGAACTCCTCAATGTTCATATTCACAGAGCACACATTTGGATTTGTGGACAAGGTTGGTATGCAGATAGGCCAACCAAGATAATTAAATTTAAATTGATGCAAACACTGCCATGGTTGATTTTTTTTCTTTCAAAGTTATTTTATATCTTTTATGTGGAGTAGTTCCTCTGTATTAATAACCACATACTTCTTAGGTTTCTATCTTAACCAGAATGGCTTCAACTTTATTTCAGCAGCTGTGGGGGACAGACAACCTCAAATATAATATGACTGTGCCACTGTAGGTTAAAACAATAGATGTAATTTAAATACTTGGTGTCAAAATAGAACATCCTGAGTATATTTCTGTTTTTGTTAGGCATTTCTGTTTAGCAAGATATTTTTTTTCCTAATAATTTACGTGTAGATAACTATTTCTGAAATGCATAGAATATAATTAGCCTCAGGTTAACTATGAAAATTTCTTGTATTTAAAATGTAGCACAGAAATAAACAGGCACTTTATTGTTCCAGTAGAAAGCATATTGGTTTCTTCTGTTGAATTTGCATATATCTGTATACATTCAGTGAGTTGGAAAGTGCACATTGTCTCCATAGATGTTTATTAGATCCTCCAGGAGGTGGCAGTCTGTAATGTTAAAAGGGTGTTATTTCTGAAGCTTTTAAACCACTTCATTCAGAAGGATGATGAAGAAAAAAATTGCCCTGTATAGCTGCCTATTTATTCTTGGGTGCAAAAACAAGTTATGTATTTATTATTGTTCTGCAAGTAATGACAAAATCACCGCTAAACAAATACTGATTATGCCATTTTTATAGCTATCCAGACTATAAGAGCTTCTTGGATAAAGTGAGGCTGAAAAGCACAATATTTGGAATTGTAAATTTATTCTGAGGCTACGGAAATAGGAAATCATGCCAAAATTAGTTTTTGAAAATGGTCGACTATTTGACTATTTTCTAATACAGATGAAAATAAACAACAACAACAAAAAAGATAATTCCATTTGCTTTTGGCTGTTAGTCTCCAAGGATAGTTATCTTGTCATGTATCAAAGCTTATTCAGACTCTCCATATCAACAACCTTAATGAGGCAAAATTAACTGTTGTCAACTCCAAACTGGCTCCATTCATGATTCCTCTTAAACCTACTGATGCTAGTTGTCCTATAGAGCTGAAATTCTATCTCCTCTGGGACACAGAATTCAATGATTAAGTTGCTTTGCTCCAGTGTTTTCTCTCCACTTGGATAATTTCTTCTTTCCTTCTAGTTGAGATTTATTCTTAGCTGCATGTCTTATTTCTCACGTCAATCCTCACCTATTTTCCTTTCTTGAAACTATTATCCAGTACCATACACTGTTCTAAGAATTTATTGGATAAGTTTATAGAAACATTTGTTGAATAAATTGTATGCACTCACAGAAATGACTATGGCAAATATTCATTGAGTATGAAATTTGGTTATACAGACAGTGTAAAAAAAGTCCCATTTATGCAACAGAGAAAAATATTAAAGATTGTCCCTCTAACACTTATTTGTCCCTCGTTTGGACTCGTGTACATTAACTGCCTTATAAATAGTATTGATCACATCTCCAGTTCCAAGTGGAGAATTTAGTTATAATATATTTCTGTAGTTAAAAAAATATACAGAGAATAACCTTTCATAAAGGTTTAGGACTAAATCTCTATTTAATGCTGCATTATATAGTTAACCAGACTGTTACATAGCCAGAAAATACAAACAACCAACAAAAGCAGCTGAAATAACAAAACTCAAACAATCTTGATCTTAATTTTGCTTTCTTACATAACTGCCTCATATTTGAAAGTTGATATTAGATTTGAAAGTTGAAAAATAAAATATTGTTTTAGGAACTATAATTTCTGCCTTATGTTGAACTCTGTAATCTAGATAATCAAATCATTCAACAATTTTATCACCTAATTTGAATGGGGAAGGTTTTTCATTGTTGTTATTTTAACATTTTAGAAATAATGCAGACACCAAAACAAAGTTCTGAATTTGTATAATATGTTATTTTCCTACCCATTTAGACAATAGAATATAGAGATGTATCAACTCTAAATACTGATGAAAGTCTTAGAAAAATTGTTTTCTAAAATTTTATACAGAAAAGAGGGTAATTTGGTTATAAGTCACTTACTACAATTTATAACAAACAAAACTGTTTTAATATGTTACACATAAATAATACTTTTAATTGTAAAATCCTAGAATCTAAAAAAATCAAAGGTGTCCTCTCACACCAAGGTCAGAACCAAATAACACCAAACTCAAAAGCAATAAAACAGAAACAAAGGTAAGTTCTGCTCAAAAACACTCAGTTATTTTGCATTAAAAGTATTAGCCAGGCACCGTGGCACATGCATGTAATCCCAGAGGCTCAGAAGGCAGGAGGATTTGAGTTCAAAGCCAATCTTAGCAATTTAGTGAGGCCATAAGCAACTGAGTGAGACTCTGACTCTAAATAAAATACAAAAAAAGGTGGGGGGGGCTATGGATGTGGCTTAGTGAGTAAGTGCCCCTGAATTTAATCCCTAGTAATCAAATAATAATAATAATAATAAATAAAAATATAGAATTTTTTAAGTATCACTGTTCATAAATGTTTTATTAGTATTTTCCTCTTGTGCTAGATAGTAACAACAAGCAATTACAATACTTAATATATGGCTTAGTGTTATTCTACTGAACTTTTGGCTTTTTAAGGTAAAATAATTTGTGTTAGAAAAATCTTGTTGAAAATTCTTATAAATGTATGCATCCTCTCTTAAAAAATTACATTATTTAATTTTTAGGTCTACAGAAAAATTAATCAGAAAGCACAGAATGATTTTAGGTACACCCTGATATATACTCCTCCAGCATACACAGTTCTCCCTATACTTAATGTCCTGTGTAGTTAATATAATTGTCAAGATTCATGAAGTGATTTTTATACATAATTATTAACTAAAGTCCTGAGTTTAAATGAACATTTGCTCTTTGCATAGTGTATATCTACAAATTTTAACAACTGTATTATGCTATGTATCCATTATTAGGATATGATTGACTGTTTTAAAACTCCCCTGAGCTCTACCTGTTCATTCTTCTCTCCCTAAACACTCTGGCAACCACAGCACATCAAACTATCTCTACTCTTTGCCTTTCCATATTGACTTCTTTTAATTAGAAATATATATATTTTAAAATACCACATGCTATTTTATTGCTAGAAAAAAATCATTTTTTAAAATTGTTGAAAATATTTCATTATATGGATGCATTAGAGTTTATACATTGATCTATTGAAGAATGTCTTGGTAGCTGACAGTTTGGGACAATAAAAATAAAGTTGCTATAATCATTCATGTTTAGGTATTGGTGTGGACATAAGTTTTCAACTTGTTTGGTTTATTAAGGAGTGTGATTGCCAAATCATATGGTAAGAGCCTGTCTAATTTTGTCAGAAACAGCCCAACCATCTTTCAAACTGATTGTACCAGTTTTTCATTCCCATTAACAATGTAAAAGAGATCTTGATGCTACATATCCTTACAAGTATTAGTGTTCTCATATTTTCACTTCATGATATTCTCATAGTTGTATATGTATTGAGCAAATTCTGTATGCTTACTTTCCATCTATACCTCATCTTGAATGAGTTGTTCAGACATTTTGCTCATTTTTAAAAATTAGTGTCTTTTTTTTCTTGTTGATGAATTTTAAGAATTCATTGTATAGTTTGCAGAAATTGATAAATCATCAGATATGTCTTTTTCAAATATTTTTTCCCCAATCCATGGCTTATTTCCTCTTTCTCTTCGCAGTGTCCTTCAACAAGCCAAAGAGTTTAATCAAGTCCAAGTGATCAATACGTTTCTCTTGTGGATCATGTTTATGACCAAGGTCACCTAGATGTTATTTGTTACCGTAAGAGCCCAATAATTCTGTGATTTCAATTTATATCTGTGACTCATTTTGAAATATTTTTTGAAAAAGTTGTAAGAAATGTCTCTGCATTAATTTTCTTCATTTGGATGATCAACTGTTTCAGTATCAATTGTTACAAAGGTTATCCTTTTGGTGTGTCTTGCTCACTTTTCAAGATCACTTGTTTTTTGTGTGTATATTGCTAACTTCTCTATTTTCCTAACTGAGCATTGTACTTATTCTTTTACTAATATCACAATGTTTTGAGACACAATTTTATACTGTCTTGAATCAGGTAGTGTCAGCCCTTCTACTTTATTTTCCGTTAACTATCTTATTGACTACTTTGAAATCTCTCTCCATTTTGTTATTGCTCCCTAATTTTTTTCTCTACAGCTCTGTAGTTTTTTCAGTATGGATCATCCACCTATCTTTATACATTTGTACTCATTTTTTTTTTCTTAACTCCCTTTAGTTTCTTTTTTTTTTAAGGCATTTGGACTCAAAATTTTAATAATAAATTGTGCCAGTAGAAGCTTTTCAAAGGCAAATGATATATCAATAAATAATAGTTAAATTGAGTTCCTGAGAAAGAACCTACCACATGAAAGTATGTCAGAGCACTGTAAATAACAACATGGCATTACTATAAAATAGAGAAAATACTGTAAGTCATGATACAAGCACAGCAGACTTCAGGATATGCCATTCATACAAATGTAAACCAGTACACAGGAATCGTTTTTTTTAGACATTGATAAACTTATATAAGTGTTGTTGCCTAGGTATATTACTAAATAATGGATACATTACACTAATAACTTCAAGGAAAAAAATATGTGGAATAATATAATGAAAAATATGATGCATCAGTTCTTTTAAAAAGCAAAAAAGAATTAAACTTTTTACTCAAATATAAATCACTTTAAATAGGAACCATACTAATTTGAAATAAGGAATATTTTGTGTGTTTATCTATATAGTTATATATACACCTATACATCTAAGAAAATATGTATGGCTTAATTGTTTTTTTTATTCCAATGTTACTTTGAAGAATTTTTGCTTTCTTACAAAAGAATACATTTAGAAAAATGTTTAAATGATTTAAACAATACATTTGTCTAAATAAACTGTTTAAACCAAGCTTTGATACTTCAAAGCACGCTAAAAAAATGTGGAAAGAACCATAAGATTGTTCAATTTCATCTCAGCTGTCTAAAAACAGGGGGACTAATGTTCATTTAAGCTTTCAGTGTGGGCTGTTGGTGAAAAAGTTAAGTTGTAGGGTAGCTACTGGATTCCACATTCCAGCTATACCAAGAATGAAAAGAGCAAGAAATAGACACAGATCTATGATTAACTTAAAATGTTTTGGTATAGCTGAATTAATCCCTTTTGATGTATATAAGTTTAGTACATGACAAATGTGTATGTTTACTCCCCAAAGAATCCAATCATATTCAAGACTCCCTTTAGTTTCAATCTATCCCTGTCTCTGTGCCCTAGTGTTTAAGGTAGGTTTCTTCTAGAGAACATGCAGTTGAGTCTTGTTTATTTTAACTGTTCTCTTTCTTTTAATTGGTTTATTAAAGTCGTTGATGCAGTTGGATTCATAAGTACCATACCTGAAGTTGAACTGGTTGAACTTCTTTTTTATAATTTTTCTCCTCCTTTTCTCTCTTCTCAATTTTAGTTGAGCTTCTTATGATTTCATCATTTTTTACCTCTTACTACTTGATTTATTTTAAAATTTATTTTAGTTGGTGGTTCCCCTAGTTTTTGAAGTATACTTTTATAACTTATGTATTTTCAGATAAAACTATACCAGTTCATGGATATTGCTGGCATCTTATGACAGAATATCTATAATCCCTCATTCTTACCCCTTGGAACATGCTATCATTTCATGGCTCTTATCACCCACAATCCACAATTATATCATGACTATTGTTATTTCATACAAAGAGAGTTAGGAAAATTAAATATAAATAAATAAATGATCTATGTTACCTTCCTTTATTCATTATTTAACCATCATTCTCTCCTTATGTACATACAAGTTCCTGATATATACCATTGCCCTTCTCTCTAAAAAGCTTCTCTTACATTTCCAGTAAGGTACACTTACTGGCAGCAATTTCCCTTAATCTTTGTTTGGCCAAGAAATTTTTGATTTATTTTTCTTTTTGAAAGGATAATTACTCTATGTTCAGATTCAATTTTGGTGATTTTAGTTTCTTATAAACAATTGTGACTCTTCAAATATTTCTCTCCAGTTTCTACTTGTTTGCATGGCTTCTGAGAAAAAGTCCAGTGTAATTCTTATAATTGTTCCTCCATAGGAAAGGTAGTGTTTTAGCTCTAATTTCTAAATTTCCTGTACAATTTCCTGAAGTTTATGGATAAAAGGGCTTAGTTATGAATTTTGTTTTGTTTTGTATTTTATTCTGTTTGACATTCTCTGACATTATCAGATCTGTAGTTTGGTGTTTGTCATTAGTTTTAGAAAATTCTTAGCCATTATCAGTTCAGATCTTTCTCCTTTTCCTTTCCCTGCTTCTTCTTATTTTGGTAGTCACATTCCACATGTTGTAACTTTTGAAATTCTATCACAGTTCTTTGCTATACACTCCCAATTTTTTTTCATAATTTTTCTCTTAATGATTACATTTTGCAAAGTTTCTAATGATACAGTGTTAAGCTCACAGATTTTTCCTTGGATATGTACAGCTTAATGATAGGCCATAAACAGGAATTTAAAAAATAATTTCTACTACAATATTTTTTCCATTTTTAGCTTGTGTGTGTGTGTGTGTGTGTGTGTGTGTGTGTACTGCTGGGGACAGATTTCAGGGTCTTGTGCATGCTAGGCAAGCACTCTGCCTCTTAGCTACACCCCTGCTCTAACATTTCCTTTTGATTTTTTCCTATAGTTTCTATCTCTCTGCTTATATTACTTATCTGTTCTTGCATATTATCATTTTTCCATCATTTTCTTGGTATATTATAGTCAATCTCTTTTGCCAATCTGATAACTCTGAAATCCCCAACATATCTGATTCTGATTACATCACTTTTGTCTCTTCACACTGTGCTACTGTCTACCATTCCTTTTGAGTTTTTGTTGAGAGTCAGGCATGACATACTAGGCAAAAGGAACTGAGATAATGTCTACTTTGTTGTATTTGAATCTCCCTGGAAATCCCTTCTGAAATACAGTTTGCCTCTGGCAATTTTTTTTTCAGCTATATTTCACTATTATACCAAAGAGCTACTGATGTGGTTTTAGAATGTGAAAGAAAAAAATATTACATAATTTTCTGATTAGTTCTGTCTCTTAGGAAGCATATGTCCTTATGCTGAGAATTTCACAAGTTCATATCAGCTCTTCTTTTTGCCCTCTAGATTATGCAAGAAAGCACGAGGGGTCTAGTTGTGCATGTTTTCGTCTTCATTTGGGCCTAATAAATTAGTTTTTCTTAAGGAGGAGATCTTTGTGAAATAGAACAGAATGTTCTAGAAATAATTCAAAAAGGTTACCTTTCTCTTTCCACTGCAAGAAGCAGGTAGAACTTTGTCTCTCATGATTATTCTCTTAACTTGGTGTGTCTACTAGAGGTTCAACTCCTGAAAGATGAAGTATATCCCTCCAGACTTGGTCTCTGTGAGGTCTGTCTCCCAGGATAGTGCACAATGAGCTTCCAGAAATTTGTTGGTTACAGCAGTGTCTCCAGTTTTTGGGGGGTGGCAGTTCCATCTGTGTCTCCAGGATGTCAGTTTCAACTGTGACTCTAGTTTTGGGGATGGAAGTTTGCTCCAAGACCACAATATTCTATTAGGTCTAAGAAGAATTGTTGATTTGCTTTTTTTGCTTTTCACTTTTTCTTGCTGTGAGGAAGGGAGTGATACCTGCCAAACCCTTTTCATGTCAGAGCAACTGCAGTGCCGTGAATCCTCAATATTCTAATCTGACGAAATTCAGGGAAACAAAGTACCAGGAATAACTTTCACATAGTGAACTTGTGAAGCTTAAAAAGAGTTCATATTTTTAAAGCAATATCATAATTTCTGACATATAATATATACCCATATAATAGTTACTTTCTTTAATAATTATAATATTAAGACATATTAAGCAGTGAAAATCACAAACCCAATTAGCCAGCTATTCCTCAGCTACTCCTTATATCATGACCTTAAGGAGTTATTTTATTGTTTAGTGCCTAATTTTTTTTCCTATCAGAATACTTATGCCTGGCATATTTTAAGGTCAAAATAAACATGAACTATCATGATTAAGAAATATAAATTTGATATACTTACCTAATATTTCTTAAGTCATTGGTTTATATATTTCCTTCATTCAATCAAATAATCAAATACCATGTGGGTTTACAACATGTATGGAAATTTGTTAAGGCTGGGTGTTCATAAACATGATCTCTGCTCTGAGGAAATGTGCACATTCTGAGGATACATAATATAGCCATGGTTCTTTTGAGATATATTATGTAAATAATTTACTATGAAAAATTGAGAAAGAAAATGGCTACCTTTGGCTTAGGCCATCTAGAAGAACCTCCAGAGCTTCCAACAATGATATAAGAGGGCTCACAAAGATAAATGAAGGACACCTCTCTATGCAGATAAATGAGAATAGAACATCAGGGAAGAGGAAACAGTGGATAATGCAGAATCACTGGGAATGGGATAATGTGTTGAAGGAAAATCTCTGAATACATCTCAGAGTATGGTGAGCACTGTAGGTTAAATATAACTTAATTGTGCCCACTCAAAGTTTCATATATTAAATTTCAGGAAGATGGTAGTGTTTGAAGATGAAGATAGTAGTTTAACAGGTGGAGTCCTGTGAGAGATCATAGGTCATTGTGGTGTAAACTAGCTCCTTTGTGATAACTCAGTGAGTCCTAGGCTACACTTGCTAGTTCTCAGGAGAAGGTGGTTACAAAAGGAGCAAGCATGACCCCTCCCATCCTCTCTACTCCCAGTTCTAGACATGACTACATACTTGCTCCAATTTGCATTGCTGGCAAACCTCTGAGCACCAGGAGCTAATGCAGCCAAGCAGTGCTTCCCACCACAGTCCCCACATTATGCCATTTGGACTTTGAACCTCCCAAACTGGGAGTTAAATAAACCTCTTCTTCATAAGTAGTTTGTGTCAGTTATTTCATTACAATGTTAAAAAACAAAAAAAGTTGACTAACAGAGTGGGGAACGTTTCAGAAAACTTTCCAACTAGCAAGGAAATGCAGGTGGAAAGAAGGCTTTGTGTTCAACAAATCTTTTAATTTTTCCCTGGAACACTGAGGAAAATCATATTGCCCAGCCCATGCTGCAGCTTGCTGCCTACCATGATGGCCTCACGCTTGCCCAGCGGAATGTAGGCAAAACTGACGTTCCCAACTTTACACCCAGCACACAGGATTCTTACACAATTCTCCATTCATTCTTTCCAGTCTGAAAGTACGGGCACACAGGGAAAATGGTGATTTCAGAAGACAAAGACTAGCATAATTTTATTATTATTCATCATTTTATCATCACTTAGTTTGAGTCACACAGACATGTTTTCCCAGAAGTGATGTAATACCATAAGTATAAGATAAAATAAAAAGTAGAAATGCAGCATTGACATGGCAGTTTGGCAGGGATGTTAGAAGACAGAAAGAAGAGTGACTTGGTATGCAGTGGTGGAGACTGTGGAGGAGATTATCCCGGATCAATTTAATGTGCCCAATCTAATCAGAGGAGCCCTTAAAAACAGGAACCGTCTCCATCTGGAGTTACAGGGATAAGACAGAATAGACGTTTGGACAGTTTCCCAGTGTGAGAAGGATTGGACGCAACCATACTGGTTTTGAGATGTAAGGTCTCATGAACACAAAGCAAAAGAGATGTCCAAGAAACAAGGCAGGCAGCCTGGCCAACAGCCAGCAGGAACCAAAGACCTCAGTCCCACAGTCACATACAACTGAATCTGCCAACAACTTGACTGAACTTGGAAGCAGACAATTCTCGAGAGCCTCCAAAAGAGAGCACAGACTTGCTGACAAGTGGCTTTGGTCTTGTGACATGCAAAACACAAAAACTCTGTTGAACCATGCTGTAGAACCAAAATTCTGACCAACAGAGCTATAAGATGGTAAGCGGTTATTTTCAAGCCTCTAGGCATGTGGTGATTTATTGTGATTGTAATAGGAAAATAACATGAAAGGTAACTATGTGGAATTAGAACAAATGAAGAACTCAAAATGGGGCCCTCTGAAACTGAGATGTGAGACAGTATCAAGGATAGAAGAAAATCAGCATGTTTTGAACAATGCATTTGTTCTAGAAGGATTGGATGCAACCATACTGGTTTTGAGTCACAACATTCACCATTTAACAGCAGTCTCAACACTACTTAATATTTTCTAGGCACTGCACTGTGTACGAGGGTATTACAGTGAGAGAAATGGCTTCCTTTATGTAAATTACAATGCATCAAGACTCACATTCTCACAATTTATTGCATATTCACAAGTTAAGTGAAAGGGAGAGGTGTGCATGCAGGGAGCATGGCCTAGAGGACATTGATGTCAGAAAAGACAACCTTGAATAAGTGACATTTAAGATGCTTTCAAGGATATTTTTTGAGTTTTGTATTCCATTGAATCCACATAATCTTACAAGGAAAATTCACTTTTCTTCATTCTTTTATAAAGAAACTTGATTAAAATAGGTGGAGCAATTTGTCCATGTAACATAGCAATTGGCATTTCTGGATTTTGAACGTGAGTTTTTCTTCCTACATGTTCTCCCTGGATAATCTTCAAGCACTGTAGAAATCAGGTAAGACAAGCAATGAAAAAAAGCATCATTTTTTTTTCAATCAATGAGGGCATGAATTTCTTATTGTAAGCAGGGGTAGAAATGAAAAGCAAATCATAGCAGATCACCACATACTTAGTGGCTTAGAACAACTGCACTTTATTAGTTTGTAATGCCCAAAGTAAGAACTCAAGCACAGCATTGGTAGTTTCTTGGCTAGGAGTCTCAGAGACTAAAGTCAAGCGGGAGGAGAGAATGCTTCCAGGTGCATTTTTTGTCTTGCACTTTTATATTATATTATATTATATTATATTATATTATATTATATTATATTATATTATATTATATCTCTATTGATCAGAATTTTGGTTCTACAACATGGTTCAATAAGGGAATATCTGCCTGTACCTCATTCATATTGTTGGTAGCATCCATTTACTTGTGATGGGGTCTTTGTCTCTTTGCTGCCTCTCAGGCAGGACCCTCCTCTGCCTATGGTCATCTCTTGCCATTGTCCACATATTCATTCACAGCAGGGCAGTGCTGGAGTCCTGCAAGGTTCCTGACAGAATCTCTCTCACAGGACTTCCTCTACGATTTCAAGTTCTCCTAACTTCTTCTGCCAGAAGCTAGAGCAAAAACTCTCTACCTTGATAGGGCTCCTGTGATTTGTTCCAATTTATTGGAATACTCTTTCGTTCCATATAATGTAACATATTATTGGGGAGCTGTGTGATCATACTCTCAAATTCCATCCACACTCTCCACCAGGAGGCCGTCATGAAAGAAGGCTGGTAGTAGAACTTAGTGTTAAAAATCTGACTGCCATCGGGTGGATCACTGTGTTTATCTTAATGATGAGAAGAGGATGTAGAACGTCTGCAGCATAAAACAGCCTATGGGAAGAGGCCGAGGGCACAGAGGAAAGGTGAGAATCACTATGAAAAGATGGGTCACAACCTCTAAAACAGAGGTGTCACCTCATAATACACAAATCCTGGCCTTTAGTATAGTAAGTGCTAATACATTATTCTTTTTAACAAAGATATAAATTATGTGCATTATCTAAACAGATTATATGCCTTCATGTGATACCTTTAATAGAAGTGAGAGCTGAATCGGTACCTAGTTGCCCCAAGGATTATGTTTACCTTCTTAATTTTTCTTTAATTTTATTTTTTGTTTGTTCCTCTTTTATTTCATTTCTTGGTTGGTTATCTTAATCAATCAGGGGAAAGTTAAGAAACATGTAGAAACCATGTTAGTCTCATGAAGATTTTAGTTCTGTGTATATCTAACAATATCATGACAGGACTCCAAGGAAAAGAGATTTGGGGGCTGAGCCTGTGGTTCAGAAGAGTACTCGCTTAGCATGTATGAGGCACTGGGTTTGATCCTCAGCACCACATAATAAAAATAAACAAATAAAGGCATTCTATCCATTTACAACTACAAAAAATAAAAGATTTCAGAGTTACCATCTCAACAAAAGTCTGTTTGGTCCCTTTCCTTGAAAAATGTTTTGCTATTGTCAAACAATGTTGTTTTCAATTGTCATAGTAAATAGTAACACATGTTCAGAAAAAAATGGCAAGAGCTGATTTCTATAGGAAAGGTTAAGGTGAAGTATTGTAGAGATCATAGCAATTATTCATCGAGGAATTCAGACCATAAAATTATAAATAATAAATAAGATAAGCAGATATACAAAGGTCTGTGGGTCATGTAAAACCCAACAAATATAGAAAAAATGTCAGGAAAATACTTACAAAGCAAACACTTTAAGTAGCATTCAATATATATCATACACTATTATGTAGACTTGAGAAATGTTAATTCATTTAATCTCCATGGCAACACTATGAGGTAGGCTCTTTTTCTGTCCCTACTTTATAATTTATGAAGCCTTGGCACCCAGAGGTTAAGTTATTACACTCATGTCCCAGATAAGTAAGGTGGCAGGGCTGGGACCCAAGTCCAGCAGTCTGACTCCAGAGCTTGCCCCTTAACCATTTTAAAATGTGCCTACAAGTACACAGATTTAGCCAATATTTAAAATATACCATAGACTAAATAATAAGTACTAAACTAAATAACTAAGTACTAAGTGCTGCAAAAAATTCAGTCCATTAAACTGCAAATTATGAATTAGGAAAAAGATGGGAAGATTCTTGAGAGCATTAAAAATACATTATTTTCACAAAATTAGAGCTACTATCCAAAAAGACTTTTTATCTTTGTTGTTGTTGTTGTTGTTCTTCAGAGTTTTGTTTTCATAAGCTTACATTCCCTTACCAATATTTTAGGTTTTCTTAGAGATGATATCCTTATGATATATGAAGGCACATCAAACTACCCTTAGTTGACTCCAAATATGTTAGATTCTGTCATTTGTATTAGGCTACACATTGATACACATTTACAACCACAGACAGAGAAGAAATAGACTTGCTCGAATGATGACATTGGTCCTGAGAACAAAGTAATTGTACTTCAGAAGAAAGCAGCTGCTCCAACTGTGCTATTCTGTGACTGAGCTCTTTCCTGGTGACATTGTAATCATTTAGCGCTGAGTGCCTCAAACACCCTGACATGAAAGGAGACACTGCTCACTTCCTTGCACTCAAGGGACTGGTGTATAATCTATTCTAATGACAGTGGATATGAATTGCTGGCAAAGCTTCCATTTTAATGATTTTTAGAGACAGACGACCGCCTCAGTGGCCAGGTCTTAATAATAGATGACATGGGGTCTTGACATACTAACTGATTCCTTCAGGGAAATTCTGCAGATATTATGAAACAGCGTACACACATGTTTATATATTTTAACATTGTATTTGCAAAATAAGCTTGAATCATGTCTCACTGAAATTTATTGTATTAATAATTTTTAAGAGAGTATATGCACTTTGTTCTTCCAAACCAAGTTTCAGATTATTGTTTTCTTCTACAGATTCCATTCTTTCTAACCTGGTGAGAGTCATGGAAGGGCTAGAGTGAAGTTTGTAGAGAAAGATTACAGTAACAAGGATTTCGCTCTGTTTTTAACTCCCTGGGACTCAATTTTCTCTTCTGAGAATAATTATGAAAACCATCTGTGGGGTTTGGGCAAGAATTAGAAATAAAGTGTATATAATAAACAGATCACTCATTGCTTATAATGTTGCTTAGAATGGATTTAGTGATTAAGAGAAATTTTTGGATTTCATAAAGCTGTGTGCTTGCCTGGCCCCATAGTTCAAGTTAAGGATATATATATATATATATATATATATATATATATGAGTCAGAGAAGCCTAGGATTAAATCACCACAGATCTACAATAATTCAGTGTGACCTGACCCCATAGTTCAAGTTAAGGATATATATTTAGGAGTCAGAGAAGCCTAGGGTTAAATCACAGATCTACAACTAATTATCACTGTGACCTCAAAATTCTGTATCCTCCTCTTCTTCCTCTGTGATTCCATTTGCTGATTGTGTGTGTGTGTACATAAATTAATCATCTGCATCTGCCTCTTCAGCTCAGTCATGTCTTAATTCTGACAGAACTTAAATTTAAAAAAATTTCATTGAATGCACTATACACTTTCTACTATTTTCTTTATTTCAGATTATAGTACCTCCATCTACTTACACAGTTCTCACTATAAACTTCTAAGTGAAGAAACAGAAATCTTCCCTCTTGCCTACCATGTGAAGTTTACCAGCAAACCCGATCACTGTACTTTTAAACCATATCATGAACCAGTCTTCTCTCCATTAGTAGGCAGTATGGGATTCGTACCTCTGCCACGTCTCACTTGGTTCTCCTTTTAACCACATCCTCAATCAATTCTCAACCAAGAATTAATAGCACAAGCCTGTACTGTTCACACACTGCCGGTGGCTTTCCTATAAACTCAGAATTCGATGGGAAAATCCTTTCCAGGAATTCTGCACCATTTAATTCCAGACAATAGCAAACCTTTTCCTTGTTCTCTCATTCTACCCTCACTGGCTTCTAATTTTATGAAGTGTCATAGACTCTCCTCACTCAAGAGAGTAATAAAGGAGTCTTCTGATCTCAAGTTAATGCAAGTTTCTCAGAGATTCCTCCTCTGACCCCATCAAAATCAGACCCCGTCACCCTTCACTATGCTGCGGACTCCACAAGGCTTAGTGCCATAGTCACCTGCTGACTCAGCATTCAAAGAGCAGTTATTAACAAAAAAAAAAAAAAAGGAAGAAAGAAATATGAATGGATGAACTTGGAAACAGTACTTAACCTTCTTAGTGCCTCAGTCTCTTCTGTAAAATGGGACAGTTAGTAAGTACGGACTTAACAGAAAAATCTTTAGGATTGTTCAATAATGTATGTAAGTCACTTAAAAATTGTTAGCATATAGTATCTTTTACAATTTTCTTTCGTTGAATTTCTCATCATCCTATTCAGTTCCAAAAAGGATTGGGAAAAAATTTTTCTTGAAATGTGATTCTGATCAGTTCAAATTTCTTTTCATAAAGTCTTAAGAGAACATCCAAGAATTGTATAAACATATTTATAGCAATACAATTAAAGTACACATGGATATATATAATATATAATAATAGAAATAATCTAAATGAAGTAAATATATGCATTCATAAATTCTTTTTATGTTAAAGGAGAAAAAAATTATTTGATAAAACATGTAGCTCCTTGGAAATTTGTAATGCTCATGAAAATTAGTGTCTTTATGCATTCTTATGTAATTGATGAAAATATTCTTCACTGAACTAATAGATTATCAAATTGTGATAGTTTTATAATGCTGAATGTATATAAGTTATTTATTAGGACCCATTTTAAGTTCACCTTGCTAACATATTTCATTAAATTAGATTTATAATAAAAATTTAACTTAGCTTAAAAATTATAATATTATTTAAGATATATGTATATATATATATATATATATGTACATATATATATATATATATAATTTTACTACTTGGAATGGAACGTAGGTATTCCTAAACACTGAGCCATATCCCCATCTCTTTTTTTTTTAAATTTTTTAAATTTTAGGACAAAGTCTTGCTAATTTGCTCAGGACCTCCCTAAATTGTTGAGATTTGCTTTGAGGTTGCCATCCTTTTACTTCAGCCTCCTGATCTGCTGGGATTAAAGGCATGTACCACTGCACCTGGCTTGATTTATATATTTTAAGATTTTGGCTTACAAATACATAAAAATATTATGGAATTTCAATTGTATATATCATCTTAAAGTAAAATTTAGTACTAAAATTCAGATAGACATATAGTTACTATAGAAATTTTTAGTAAATTTTTATCTTAACCTGACCCTTAAATCCTAATGTATATGTCCATATACATGTGTGCATATATAATGTATATATAATGTGTATATATGTGTATATATACACATATATATGCAGATAAAGGCTATATATGTCTTTATATGTCTGTCTTTATAAGTCTATTTTTTGTATTTATAAATATTTTGTCAGAAATATTTTCATGTTAAATATGTATTCCACATCTTCTACTCTTGACACTATATTTGCAAAACAAAGAAAAAATACGCTCCTTCAGAATACCGAATTACATTGCAAGAGGTTTTATTTAATTTCATTATTTCTGGTTCCATATCCAAATAGTTAATCTTCCTGAAACATAAGCCTTGGGTTTTTTGTTTTTGTTTTTAAACCTGGGAAAAGATGAAGCAAGAAGTAGTTTACATTTCCCCTTTTCTTTGAATTCCACTCAATAGTGATTTTATAAGACTCTATATACTGGAAATGTGTTCTGCTCATGGAAAACAGTTTTCAATCTTACATAGATGATGAATTTATGTGAAGCACTTATTTTTGACAGAAGTAGCAGAGGACCAGGCCAGTGCTCACATTGTGCTGGCTCTATACTCTCTCATACTCTGTTTAACAGCCTCGGTCGAATGGAACTTGCCAGTATTTGCACATGACAGTCACACTTGACTCTAGTGTTTTCTCCCATCTCAGCATGATACTTGACAGTCTTCTGTTGGGAAATGGAGCAACAGAAATTGCTAAATTATTAAATTGTTAAACAAGGTCTTTAAGAGATTTGGGTGTCAACTAAAGATGACCAGATAAGTACTCAGCAAAAGATAATATTCATGGAACAGGCTACCAAAGAGGTATTTTTTTTTTTACTTAATTTATGGAAATATATATTAGAAGGTCTATATTGATTTTATCAATGAAATTAATGTCTTATTCCTTCTAGAAGTAACAGTTTTGAGTCTCATCAATAAAAATGTGAGCCATTAATATGTCTGATTAAAAAGTCAATTGGCCCTAACCTACAGCAAAATGAGAAATCAATGGATAAAATTGATTCCTTATTATGTATTTCATTACTTTGTGCTGAACATTAAAATAAATAAGTAAATAAATGTATAGAAAAAATTCCCTTCTTCACCTAGTCATTATACTTTGGGAAATACATGTATTTTTAAATAACTGCATAGTTCAACGTCCATAGTTTCTTCTAAAATCTATAAATTATTTTTTATATAAATTTTATTCAGATTTATAGTTTTGTACAGCTAAGTGATTTAGATGCTATATTAGGTCCTACAAAGAATTTTATCAATTGGGTATGGTGGCACAAATGTGTAATCCCAACAGCTTGGGAGGCTGAGGCAAGAGGACTGAGTTCAAAGCCAGCCTCAGCAACTTAGTGAGGTCCTAAACATCTCAGTGAGTCCCTGTCTCAAAACATTAAAATAAAAAATAAAAGATAAAAAAAAAATGTTGGGGATGTTATTCAGTAGTTAAGCACTTCTGGGTTCAATCCTGACACACACACACACACACACACACACACACTGCCTTTTTTTTTTTTCCTAGCAAAAGTTTAATGTGTTTAAAAGTATATTACTTGCCGGGTGTGGTGGCACACACTGGTAATCTCACAGACTCTGGAGGCTGACAAGAGAACCACAATTTCAAAGCCAGTCTTAGCAAAAGAGAAGAGCTAAGCACTAAGCAACTTAGTGAGACCCCGACTCTTAATAAAATACAAAATAGGGCTGGGGATGTGACTTTAGTGGTTGAGTGTGCCTGAGTTCAATCCCAGGTACGCCCCCCCCCAAAAAAAAGTGTATTACATCCATGGTTCTAACCATTCACATGTTATAGGACAAAGTCATTATTAATACACTGTATCATGCTGAGATAACATTTTATTATGATACTGGACACCTGTAAGTAACAGAAAAAATGCTTCTCTAAATTTGGAATTGTCTCCTAATATATTCTACTTTTCTACTCTTAAGCTTTTACATGGGTCAAAAATATTTTTATAACAATTTCCAAATAGATATTATAAAATATCGTAAATATTACCAAGTAACATTTATGATAAAATGCTTAAATAGATTATTAATACAAAAATTATTATTAAAATTATTATTAATACAAAAATTATTATTACAAAAATTCAGAAAAAAACAATATCTATAGTCATGTTGTTATGAACCATAAGATAAACAAGAGGATTCATTCATAGGGTTGGCAGTTGGTAAGGTGAATACCAAGAGCTAAGGCATGGGTCTGGAGATGTGGCTCAAGCGGTAATGCACTCGACTGGCATGCGTGGGGCGCTGGGTTCAATCCTCAGCACCACATAAAACAAATAATGTTGTGTCCACCAAAAACTGAAAAATAAATATTAAAAAAATTCTCTCTCTCTCTTAAAAAAAAAAGCTAAGGCATGAGAACAATGTTTGTGCATACAAAATTTGCCATGGTGAGAAAAACATTATGAGACATGTAAAAGAAAATTGGGCAATTAACAATAAGCACAAACAATAAGCTAATAAATGTACCTCAAAACTCAAAATGTAATACATATAACATTTTGATTATAGATTCCTTCCCCAATTTTATTTCAAAAACCAACTATGTTTCTATTGTTTGTAGAATAAAACAAGAGTCACACTATGAGTCTGCTAACTTGTTTGCTTATATTTCCATTTAGACCAGACAGTGATTTCCCTGAAAATTATGCAGTACAAGGACACAGCCATGCATGCACACACAAACCACCACAGTTTTTTCTTCAACTTTTTTCCAGTTGGATAAATGATTATTTGAAAGAAATTCTGATGTTTGTAATTTTTTGTAATTAAATTACAAATTAAATTTGTAATTAAATTTTTGTAATTAATTTTTTGTAATTAAATTCTGATGTTTGTAAATGTTTGTAATTGTGAAAATTTTCACAGTCACTTTGTATCATAATGGCAAATGCATATTCTGTGACCCAAAAATAAACTGTATGAGAGATGAACTTACTAAGCTATTGGTTTAGAGATAGTCCCACCCATGTGTCAAAATGACATGTACCACTAAAGGGTGTTTAGAACATACAAACAACCCACATCTCCAAACAGATAATACACAAATTTTATTACCCATAATGGATTGTGATGTAACAGCTAAGATGATTGAACTCCATTTTATCTATCAATAAGGAGAAATATCAGGAGAATAAAATTGAGTAAGAATAACAATAATGAGTTTGCTTCATAAGAGTTCATGGTTACATTGATATATCATGTAACATTTAATAATAAAAATTACTGAATTATTAATGTATGTATTCAATAGAGAGAAAAGAAATTGATCAGACCAGACTTTAATCTGAAAGAAATGGACTCATACCTTTATTTTTCCCACATTTTATCGGTACATCCTAGTTGTACTTAATGATGGGATTTGTTTTAACATATCTGTATCTGCACCCTATATAACAATATATTTTGATCAATATTTATAGCTCCCAAGCACCTCTCCCTCCCTCTCTACAGCCCCTATGTCTCTACTGATCTCACTTTGATTTTCATGAGATCCTTGTCCTCCATTTCTTTTCTTTTTTCCTCACTAGCTTCTACTTATGAGACAAAACATATCACCCTTGACCTTCTGAGGTTTGATTATTTCTTATTTCACTTAATATAATGGTCTCAAGGTCTACCTATTTTCCTGAAAATGACATAACTTCATTTTTCTTCACAGCTGAATGAAACTACATTGTATATATACCACATTTTCTTTATCTGCTCATCCATTGATGCACATCTAAGCTGGTTTCATAGTTTGGCTATTGTAAATTGTGCTGCTATAAACATAAGTATGCATGTATCACTGCAGTGTTATGATTTTAATTCTTCAGGATAAATACTAAGGAGACGTATAGCCAGGTCCTATTGAGGTTACATTTCTACTCTTTTGAGGAACCTCCATATTGATTTTCATAGTGGTTGTACTAATTTAAAATTATACTAATTAGCAACCCTATCAGTAGTGTAAAAGTAGTGCCTTTTCTCAATATTCTCTCCAGCATCTCAAAAGTTGTTGGCCATTTTTATTTCGACTTTTGAGGAGTATCTGTTTAATTTGTTCATTTACTAATTGAGCTATTTAATTTTTAGATGTAAAATTTTTGAGCTGTTTATATATTCTAGATACTAATTATCTATCAGAATAATAGTTAGCAAAGATTTTCTCCCATTCTATAGGTTCTTTTTTAACATTGTTAATTGTTTCCTTTGCTGTGAAATTTTTTTTAATTTGATTCCATCTCATTTATTAACTCTGGCATTATTTCCTGAGCCATAGGATTTTGGATTCATAACTTTAGAACAACGGTGACTGCCATCATTATATTTGATGAAAAAATCCTCTAAGTAAATAAACCACCATATGTATATAATTATATGATGGTTTATTTAGAGGTATATATATATATATATATATATATACACACACATATATATATATATGATCATACACACACACATATATGATGGTTTATGTAGTGCATCTGTATATAGCATATATTATATATGAAAATGTGTATACATATATGTGTGTATATTTATAGATAGATAGATATGCAATTTTCAGTTCAATTTATCAAAAGCCACATAATTTACACAGGTATTTACAAATGTCTGAATGAATCATTTCTTTCATAGATGAAACAAAAATATACTAAATGAAAAATTCTGAGGTCTCATGGTTAGCTTGCTTCCTATATACAAAGAAAGATACATGCTTTTTAAAAAATACTTTACTATACTCTAGCTTTCTGAGCTACTGCATAAATAGGGCTAAAAATAAAAAGAATTCTCTACACCCACCTACATCTGCAAGAGCAATCTGTTCAACCCCATGGATTAGCAATGATTCAAGATTTATGCAAAAGGTTTGGCTTTTAGAATCTAACATAGTTGGAAATATTCTCTTAAAAAGTCAATGGATAGAAAATAGTTAAAAAGCATGGTAGATGTATCAATAACTACTATATACACAAAGAGTCTAAAACACCAAATAAAAGACAGGCTATCAGAATAGATTTAAAAAAAAAATAAGCAACACCAAAGCATAGGAAACTCAATTAAAGAAAAAAGACAAACAAATTTAAAGTAAAGGGATAGTGAAAGATATACCATGCAAACAATGATCAAAAGAAATTCAACTGACTTTCAGTTTCTGGTCTTTCATATAAAGAGCTCGGAAGTCTTTGAACCATTCCTAAGCAAAAAGTAAAAACTCAGAATACACTAAAAGGTCAATAATTCTTTATAGATCTGTCAGAGAATTGAGGTTACAGGGCAAATTGATGATATCCTCCCCTGCCCTGCATATTAGACATAGTTAGGCATATACAAACAAGTACAAGATATCAAAAGCAGAAATAATTTACCCCAAGTAGAAACTTCTACAAAAAATAAGTGCCAGGGTAGGTAGGAAAACCTGAAATGTAATGAACAAGTTCCTGGAGGCTCAGAGTGGTCATGTTTGAGAGTTAAAATCTTCACTTGGTGCTGGTTACCTGAGAGCCACAGTACTTTTTGAATTTTACCTCTGGGAGTCCTAGCAGATTCACATTTTAAAAACCCAAGAAAAATCTCTCCATGTTTCTGGTTGGAGGAGGGGGAATCTATCCACTTAAAATTATATCAGAACGTTTTGCTTTCCTTAACAAGGCCTGACCTCTCAAGAAATTTTTACCAGTTTAACCTTTTGTGGGTTTTCAAAGTTTGATCAACTGAGGTGAAAGGACTTATCCAGCATACCAAAATATACAAAAAAATAGTCTAACTGAAAGTCAAAGCAATTAATAATAATACAAATAAAAGTTTTATTTTACTATTACTTATTCCTCCTCTAATGCTCTTACCTTGTTTATGTAGATTTTAGTTCCAGTCTTATAGGATATAAGCATCTTGTCCCAACTAAAGGGGAGAAATTGAGAAGCACTGGTGGAGTTTATAGTCTAGGAACACAGTTTCACCAAAAGACTGTGATGCAGTCATAAACTATATAATTTCCCCTTCTTCCATATCTAGCAAACACACTGCTATACATCTATTCACTACAGTTCCTTTTGGTCAATACATCATGTATAACTTACACCAAAAAATAACTAAATGTTTCCGTAGACCAATAACATAGTTTAGAAAGACAGAGAATGCATAAAAATAAGTCAGATATGGCAGAAATGTTAGAAAGATCAGATTAGGTATGTGAAATATCAATTAGTATTCTAAGGGTTCTAATGGATACAGTAGACAGTATGTAGGAACAGATAGACAATGAAGAAATGGAAATTATAAGAATAAAAGCAAAAATACAAATTAAAAAAACAAACAAACAAAATGAAAATGCTTTAGGTAGGCTCATTAGTAGATTGCACTCAGCTTAGGAAAGAAATTACCTTTCAAAACTGAATTGTAAATAAAGGTCATCTCAGTCAAGTAGAAATTGAGAGAATACATTGCCAAAAGGCCTGTCTTGAAAAAAAAAAAAAAGAAATAGAAGGAAATTATATAGACTGGCACTATAATCTACATAAACAAGGGAAGAGCATTAGAAGAAGAATAAGTAATAGTAAAATAAAACTTTTATTTGTATTATTACTAATTTCTTTTACTTTCATTCAGAATAATATTTTTTGTATACAATGTATTTGATGATTATGAATTATGCATATGTCAAATAAACATTGATTAATACATACGGAATGAGATGAAGGAATTAGAAATACTTTGTTATTATAGAATACTTACACAATATGTGAAGACAAATAGAATATTTGGACAAATAGAATACCAAAATAAATTATAAATGTATATTTCAATTTCTAGGACAAAAATTGAAAGAAGTGAAAAAGAATTAACTGATATGCTAATATGGAGAAAATGAAAACATAAAATATAAAACTGAAAGCAAAAATTCAGAAAGGGATTGGAATGTAGAGATGAAATTAAAATCAAGAGAAATGAATAAAAATAAAAACAATTATGGTAGAATTTAATCTAAATATATAAATGACCAATAAAATGTCAATGATCAAAATATGCCCATTAACAGGCAGAGATAGTCAGAAAGAATGGATCAAAATGTAAGAAATAATTATAGTTGACTCTAAGAAACTTACTTCAAATATAATAGATGCACAGTTAGTAACAAAGGATGGAGAAATACCTACAATGCTAAGATGATTCTTTATAAGGCTGGATTAGATAGAGCAATTTTAAACACGGAACACTTGAGAGTATGTGAAATTCTGAAAAAAACACAGTACTACATAATCAGGTCTTTCTTTCTTAGAAGACACAACAATCTTTAGTATCTATGCATCTGACAACAAAGTATGACTGTAATTGTAATATTAATACCCCTCTATCAGAGAGGGACAGATCCAGCAGGCAAAAAAGTCAATAAGGATATAATTGAACTCACCAATATCATCATCAGTGGGATCTAATTGACATTTACAGAATATTTTACCCAAATACAGCAGAATACAAATTCTTTTTAAGCTCACATGTAATATTCACCAAGATAGGTCGTACCATAGATGATGATGATAATAATCATCATCATCATCATCATCATCATCATCATCTTAAGAAATGTAAAATGAATGAAAAATAGTATTTTCTTAGAATGTAATGAAATTAAGTAGAAATCAGTAATATAATGATAGTTGGGTTTTCTAAAATTCTTGAAAAATTAAACAATGCACTTCTAAATAATATATGTGTAAAAGAAAAAATTTCAACAGTAATTAAAAATATTTAAAAGGAAATGGGAATGAAAATGCAACTTTTTGAAATTTGTTGTATGTAGAAAAAGCAGTGCTTAGGGAAAAATTTATTGCCTATATATAAAGCAAACTCAACATCAACAATCTAAGCTTCTACCTAAGGAAATCAGAAAAATAAGAGTAAATTAAATCCAACACATGGCATACAAAGAAATAAAATTAAAGCATTAACTTTTATAAATAGAAGCAAAATACTGATATAGAAATTTAAAAAAAAACAAAGCTGGTTCTGAAATTAATAAACCTCTGCTAGGCTAAGAATGGAAAGAAGGGAGATCACTTCAGAGCCCAGGTCAATAAAGGAATAATACAGGAATGCTGTAAAAAAATGTATTCAGGGAATTGACAAGATACCTTCTAGATATAAAAACCATTATATTAAATTGTAGTATATAAAGTTAACCTACAAAAGTAATATGCTTTCTCATGTACTGAGAACAAACAAGGAGAAATTGAAATTAAAAGCACATTACCATTAAGAGCACTATCATTGAAATATGTAGATCTAAATTGAAATAAGTAGATCTAAATCTGCAAAAATTATGCAAATATATATTAGGGAAACTATAGAATTCTGATAAAAGAAAATATTAAAATGACTAAATAAGTGGAATATTTCCCCGTCCATTGATAGGAGGACTCTAGATTCATTTATAGATTTAACATCGTAACAACCAATGTCCCTGAAAGTTGCATTGTAGATATCAACACAACGATTCTGAAGCTGAGATGGGAGAAGTAAAAGACATAATAATTCAGCAGATAGTGAAAAATAAAGCAATAATGGGAGACTGGCACTTCTTGACCGCAAGACTTAGTAAAAACCTATATTAATCAAGACACTGTAGCATTGGAGATAGCAAAAGAGGAGGAAGGAGAAGAGGAAAAAAGGAGGAGGAGGGGAAGGGAGAAGAAAGGAGAGAAAGATCAATTGAATAAAATAGAGAGCTCATAAATAGTCCTCCTAAATTATCAATTTGTCCGTGTCTAAGCAGCAAAGAGAGGCAGAGCTCGGACTGTAGCTCAGTGGTAGAGCACTTGCCTAGCAGTGTGAGGCACTGGGTTCGATTCTCAGTACCACATATAAATAAATAAAATAAAGGTCCATTGACAACTAAAAAACTTAAAAAAAAAAAAAGAAGAAGAAGCAAACACATTCCATGAAGAATAGGCAATCTTTTAAACAAATGGTGCTGGAAAAATTGGACATTCATGAGAAAAACAAACAAACATACAAATGAAGAAGTGAAGAATATAGACACAAGATTTTACTGCTTTGGTGAATACTGACACAGAAAAAATGAATCATTCACCAAACTATAAGATATAAGTATATAAATCCTCTGAAAATAACAGAGGAGGAAAAACTGGATCACCTTAGGTTTGGTGATAAGTTTTTTAGACATATCACCAAACACATGATTCATAACAGAAATAATTGATAGTCTGGATTGCAGTAAATTTTAAACTTCTGTTTTGTGATAGGCATGCTTAAGAAAATGAGAAGAAAAGACACAGATTGCAGGAGTATATTTACAAAAGACATAACTGTCGAAGCAGTATTATTCAAAGTACACAAAGAAACTAACACCACATATTAATAGGGAATTGTAAATCAAACAAGGAGATGGCACTACACAGCTATCAGAATGGTAAAAATTTAAACATTGACAAGAAATGCTGCCAAGAATGTGCAGCCACAGGGATTCCCATTCATTGCTATGCTAATGCAAACTGGTACAGCCAGTTTGGAAAATGTTTTGGCAGTTTCTTACAAAGCTAAACATACTTTTACCATATGATCCAGCAAGCACATTTCTAGGTATTTACCCAAATGAATGAAAACTTGTGTCCACACAAAAACCTGCACGTGAATGTTTATAGCAGCTGTAGTTTTAATTGCCAAACCTGGGAAAGAACCAATATGTCTTTCAATAGGAGAATGGATAAACAAATGGCGATATATTCACTCAGCAATGAATAAAGGTGAGCTCTCAAGATAGTTAAGAAAGCTTAGCACGGTGGCAAATGTCTGTAATTCCAGCTGTTCCATAGGCTGAAGCAAGAGGATCGAAAGTTTGAGGATCGCCTGGGCAACTTAGTGAGACCCTGTTTTAAAATAAGGAATAAATAGGGGTGGGGATATTTCTCAGTGGTAGAGTCCTTCTGGATTCAATCCCCAATATTGAAAAGGTCAAACATAGCAAAACAAAACAAAGACATTTAAGGAGAACCTTAAATGCATAAGATCACATGAATGAAACCAGTGTGAAATGACTGCATATTATAAAATGCTAACTATGTAACATTCTGGGAAGGCAAAGACTGCACAGACTGGTAACAAGATCTGTGGTGCCAGTGGTTTGGGGAGACTAGCAATGGTGAAGCTGGCAGAGCATAGAGAATTTCTAGGACTATGGAATGATTTTATGTGATATTGGAATAGTTGATATAAGACATCATACTTTTTATTAAACCAATTAAGAGTGCAACCCAGAATCAAACCTAATGTAAATTATGAAATATACTTGATATAAAATTTAGCATTTGTCATGGTTTGGATATGAGGTGTCCTCAAAAGACTCATGTATGAAGCAATGCGAAAAAGTTCAGAGGTTAAAATGATTGGGTTCTGAGAGCCTCAATTTAATCCATATTGACAAATTAATGAATGGATTAACTGGGTGTTAAGTGCAGGGAGATAGGGTGTGGCTGGAGGAGGTAACTGAAATTCAATGCACTTTCTCCTCCATCATTTGCAAACCTAAAACTGCTCTAATAATTAAAATCTATAAACTAAAAAATAGGTTTTTCAAATAAAAGTCAGCCAAGAATATAGATAATTTTATATTTAATGCATCACATATGACCTACAATCTGCAAGTAACTGTAAGATTTACTCTCTTCTTGGTCAAATAGGAACAGGGTAAATAAAGCATTTGAGCCACTGTGGTTAGCCTACTTTCTCCATGTGAGAAAAATACATGTTTTTAAACTGATTTTTTTTTGCAGTACATATTTCTAAGCTACTGCATAAATCTCCTGGACTATATATGATTCCAGACTCACCCAGGTCTGTAGGAATAATCTGTTTGCAGTCCCTGAATTACATATGATTTAGGATTTATGCCAAATTTTGTTTTGCGGGAATGTGTCATAATTGAAAATATTTCCTTCAGTTTTATTAAATACATGAAAATATGTATTTGGAACTATAAATACCAGATTCAGGAGACAGGAAAGGAAATAGCATTTTAGAGAGTTACTTCAGGCCATTTTGTTAGCATGATAGGAAGTGGATATTTAATACTATTTCCTGTACTGTTTCTCATGCATAAAATGATATATAATAACAAGTAAGAAGGGCTAAACATTTTATAATCTATAACTTAAAGCAAAGTAAACTGAGTAAATTTATAAAATAATTTTTTAAACTATGGCTAATATACTCTAATAAATGTACAATATATCCATGAGAAAAATCCAGAAACAGGCAAAGTTTAAATAAATGCAAAAGAAATAATAAACATAAATTTAAAAAGTGAAAAATGTTGCTCTCAATAAAGAAGATAGCTGGGAGAGGCAACACATGCCTCTAATCCCAGCAACTCCAGAGTCTGAGGTAGGAGGATTGCAAGTTCAAGATCAGCCTGGGCAATTTAGCACATCACTAAGCAAATTACTGAAATCCTGTCTCAAAATACTAAAATCTTCAAAAAAATGTAAAAAAAGTATGGGGATGTAGCTCAGTGGCAAAGTGCTTCTGGGTTCAATCCCCAGTATAATAACAATAAATTAAAAGGAGAAGAAAATGTTCTCTAGAATTCAAGAGGAAAAAATATCATCGTTTGCAGGAAAAAGATAGTAAGACTAATACCTCATTTCTAAATAATGACTTTTTGGCTAAGGTGGTTGTGTGATATATTTACCAGTCAAAAGAAAGAATTAGCATTTTATATGCAAGCAAATTACTTTCACAAATTATGAGCACTAGGAGTTACCAACATGCAATAAGAACTATTCCTGAGCAATTTAACTTAAGGATAAAAAAAACTTCAGGTAATATACAGGAATAGAGATACTTTGGTATGACTAATGACAAACAACAATTAACCAAAAACTTGATGATAGTAATAAAGGAAAAATTTTCATGATTTCAGGCTCTGACTATAGAGATATATTGCAATTTTGTCAAAAAAGTCATAGAGTAAATGTCTTCAACAGTTAAAAGATCTGCCTACGAAGGACAAATTGAATGTTTCATAACTGTAAAATGGAATGAAGTCATAAAGAGGAAGAATGTACTGAGGTGTGCTACAATGTGGATGAATCTCAAAAACATTATGCTAAGTAAAAGAAGCTCACACAAGTCACATAAAAACCTGGTTCCTTTTATCTGAAATGTCCATCCTTAGACACAGAGAACAGCTTATGGTTGCCAGGAAGGAAGAAGGAGTAGTGGCTGGACCATGGGCACAGGTGTTTTGGAGTGATGAAATACTTTACATTTAGATTGAGTCAGTGGGTGGCACAACACTGTGAATGAGCTCATTGTGCTGAGTTGTCCACCTTCAAGCAATTCATTTGATACTGTATGAATGAAGCAAAAGGTAGTCAAGAAAACAGGAGAATACAGAAAAGAATCAAGTAAACAACAATATTTGTCCTATAGTTGTTCCTGAGAGTACAAGAATATTATTTTAAACATAGGATGAAGGGGAATAACTGATTACAAGCTGATTTGATTACCATTTATTGTTCAGAGGAATTAATAAGAAAAATCTAATCCAAATCAATCCAAATAAAAAATATAGGTCACTGGCTGTTTTCATCAGCTATTTTGCTGCTGTAACTAAAAATCTGACCAGAACATTATAGCAGAGGAAAAGTTTATTTAATAGCTCATGGTTCCAGAGATCATGGTCCATAGAAGGCTAGCTCTGTTCCTCGGGTGGCAGAGGGAAGCCCCTCACATCATGGTGATCAGAAAGCAGAGAAAGAGACAGTGTCTCCACTCTTCAGATACAAAATATATACCCCATAGCCACACCCCAGTGAATCACTTCCTCCAGCCACAATCTACCTGTCTCCAGTTACCACTCAGTTAATATCATCAGGGATTAATTAAGTCACTAATTAGGCTAAGGCTATAACCCAATCACTTCTTTTCCAAACCTTCTTGCACTGTCTCACATATGAGCTTTTGGGGGGAACACCTCACATCCAAACCGTAACACTGGCAAGAATGTATAAAGTTATCAATGTAAAGAAGCAAAATGTAAGTCATTAGAAGCAAAATACAAGTCATTCTAAAGGAAAAACATGTGTGAAAAAAAGAGAAACCTCTCATACAAAATAGATCACAAACCACAATGTTTTAAATGCAAGTATACATCACAAAATTAAAATCTAAACATTAGAGGAGAGGGATCGAATAGTAAGAAATTGGCAGTGGTAGAAGTACACTCCAAATTAGACTATGCTTTGTACATTTCCCTTTGGAATCTTGTATTTATCATGCAACATGAAAGAAAATGAATTCTAATATTGAAAATTAAACGGAGAAAAGCTGAAATGCCACAGATAATATACTTGTGGCATAATCACACATAAAAGTTGCGTAACTTAAAATAAAATTTAACCATACATATGTGGAAGGGTACACCAGAAGATTAAAGACACAGTGTGGGAAATACAAATTCTTTTCTGTTCTCATATTGTTGATGCTGTTAATGTTGGTATTCTAAAATTGTGGTTTGTATTGTAATATGAAATTAGTAGTAACTGGGCAATACTCCATAGTTTCCATTTCAGGTATCCTATAGAGAAATTATTCTTTCATAGAGAAGAGGTCAATAAAATAGAGGAGTTTAAATGAAATTCCTTTGTACTGAATGTAAAGAATTGGTATGAACTAATACTGGATTTACATATTAAGTTATAGTCTTTTGTAAATTATTTCAATAATTTCAAGCTTGAAAATATTTCAGGCTTAAAAAATGAGCAACTGAATATAAATTAGATATCCTAGAATACAAACTGGTGTCCCACATGTCACAACTTTTCTCTTAAAGAATGTTGTTTGGAGAAATGGCTGATTTGGGATTGTGGCAGGAACTATTTGTTATGTGTCTAAAACATCAGGCTAACTATTGAAAAAGCAGTCAAGTACTGCTAAGAGTAATGATTACAAAGGAGCTACATAACTAAACAAGTAAACATTTAAAAGGCATGATAATTGAATAATAGATTGATTAATAAAAATGACACAGGAGCAACATAAACAGGTCCTCAGAAAAAGACAATTTGAGCTGGAAGCAGTGACACATGCCTGTAATTTCAGGAATTTAAGAGGCTGAGGCAGGAGGATCATAAATTCAAGGCCAGCCTTAGCAAGTTAAGAAGGCCCTAAAGAACTTAGCGAGACCCTGTCTCAAATAAAAAATACAAAGGGCTGGGGTTGTGGTCCAGTGGTAAAACACCTCAGGGTTCAAGCCCTAGTTCTTCTATTACCAGGGATTTAGTTTTACCTCTTATTAACCTCACTAACATTGAACCATAAAATGAGTACCTTAGACTGATTCCCTTAACTCAATACTATGTATGTGGGTTTTTTTTCCCATGCTATTGTGTGTATTGCTAGTTAATGCATTTGAATTACTTTGTAATACTTCACTGCATGGATAGAGCACAATTCATTTACTTATTCTATTGACAAGCATTTGACTTTTTTCTAGTTCTTGGTTATTGTGAGCCACACGACTATAATGATTTTTTTGTAAAGTTTAATAAACATAAGAATGTCTTTCTACTGGAAATATCAAATTAGTTTTTGAAAAAAAATTTTTAATGAAGGAAAGAACCAATCTGTAATACTAGGTCAACCAATAGTAGAAGACAGGAAGTTGTTGTGATTTGGTATAAAAATATTAGCTTATAAACCAGGTAGCAATCATAGAATTAGAATAGAAAATATATGCAATAGGATTTTTTTTTTAAAGACCTAAGAGGTAAGTGGGTTAAAATATAAGGTTTACAATTGGATGGTGTTGTATGCATACTAGTTTTCATATAAATACATTACTGTGGTGCATGTATATGCATAGAACTTATATTTTACTATTTGGGAACTAATATCCATAACTCTATAAATCTAAATTACTATGGCCAACACAATTGAAGTATTGACAGGAAAGCATTAACGTCTCCTAAGTCTACTTAAGAACATTTTTCCCAACAGTATTGGGAGCAGAGCTCTCAGCCCCCAGTTCACATCCTTTTGAAATAAACAGTACAGAATGTTCTTGTGGGAGTCACACGGTGCCATTTGTATTATGGGTAATTGAGAGATTAGGTTTGTGCTGCAAAATAATGGAGGGCAATGAATCAAGCATTCATTTCCTTTCCACAGAGAAAATGAGGAAAGAGATTGAACAGATGGAGCTCCAGGGAGGCAAACAAGATCTAGGCCACAAGGAGTATACCAGTATGTGTTCTCAAGTTAAAGAAAGACTGATGCCCTTCATGCAGATAAGCACGGTATCCAACGGCTTCACGATAGCATAATCATATACTTACCTCCATTCTGTTATCTTACTTGTAAGTTGCCTTGCCTGTACCAAGAACAGTTCTAAGAACAGACTAAGTCAAGGGGAAAAGGGATGGGTCAAGGCTAAGGACAAACAGGCCCATTGTAATTACAACTGAGGCAGTTAGGGACCTGATCTAAGTAGGCAAAGGATGCCGTAGGGAAAACAGACAGAAAAGCAAAGGATATCAAGAGTATCCAAGCTCTTTTCTGGAGGAGGCATGAGGCTTGCAAGAGAATGGATTCTTTGTATGGGGGAGCACAACTTTTAATTCCAAACCTCATTCCTGCTTGTGTTGACCCCATTTCTCCATGGTGGGGCCACCATTTCTGTTTAATTTCTGACTTTTAAGAAAAGGTAAGCGAATTTCTCTCTCACTTGAAGATTTCTGCTGTTTCCCCGTTGCTCACAGGCTAATGTGTAAAGTTCTTCTTCATCAGTTAACCTTGTCTATATAGAGAGTATTCTTGCACTTTATCTTCAAACCAGGGCAACTTAATCATGACTCCAGAAATAGGCCTGAATCAGGACTATTCTACACAAACTATGTCCCATGGTCACCAAGGGAAAGTTACACAATCGCCATCGACATCTTTCCTTTGCTTTGCCACATATCATAGATTTTAGTGACAGTTCCTATTTTCTCTAATTCTCTGAGGCTCACTCAGCTGTTCATAATTACTGCTTCTTCAGCAAGGAGTATCTTTATTGTCCTCTCCACTTAGCAATTACATTTTTTTCTTTCATAATGTAGCATAAGTACTATGTCTATGCAATATTTTCTAATGTGTGTTACCAGCAAGTGTACTCCATTATTAATGAAGATTGAGAATAAGTGATTTTCAGCACAGTGCTCGGGATACAGTGTTTGTGAACTGTGTTTTATTTACATTTATTTGCTTGTTTGTTTTTTGATGCTAGTGATCCAACCCAGAACCTCAGCATGCTATCTAGGTATATGCCCTACCACTGAGCAACTCCCCAGCTCTTTACACTTCTTATTGTAATCATTAATGCATGTGTTTCTTAAAAACAACTATACACTTCTCCAGGTTAGCATTATCCCAAAATGTTGTTTCTGACTTAATATCAACAAGACTGTTTTGAATATATTAGTTTCAAAATATCTACTGGGTGAGTAAAAATATTTTTTTTACCCTAATGCCTGCCCATCATAGTTTGCTATCTGCAGAAGGTAAAATATTTTAAAATTCCTTATAAATTCCATTATTTTCACAGATTTCCTATACAAGAAAGAAGTGATGTGAAAAACAGTTCAATAGCTTGTGCTGTTCTAAATTATGTTTTGTGATTTTCTAAGTAGTAACATTAGTAAAGGCACTAAATCCTCCTTTGACAAAATGATTTAAAGTATAACTGAACATGCAAAATGAATCCAAAATTAATTCAATATACACGGCCATGGTTACACGGTACATTCATTACAGGAGACGGTGCTTTATACATAATTTCCAATGCTTGAAATTTATGTTAATAAGTATATTCTGACACCATCATAGATTCTACCAAGTTTAGCAAATACTACAAGCTAGGAAAATATGTACACATTTATTATGTTTTACTTAGAGGAGTTCAACCTCTTGAATTGATCACTGCAGTTGATAGGACTGAGATTAAACATCATGAAAAGGACAATAACAAGGTAAGGTGAACTCTGACCAAAAAAGTCAGAAAGAAAATGTAAGAGTTAAAACTGTTTCAAGTACCTGAATGGCATAAATGGAAAAATTGAGAAAAACATTTAGGTAACTTTGTTTGAACGTTGTCTTCTCACATTCAGTTTCCTTTTTCTGAATTTCCAGGTAGTATTTACTCAGTGAAAATTCAAAAGTAGAAATGTGCTTGTCATCAGCACTTTTTCAGCTCCCACCTGTGAGTTGTTGAGCTTAATTGCAGCGCAGATGCACATGGTAGGAACAAAGTAGAGGAGAGCTTTGATGATTTGCACCTTTAGTATTATTATTTTTTTCTTTCTTTTCAGTGGTTTTAAATAAAAGATAATTTAAAAGGCATAACTACGTTCACTGTGAGTGTTCAAGAAGTGGGGGGAAGCATTCTTAGAATGAGACACCCCTCGGTTTTAACTATTCCACATTTTAGTTCAACATTATGGGGTTTTTTTGCTTTGTTTTCTGAAGTAGTCTGCAGTCTGTAATTTTCCATTCAGTATTCAATAACTCTGTGAAATAATTTCACCAGCTGAAATGTTAGTTTGTTTTGTCTTTCATGTTATTTTTATCTTCCTTGAAATAATTCTCAATAATGTTGCATAATATAATTATTTCAGGGTTTTTTTTTTCAATTTACTATATTCTATCTAATTTGTGGGAAATATCGATAAAATAAATACGGAGTTTGAACAGTATGGAGGTTTTTATAAAGTGAATTTAGAAATAATTATTCATTTTGACATGTAATTTATCTCCTGTTAGCTCCAGGGGAGCAATGATACTGTTCTTTTTCTATAGGTCACACATGGAAAATGGTGTTGAGTTACAATGAACGATGCATCACAGATACAACAGACCAAAGTGAAACTGACATTACTCAGTGACTCCCACAGCCCTATTGCCTGATCTTGCATTTTAGAAATTGTAATGCTATTTTAGAAGTTGAATGCATACCTTATATAAAATAGCATTCAATTTGAATCTCTTTAATTGATTTTTTTAAATAAGGTAATTTATTTAAAACCCGTAATGATTATTTTTATTAATGAATCATTTAAGAAGCACTGCATAATCATTAAGTTCAAATCTGTCAGTCTGTCAAATGCTATAGGTAGAACTGTTACCATTAAGGATACAAAAAATATGATGCACCCTCTTGTTCTCCATCTAATGCCCTCTAGAAAACAGAAAAGTTCACCAATATTTAAATAGAAGATAAATTAGAAGTACTCAGGAAAAGTGTAAGCCCCATGCAGAGTCAGAGGAGATCATATTTAATTGGAGAGATTACCACAATCTTTATGTAACAAGTGACACTTAAAATTGTCCTATAATTATCATTTCTTCTTTGACATGGGGTGAGAGAAGAGGTGATACAAATCATTCCAGATTTATGAAATACCATAAGGGGAAAAATGACTTTAGAAATTATAAAGCATTTTGAGGAAATGGCAAGATGTTTGAAACTTTTTCATGAGACTCAGGTCTCCACCTGTACCTCCTTTCCTTCAAGTACACAACAATTTGTCACTTGATATGAACATGACCAATAAAACTGTCAACCTCTTCTCCTTCTGGCATTGCAATCCTTTGATACTTACCAGAGTCATTTCACTGTCTCTTGATGTAATCTTCTAAAACTAAAGGAAATTGGGTTACATGGAACTCAAATCCCAATTACAATTGCATTGATTCTTTCATTTTCATAATAATTAATGCCATCTTAACTTAATCAATTGCGTGGTAAACAGGATTAATTGACCTGGAGGATAATCCAGGGGGAGACTTGCACACTCCCTGATATAGGAGGCAGAGCTAAGTCTGGGGAGACTCCAAAACTCAAGTATGCAGTGTGATGTACTGAGGAAGGAAAGTCTGCACAGGGAGATACCACAAGGAGTCCACAGCAAGTTTCCTGAAGATTCAGCTGATTACCAGTCCTATGGTTATGTGAGAAAATTATCCAAAACCAGAGAAAGGAATATCTCAACATTAGATGGTATAGTACCCCATCCGCACAGAGACCAAAAACCATGCCTGTCCCTCAGCCAGAGTAAAAATTCAGAATAGTTGGAGTCCTGAGGAAATACCTTCAAAGGTTCCTGGCTCAGTGATCTACCATTAGCCCTGGACTGAACACTGCTCTACTCCAACCTAAAATCTTAAGAGTAATATATGAAAGGATTAACTCTAAGTAACTTCACTATATGCCATAACAAAGCTGAGTAACATCTATCGGAATACAAATATTATGCAGAAGAAAATATGGTAAAGTACACAATGTCTGACATCTGATTTAAAAAATGACTAGGGATACAAAGTATCAGGGCAGTTCCAACCTCTAATAGATAAGAAATCAATCAAAATTGACTCAAAAGTGATATAGATTTAGAGTCAACACAGATGTACATTAGAAAATAATTATAAATAGATTCCACATACTCAAAGTGCTAAGTATAGATACAAAGACATAGGAAAGATCCCAAATCCAATGTCTATATGAATGGTGAAATATTTGATGTCATACAAACATACACACAAAGTGATTGACGGCAATTAAACATTATAAAGAAAAATAATAGTGAACCTGAAGACATAGTAAAAGAAATGACAAAATGAGCTACTGAGATAAAAAAATAATTATTAAAATATTAAAAATAGGGCTGGGGCTGTAGCTCAGTGGTAGAGTGCCTGCCTTGCACATGTGAGGCACTGGGTTCGATCCTCAGTACCACATAAAAAAAATTTAAAAAGATACTGTATCCATCTACAACTAAAAATATACATATGTAAAAAATAATAAAAATAAACATATCCTCACAGTTGACCAAACATATACATGAACAAGAAAATATTTTCAATTAAAGCTTTTCAAGATAATGAAAACTACCATCCCACATATCTAGCAATCTCAACAGAACCCAAGCACAAGAAATATAAGTAAAACTATACCAAAGCATGTCACAAGGAAGAGGTTCAAGACAAGTGATAAAGAACAAGTTTAAAAGGCACTAAGAGTGAAAGAGCCAAGATTTGGGGGATCAGGAAATAAAGATGAAAGTATCTTTTCAGAAAATTAAGTAAAAACACAACTACCACTTTTTAATTAGAATGCTTCCCTCATTTTTAACAAATAATTCTATCCACTGAAGAGGCATAGAGGTAATTCCCAGATAATCTAGTGGTAATCTGCCGCAGTCCGGCTGCAGCAAAATAGCCGGGGGGTGACAAATAACTTGTGCACGTTGATACAGCAGGAATAGGAGCCGTTTATTGTAGGACAACAGAGCTATTTATACATTTTGCACAGCTTATCTTAATTAGCATAAACTAGATACATCAGTCAACCAATAAGGAATCTCCACACTTAATTGCTTGCTTTTGTTACTTCTCAAACCACTCCCTCTGGCATTTTGCCAGGCACCAATCAGACTTGTTTACGAACTCTAACATTCCCCTGGCAAAATACCAGGTGTTATTTTGACTTGTTTACAGACCTTAACAGTAATCAACATCCCTGACAATGTGAATGCCCATGTGTGCCCTAAATTAGAGATATCAGCATTGAAAGAAAGAATGGAGTGAAACTTTCAAAACTACATAAAAATTGATTGCTTGCTAAATGCTGATAAATGTTTTATCAATCATTTTTTCAAGTATGATAATAGAAAGCTAGTTATGTAGAAAAAGAAAGCCTGATTTACATATTGTGGGGTCGGGCTCCAAATTCCTTAATAGGACACCCATAGCACAAGAGTTAATAACAAGAATCAACAAATGGGACTTACTTAAACTAAAAAGTTTTTTCTCAGCAAGAGAAACAATAAGAGAGGTAAATAGGAAGCCTACATCCTGGGAACAAATTTTTACTCCTCACACTTCAGATAGAGCCCTAATATCCAGAGTATACAAAGAACTCAAAAAATTAGACAATAAGATAGCAAATAACCCAATCAACAAATGGGCCAAGGACCTGAACAGACACTTCTCAGAGGAGGATATACAATCAATCAACAAGTACATGAAAAAATGCTCACCATCTCTAGCAGTCAGAGAAATACAAATCAAAACCACCCTAAGATACCATCTCACTCCAGTAAGATTGGCAGCCACTATGAAGTCAAACAACAACAAGTGCTGGCGAGGATGTGGAGAAAAGGGTACTCTTGTACATTGCTGGTGGGACTGCAAATTGGTGCGGCCAATTTGGAAAGCAGTTTGGAGATTCCTGGGAAAGCTGTGAATGGAACCACCATTTGACCCTGCTATTGCCCTTCTCGGACTATTCCCTGAAGACCTTAAAAGAGCATGCTACAGGGATGCTGCCACATAGATGTTCATAGCAGCACAATTCACAATAGCTAGACTGTGGAACCAACCCAGGTGCCCTTCAATAGATGAATGGATAAAAAAAATGTGGCATCTATACACAATGGAGTACTATGCAGCAATAAAAAATGACAAAATCATAGAATTTGCAGGGAAATGGATGGCACTACAGCAGATTATGCTTAGTGAAGCTAGTCAATCCCTAAAAAACAAATACCAAATGTCTTCTTTGATATAATGAGAGCAACTATGAACAGAGCAGGGAGGAAGAGCAGGAAGAAAAGATTAACATTAAACAGAGACACGAGATGGGAGGGAAAGGGAGAGAAAAGGGAAATTGCATGGAAATGAAGGGAGACCCTCATTGCTATACAATATTACATATAAGAGGTTGTGAGGGGAATTGGAAAATTAACAAGGAGAGAAATGAATTACAATAGATGGGGTAGAGAGAGAAGATGGGAGGGGAGGGGAGGGGGGATATTAGGGGATAGGAAAAGTAGCAGAATACAACAATTACTAATTGGGCATTATGTAAAATTGTGGATGTGTAACCGACGTGATTCTGCAATCTGCATTTGGGGTAAAATTAGGAGTTCATAACCCACTTCAATCTAATATATGAAATATGATATGTCATGAGCTTTGTAATGTTGTGAACAACCAATAAAAAAAATAATAAAAAAAAGAAAAAAAAAGAAAAAGAAAGCCTTTGAACCTTAGCAATGATTATTGAAATATTTAAGGTGGCAATGAGAACAACCTGACATTTAAATGACTTTGAAAAAAAAGTTATGCTCAAGCGATGAAAGAAGATATTGATCCCCATTCATTACATTGTCCTTTTGTGTCTTTTCACTCATGTTTTGTTTTCCATAATAAAAAAATTCTCAAAGCAGCTGTGAGCTAATGATACTTTTAAATCACCAGGTGTTTTCTGAGCATGTTCTATATTAGTTTGGCATCACAAAGTAAGTTCAAAACTATATGTTGACAATTTTATTTCATTGTCCTACATAGTATAGTTCCTCCACCTAACAAAATAGCTGGTGACCAACAAGCAAAAAAATAAAAATTACTTTCTGTTAATGAAAACTTGTTACAGAGAAACCAATATAACACTGAATGTAGCCATTCAAATGAGGAAATTGCATCTGATGTTAAAAGGCAGGTTTTAAATTTTCATGTGCCTTTCCGCTGTTCTAAATGATTCTATTCATGTAGGACAAAATTGTGAAAGAAATGAGTTTTTCCGTAATCAAAAACAGCATGTAACTAAGGCTATCTGCTGTAGGGGATATATCAATTAAGTGACCTTTCAACTGAAATACCTGAAATAGTTTTAAACATTGATTTTTTAGACGCCTGTACATATTTTGGTGAACAGCACAAAGCTTTCTAAAGTGGTTGTTCCTGTAATTTCTAACTGAATAGGCTCTCACTGAGATATCTCTACTAATGTAGGTATTGGAATCCATATTGATAAACATCAGATAAACTGCATATGTTATGTCAGTTTAGAAAACCATTTGGGAAATTGAAAGCATCATTTCTGCCATCTTAGTGCAGCTTCAGCATCATTGTATTCTAAAATAAATTTGTATGCTCTATTCCATTAATGCTTCAACACTTAGAAGTAATGATGCATAACCAAACTGTATCGTGGAAGGTTGAATCTCTGCCCATCTGAATTTGAACATTATGAAGCATCGTTTGGTTCAAAATATCCTTATTTTTACTAGTCTATGATTAGCGATATGTACTGATAATATTCAGAGAAATCCCTGAAATTCTTGTTTAATGTTTAACCCCATAGACCAAGAGGCAGCAACCTAAAATGCATAAGCACAAACATATAGATACACGTAGGCAGATACACGCATGCATAAGAGTACAATAATAATACATTTGAATTTGAAAGTCAATATGTGAAAAGTTCCATAAAATAAAAAAAATGTCAAGTATGAAGGAAATGCACTTAGAAGAAAAGATAACACCATGAATAAAAACAAAAGATCAATGACAGGAAGTAAATGAGAAAATAAAAACTATCATATAATTTCACTTCTTTCTTATGGAGCAAGGGAAGAAATGCCTTTGCAACAGAGAAAAATCATAAATGCAGGGAAGAATACATAAATGTACAAAAATAAAATATACTACACACAGGTAAAATACACTACAAATATCTGAGGTATATGAACAATGTGGAGAATATGACCATTGCTCCAGGAGAACTCAGGGAAAGAGTAAAAAAAAAAAAAAAAGATAAACTAGATTTCTATCCACTTATGTAAAAAAAAAAAAATGATAGGTGGCAGATGTGTGCAGTCCTATAGTTTTAACATAATCAAAGCAATGTGAGAACCAAATGTCATTATATCAATACAGATCAAGTAGGAAGCAGAATAGAAATTAATACATGTCAGATAGAAATGGCTCATGCTAAAGAAGAAATACCTAAGCACAAGATATAAGGGTTTACAATACTTTATATTTCCATATGTTCTACTTCATATTGCATGAATGATATGTCCATAGAAAATTTACTCCAAATAATTTTGATGATTATTTTAATGACCATGATTTTTAGTCGTCATGGTTTTAATGATTTTATGACTTGAAATATCTAGAAGCATATACTGATATAAAAACATTTACTTAACCCTGATATATTTTTAGGAAACTACTTGCAGAAAAATAAAACTAAAAATGTTATCAATACCAGTAGTTACATCTTAATTTGAGATGTTTCACCCTTATGTTTTAATTAATAATAATAGCTATATATATATTTATGATGTAAAATTTGATGTTATGATATATGTATACATTGGGGAATGATTAAAATCTGGTTAATTACCACACCCATCACCTCACATACTTTCCATTTATTTCTTAGTAGACTATTTAAAATCCACTCTTTTCATAATTTTGAACTACACAATACATTATTATTAATCATAGTCACCATAGCGTGCAGATCTCTGGGATTTCATTCCCCCTGCCTATCTGAAATATTATGCTCTTTCATAGATATCTTCCCTTTCACTGTAAATCCCTCTCCCAAGCCTTATTCTCTACTGCTAATCAATTCAACTCTTAGATTCCACATATAAGTGAGATACATACAGTGTTTGCCTTTCTGTGGTTGACTTATTCCACTTAACATAATGTCCTTTGGATTTATCCATGGTTGTAAATGACAGAAGATCCTGATTTTTAAGGCTGATCAGTATTCTGTTGTGCATATTTCTTTATCTAGTCATCAGATGATGAACACCTAAGTTATTTCCACATCTTGGCTATTATGAATAATACTGTAGTGATTATGGGAGTGTACATTACTCTTAAACACACCATATTCAATTCCTTTGTATACATAACAGAGGGATTGCTTAATCATATAGCAATTCTATTTTTTAGTTTTCATGAATAAAGAAATTCTATAGTATTTTCCAAAATGACTGTACTAATTTATATTTCCATCCACAGTATGCAAGATTTCTCTTTTCTCCATATCCTTGCCCATACTTGTTATCTTTCCTCTTTTGACAAGCCATTCTAACAGGTACAAGATCTTAATTTTCATTTTTGTTCATGTATGTGTGTGTTTGTGTGTGTGTTTTATGTCTTCGGAGAAGTGTCTATTCAGGTCTCATTTGTATGTTATTTAATAAGTGTTTTCTTCTTATGGAGTTGATTGAGTTTCTTATATATTTTGTACATTAGACTTATCAAATGTATAGTTTGCAAATATTTTTATCATAAACAGTGGGTTGTACTTTCACTCTTTTATTGTTTTCCCTGCTGTGCATATTAATTTTAGTTTGATGGAAGTTTGTTTGTCTACTTTTGCTTTTTCTGCTTGTGCTTTTTGAGGTCATATCCAAAAAAATCATTGCCCAGGCAATGTCACAGAGCTATTCCTCTGATTCCATCCATGAAGTAGTGTTTCAGTTTCAGGTCTTATATTTAAATCATGAATCCATGCTGGGTTGATTCCTCTGTATAGGGTAAGATGAATCCAATTTTATTTTTCTTTATGTGGAGAGCCAGTTTACCCAAAACCATTCTTTGAAAAGATCATCATTCCCCTAGTATGTATTCTAGTTCTGTGAAGAATGACAATGGAACTTGATAGGGGTTGCATTGAATTGGCAGTGTGGGCATTTTAACAAGTCAATTATTTCAAATGATGGACTGATAACTTCTGAGGACCCATGCTTGTTAACACTTGAACTCCCTGGATATAAAATATGATGGGATATTAATATTTATTAAGATAATCATACGTCACAGTATTTATTTTTAAAATGCTTTAATTTTACATCTACTTAGTGAAAAACTTTACAGATGAAATTATATGTTACCTGGTTTTGGTTTCAAACTAATTCAGGAAGTAGTGTTACAAATTGAATAGAGGTAGAAATGAAAAATATTTTGCCATATGGGAATTCAGAGACAATATGTGATCATTTATCCATATTATTTATTTTGTAATTGTTCAGAATTATTTATAATCAAAGTGCTTTTTAACCCAAACCCTTAGTTAGCAAGTAGAAGTTCCCATTTATTTCTACATTTTCTTCCCTCCATGAGATGACTGAGATGTCAGCCTCTAGTTACAGCTGTATTTTCAGTTTTACTTATTTTAAGTTTTCCATGAAATAAAATGATGTTATCTAGAATTTTTAGACATATACTAAAAATGTAATATTTTTAGATTATTTAATTTTTACATGTTTAGATAACAGCAGGAGGAATTTAATCAAAATTACTGGAGAAATAAATGATGTAGGTTAGACTGCCTACTAGAATTGTATTGAGACAATCACTAAATATGCACTTTTTGGGGAAAAGGACTAGGAACAATTGATAAGGGGGGGAAAAAGGAAGGGAATTGAAAAGGTTTTTTTATTTTTTTAATTTTTTATTTTTTTCTTAACTATGTATAATATTTCTTAAATCCCAGATTGCATTCACCCTAATAACTTTGAAATTCATACTAAATTACAGTTCTACATTTTTAAGATAAGAACAAGAAAGCCTCATTTAAACCAAGAGAGAATTGGGTCGCTTTTCCATTCTTGTACATTTAGATTATTGTCTATTTTAAAGATATAGAAAGACAGACCCTTTCTAAACTGTGTTCCAAAAGCAATGTTATTATGGGGAATTTGTTCTTTCAGTTCTCACTATAGGTGGGAATAATTAAGACTTCTTGGTGATCCCAGGAGAGAACAGATAATGCACACATGTCAAAACTGTACTAGAGAAATCAAGTTCAATGACTAGTACTTGGTTACCTTGGCAACTCACTTAATTGAACACATTACTCCAGGGTGACTCCAAAACCATACAAAATGGTTTCCATGCAATTTTTTTTTTTACTGAATAATTAAAAGAATACTCTCAAATTTCATAGTTTTCAAGTTCTTATCTACCTTTTAAAGTATTTTCATTTTAGGATCCATTAAATATAGATAGAAATAATCCCATTGTATGTAGGTAAAGTTAAGTTTGTGCAATGCATTGTTAGGAATTTCAAGGTACCTGAACCTGAAGCATTTGAATTTCTAGTCACATTATGCAGATCAGAAAGAAATGTTATAGAAACAAGACATTTATGTATAAAAGATTATTTATTATTCTAGGCACACAACCTACTCAATATAATCACTTCAAGACCCCCTGTTAATAAAAGGTTAATTTTGCTTTCATTCAAACACTGCATGTAAACACATACCCCATCAAAGTGTGATTATAAAAGCACTTGAGCTCTGCATTGGGAATGTGAAGTTGGAGGTTAATCAGCACACACATTGCTGTCTACAATGGAGCATAACCTTTACTAAAGTAGTTCACCTCACAGGTTTGTGTAGTCCTGATAACGAATGCTGATGGTGGGATCCATTTGCCCAAGTAGTTTGCAGCCACAGCCCCCTCAACTATGTTAGAGGAGTGGTGTGGCATAGAACACAGAACACAGACAGCATGCAAACCTTAGTTATGCATTTACAAGATCAGAGAATCACATTTTCAAAAATAAAACTTAAATGGAAATTATTTTGACTTCACAGAAAGTTTTATTTAGAAAATTATTATTATTTATTTACATAAATAATGAATCAGAAGTTTTAGATTATGATTTTGGCTTTGGCCTTAAGAAACTATGATTTGGGGGGAAAAATAGTTTCTTCTTTTGTCTAAAAACAGGAAGTGGCAAATAAGAGGTAAATTAAATGATCTGTAGCACACACACACACACACACACATAAACACACACACACTCTTTTTTAGCACACTATTTTGGTATGACAATCCCTGATTCAGTTCTCTCTCTCTGTCTCTCTCTCTCACATACACACACACACACACACACACACACACACACACACCTACACACTCCTTTTTACATAGGGAGCATGTATTTTATACAGTTACGTGTATCTCATCTTTCTCTCTTAATACTATTTACCAGATATAATAAATATCATCCATCTAAAGTCACTTTAACATCTTTGCAGACTCACTTTTGGATAATACCTATTAAGTATGATTCCATTGGTTTTAGATTCTTAAAGCTCATTTTTGGAATTGCTCAGAATTCGTTCAGTGATAGAAAAATCTTTATTCTTGATATTGAAGCTGTAAACTGCTTCCTTTAATAAAATAACATAAGGTAACATGGTAGGTGACAAATTGGAGATAAAGTAAAATAAGGTGGATACTTTGAGCAATTGCAAGTGAGTGGAATAAGCCAACTCCCCTATGACGACCAATAAGTAGGACAGCCTTCATTTGACCTTCAAGTTTAGGTTTATCTCATATAGCCATGTGTATGTCAGTGGATATGCACATTTAGAGATGAAGGGTTCATTAAAATCCATTGAACAAAAGGGCAGTTTGATTTGATTATTTCCATATATATAGATACTGAGTTTTCACTGTTGATATCAGTATGGGAAAAGTAAACAAAATAATGTTTTCAAGTTTACTGGTTCAATATAATATTTTCTAGATATTGACCAATAAATAGGGTTTGTGGACAGTAAATTTATGTGTTCAAAATATCAAATTATGAAACAACTTACTATGATATGGAGTATTAAGATTCATTGCCACTAAGCACATAAAAACTTGGAAACAGATTAAAGCCAATTTAGATACATATTTCATTAATTAATTTATTTATTTATTTATATTTTTGGTAGTGAGGATTGAACGCAGGGGCACTCACTGAGCCACATCCCTAGCTCTCTTTTATATTTTATTTAGAGACAGTGTCTCTTTGAATTGCTTAGCACCTTGCTATTGCTGAGGATGGTGCCGCTGGGGTACAGGAGGGTGCCATCGCGCCTGGCTATGTTTTTCCTTTAAATTGGCTTCCTTCTTCAGGAGTCAATGTCAGCCTTCTATGAAAAAGCTTAATATTTAAGCCAGTTGTGATGTGGCATACTTGTTCTAGCTCTGTATGGTTCTTATCGATTGTGTAGCTTTTTGAAATTTTATTATCCAAAAAATAAAAATAAAATCAGTTTGTCCTAAACTAATGAGTACAGGTTACCTGTGAAAATCGCCTCCTCATACCACTGAAGTTCTAACACAGAGCAGAAAGATACGTTATCAAGCTCATTTGTTTGCCCAGCAGAAGCTTTGCATCATACTCTGTGGGCAAAAGAATTAAAAACCACCCAACTTTCTCTTGCAATATTCAATACATTTTAACAAGATAGTTTTAGTTTTCCTCAAAAGAAGAAGAATCATGATCTATTTAATATTTAGAATATTTTAAAAAGTGAGACAAGAATAAACATGTTATTTCTTTTCTGAGAAATACTGTCAATTTTGATTTGGAAAATGATATTGAGGTTTCAAAAGAAAATTAAACCTAGGTAAAACTTTCAAATATACAACAGTGACCAAAAACATGTGAGTTCATCTCCTAAACTTTAAGCTAAATAAAACAGCTAATGGCCATTAATGCCTACAATGTCTTTAGAAAAACATTTGTATTACTTATTAATATTAGCTCTTTTCAAATGACTATAAATACCAAGAATTAAGATACATTTGCCTTCTCTCACAAAAATGTCTCAAAGTCTTTGATGTGTAGATAAAAACTGTTGCTTCCTGGTTATAATGGACAAACATTTGGTTTATGAATAGAAGCATATTTTACAAAACAAAACATTATTTGTGTAGTTATCTGGATCTTGAAACTATTTGCCAGAAAAATGATGGTAGAAAATTAGCAATAACAAAACAACCTAATAACACATATAAATTTAAAAGCCAATTGTTAGAATAATCAATATCTGTGGAAAGTTATGAATGATAGCAGCTTTTATTAATTTTTATTTTATTAATTATTTTATAATATATGAATGAATAGGAATAACATAAACCATTAAAGAAAAATCAAATTAAAAATAGTGTGTACTCTCTTATGCATAAGACATCAAGCTTGGAATACTAGGAATCTTAAAGGAAAATAGAAGTGTTTCCAATGTAGGTTTTCTATGTATCTCCTTAAGTCCAAACCCAGTGAGATAGTACCATATTTTTAATAAAAAGATACCATCTACAACAAGACATAGGAGAGGGACCCAAAATTACTAAACACTTTCCAAACTGTGTTTCGTAGGGAGAAAACACATACAAAGCATTATAGATCTGTGTGGAGGAAGCAGAGATCCCTGATGACTGCAGAAGAACTAAAAAAAAAAAAAAAAAAAAAAAGAAAGAAAAAGAAAAACTCATAGCTAATGGAAACTCTATGGAAAGCAGAGTGGCTAATTTATGGATAATAGCTGAAATAGAGAGCATCGCACAATCAATGCAGTTGGCAAGTATACAGATCTCTGGTAAGGTCTGGGGGTGATGGGGCCATCTGAATTCTTGCAATTTTGGTTCAGGCAAAGTTCCCTCCCAGGTCCCATCCCTGATCTGAGGAAAAATCCTCTACTAATGTATTCTTCAGTGAAAGGATGAGGAAAATCAGGCAAAGAAAGAGCTACAGTAAGGAGGACAGCAGATTTAGACATATAACAACATATAAGGACACAAACTTTTTAAACAATTCATCAGACAACAAAAGGATCTCTGGTGTCATATAGCAGGAAAAGTAATCCTGAAACATTCTCCTTTCTGGAAGTTCAGAAAAGACTAAATATCATGCAAGAATGAAGAATAGAAAAAAATATATATAACTGAATGACATTAAAAGTTGTTACAAGAGAGATAATGAGAAACAGAATGACGTTCTTGCAGACAGTGGTAGCATAAAACATTCTATAAATAGAAAATTTAAATGATGACCTAATAATTCAGAATGAGCTCAAATAAATTAAAACTTATGAGAGAGAAAATAAAGCCATGAATCAGAATCAGAAATGCAGAAATTGAGTGATACAATACAAAGAAAATTTACAATATATATATATACCATATGTTTTCCCAGAAATAAAAACTAACTGCAAAGAGACTCATGAAATTCTTTAAGAGAAATTAAAAGATGAAAGGGAGAAAACTTCTTTAACATGTAAAAGAAATGGAGAATTACAAATTAAAACTATAATGAAAAACCACTACATAAACCCCAGAAAAGCTAAATAATACATTTTAGTATATATATAATTACAAACATTGGTGTTGAAGAATAATTAAGTGATTCATGTACACAGTGGGTATGATCACTTTGGAAAGGTGTCAGTAGCAAACATTGAGCATATTCCTACAAATGTTCCTGTGAGTTTTCTTGAAGAATCTACTAGAAAAAAAAATTCTTCAAATAACAAAAGCAACAGGGATAATGACATCAGAAATGGCGGCACACATTTTATCTCCTGAAGGATCACAAAGAAACAATGGCTAAAATACACAGAGTGTGATATGAAATAGCTGTATTCTCAAACAATGAAGAGATGGGTCAACAATAAAAAAAAATGGGTAAGAGCAGGTTAAAATAATCTTATCATTCTTTTTCTAAATGCATTTTTGCTCTGAAGTATATCTGTTAAGTATCAAGTTTGTGACCCCTATATGCTTCCTCTTTGTATTTGTCTGATAATGTTGTTTCTATATTTTTAACTTTTTTCTTTCTTTTAATGTTGTAAAGCAAGCCGATTTCACTGCACAGAAAATCAATTGAAATAATGTACAGCATTATAGTTAATTCAAAGTATTATCTCATTCAAAAGAAGTTGTAATGTCATGGCAGAGATGGAACCAATTTGAGCTTTCAAAGCAAAGAGCCAGCATATCTGGCATAATTATGATGTGACTCATAACACCCTACTGAATGTAACTGAATCGGATGAAGGCAGCTTGGACATTTAAAATGATTCTTTTTAAAAGAAAAACAATAGGAAAAAAACATCAAGTTGAGATTTTACTTTTGAAATTGCAACTCTTAACTCTGAAATGACTCCATGTGCTATGTCCACTGAACAGATGAGCATGTTCTTAGGACCTGCAGTCACACACCAAACTGTGTACAAGTTGAAACAATCAGATATTATAAGTATTCTTAATCTTTAACAATGAAAATATACTTTAGAGGACCAAACACGTACATTCTAAATTTACTTATTATTTTAATTGCCACAAACACATATTTCTCATTTCTAGGAGACTTATGATATTCTAGAAAACAATGCATTTCGTGGATGTTAAGAACTTTGATATTTCTATAAATGTTTATTTTTTATTTTTTGGCACTGGAGATTAAACCCAGGGACACTTAACTACTGAGCCACATCCCCAACACTCTTTATTTTTTACTTCAAGACAGTTTCTCACTAAGTTGCTGAGGGCCTTGTGAAGTTGCGGAGGCTGGATTTGAACTTTTGATCCTCCTGCCTCAGCCTCCTGAGCCACTGGGATTACAGGCGTGCACCATTGTGTCCAGCCTCTATGAATCAAATAAATTTAGGCCTAACCTTAAATTTCATATTGTTTTAAGCATAAATCATTATATATGTATTAACTATTCCTGAATATGTCACAAGTACTACATTTATTACCTTTTTATCTTCTATATAACATTGAAATATATCTTAATAAATTGAGAGATTTTTACATATTAATATTGTTGAAAGTGCTGGGAACATGCCAAAGTTGTAATTTAAAAATCCCCTCACCCTCAGAAAGTAATTTAACTATGTATTTAAAATTAAGTACTTGGAATGTAATTTTTATCAATTTAAAGGCTATTTGGATTAAGAGTGTGAATTTCTAATTAAAGTAACTAAATCAAGTATTTGAAAATCCACCTTGATTAAAATAACTTCTCATTATGATAACAGGACTACTACTAAAATAATTAGACTTTAATAGTAGTAAAATAAAAATGTGGTTTTAGTTGTTCACTATAATTTTTTTTTTATTTTAAAACACGTAAGTGCATTTCATAATCATTTTCTCATCAAAAATGTATTCATTATTCTGCAAATGCTAAGTGAGGATCCCAACATATATTTTCCAAAACAGCAATGATAATATTGGACAAAATTATCAAATGTAATTATATGGAGACAATGGAAATTGACCAAAAGTGTCCAGTCAATTAAAAGGCATTTTTTAATTCAAGAAAATGTTATGAACTTCAGTAAGTACATGGAATCCATGCTGCTTTGCTATAGTTGTTCTCAATTCCCCACCAAATCCCATGACAGGGAAATTCTACTGGAGCAGGAGAGGTTGTAAACACTAAAAGACTTATTCACTACAAGAGTGGAGGTCTGAATCAAGTACTGAATTCTGAATCAAGTATTGCAAAAACAAAATAAAAGCCCTATGACTAGAGGTATTGTCAAAAACTATAGCAATCCTAGTGGACACCAAGGAAGGACAAAATAGAAACTAGTATGGGGTCACAAGATTGACCAATGGAAAAGTTCCCAGGTAGATCTGGGGAATGAACCAAACATAGTGGACCCTGGGTATGATCCCCAAAATGGCAAATTAGAGAGAGAGATAGAGTCAGAGATAGAGATGAGAGAGAGAGAGAGAGAGAGAGGAGAGAGAGAACAGTAGATAACTGAGAGTACTTGGCAATATGGCTTGCACATGCAGAAGTCAAAGCTGGTATAGACCTTGCAAACTGCCCCTACATTTAGGGTGCTCTGGAACCCACACATGGTTCAGTAATAAAGTGCCAATCAAAGTATGATAAAAAAAAACAACCTCTGATAAATCAGTGGTTGATCCCCAAGCAAGGCTGATTTACAGGTAATTCCTAGAGAACCAGGCTAAAAAACTAAAATAACACAGCAGAGGCTTCAATGAACACATACTTCAAGGGAACTTAACTCTACCAGATTAGTATAGGTAAGTCATTAAAAAGAAATGACAATAAAAAAAAGAAAAAAAAACAATAAAAGCAAAAACAGCAATTCCAGAGGACATAGGAATATAAAGTTTTGATAATATTATATAAAATGGTGGGCTGGGATTGTGGCTCAGTGGTAGAGCGTTTGCCTAACAGGGCTGAGACCCCCATTCCATTCTCAGCACCACATAAAAAAAAATAAAGGCATTGTGTTGTGTCCATCTACAAAAAAGATTCTCCCTCTCTCTCTTTCTCTCTCTCTCTCTCCAAAAAAAAAAAATGGTATATGAAATGTCCACAATGGCATGTTCCTGTAGCATCAGCTACTTTGAAGATGAGGCAAGAGAAATGCTTGAGCCCGGGAGTTCAAAAGAGAGATATACTGTCTCATAAACAAACAAAACCCCAAACCCATTTTCTAGAACAAAAAAGAGATAAGACATGCATAGAAATAAGTGTGCCAATTAAAAAATTAAGTGTGACAATTAAAAAAAAAACTTTGTTAATAAGCAAAGTTCCTGAGAATTAACAGCTGTTGGACTTAACAGGCAAAGACTTCAAATCATGTATTAGTTTGTTTAAAGAACTAAAGGAAACCGTTTTTGAAAAATTAAATCAAAGTCTGATAAAAATGACTTATCAATTACAGAATATCAATAATGAGACATCATTTTAAAAAGAACCAAGTCACAATTCTGGAGTATTTTTAATAATACTTATATTGATTACAAGCTGAAATTATATTTGGGATTTATTGGGATAAATTAAAAATATTATTAAAATTAATTTCTTCTATGTCTTTTATTTTTTCAGTGTGACTAATGGAAAATTTAATATCTATGGTTCATATATATCTATGTAACACTAAGCTATTGTTGTACTACCCTAGGATGTCTTTTGGTCTCTTCACCAAAAGGCTATTTGAAAACTTCTTAAGATTTTAAAGAGACTATTTAAATGCATATCTCATGGCACATGGTCAATAAAAGTATCTTTTTTTTTAACTAAAATAACAACAACAAACACAAAAAGAATCATAAGGAGAAAATGAATTCCCTATTCTCAGTATTGGTCTTCACTATCTGGACCATATTCCCTAAACCAAGAGGAAACAATGCTAGCAAGCCACAAGGACCAACATAAAAATATAAGAAAGTTGTTAATCTCACTTGAAAAAAAAAAGTAGCTATATCCCCAAAATGCTTGGGCTTTATATTTACAAATAAGGAATTTGAAAAACTATTAATATTTCTCTCTATGTGATATCTTTAAGTCTTATACCTTTGTATTAAAACTGTCAGAATGAGAAGTGGTATGTCTGGGAAGAGACAATTTTAATATTAGCAATTACTTTGGGACTATCTTCTTTGGTTCTATAAGAATATTGAGTATTTAATTTCTGTATATATTTTGTTTTACTTTCCAAAAAAAATGTATTTAAAACAAGCTGGAACAAATCAGAATAAAAAATAAAATAATAAAATAAAAAACAAGCTGGATTTTGTTATTTTCTTTAAAAAATAAAATTTCCCTATCAGTTTTTTTGTTGTTGTTGTTTGTTTGTTTACACTGTTGCTATAAGATCAATTTTTTAAGCACAAAAAATACTAAGTAAAGAATAAAGGCTTTGCGGGAAATTCTCAGAGCTTATGTAAGAACCCCTAGCCTTCAGAGACTCAGAAATCTCTATACCATCAACAGAGAAAATATTTGCCTTCACTTTCCCTAGAAATATTTTACTCCTCAAATACCAGGAGCATTAGATCTGTAGCCATTCATCTAGCTCATTTCTCTGATCCAAGAGGGTAATAAAACTTCTTACCTCTCAAAGAGAAACAAATGGTCATAGTTCAGACTAGGGCCCAGGTTAAGCCCCAAACCACCAGGAAAACTAGAGCAGCTGCTTCCTGGGTATTGCCCCTCTAGGAAGAAATATCTAGAAACTTGGAAACATCCTGGGTTAGAAAGGTTCAGATATATGGGGCCTGAAAGGCACTATTTATATTTCAAATGGGTTAAAGTTAGAAGTAGAGGGTCCCTTATGTTTCCCAGGAGGCTGTTTCTCCAGGGGAGGCAGCAGCTGCCTAATTCCCCTGTACAAGCAGAGAAATCCCATTTTCTTCCTCCTTTGCCTCTGCGGTGTCCAGCTACTCATGCTGGAAAATCTCCCTTCAGCTGTCATGGTGTGAGATAAGGCTTAAGGCACCGTGGGCTGACATGCTTATTATTGACTTTGAAGTACAGTGGCCTCTTCTTATCAATGGGATTGCTTGCTGTGATTTCAGTTCAACCCACATTCCAAAAATATTAAATGGAAAAATTCCAGAAATATGTCATTCAGAAGTTTTAAATGCTTTCATGACAGTATACTATTATAATTGTTTTATTTTAAGATTAGGTATTGATTGTCTTTCAAGGTATAAATTAAGCTTTAGCATTAATATGGATGATAGTAGAAAACAGATACTGATGTATATTTCTCAGTAAGGTCTGCAATTTGAGCATCACTGGGGGCTACGAGTATACCCCTCATGGATAAGGGGTGAAGATACTTCATATATGCAGTTAAGATAAATTTAACAAAAATTAAAATTGAAAACCCAAAAGCCTTCATATCATTTTTTTTCTTGGTCTCAGCAAATCCTGTCAATCAAACGACATTGGGTCACAATTCTGTTTGCTATTTATTTATTTACTTACTTATTTATTTTTGCAGCCCTGGGGAATGAACCCAAAGCCTCCAGTATGCTACATAAGCACTTCTATTACTGAGCTGCATCCTCAGCCCTCTGCTGATTTTTTATTGGCCATGTAATTCTATAGTTAGATAAACTGACATATTTTTGTACATATTAGGAGTTATTGACTGCTCAACTCCATACAGTTATTATTAAAAATGATTGCAGGGCTGAGGCTGTAGCTCAGTGGCAAAACACTTGCCTAGCATGTGTGAGGCACTGGGTTCGATCCTCAGCACGACATAAAAAATAAATAAATAAAATAAAGGCATGGTGTCCATCTACAATCACAAAAAAAATTAAAAAGGGATTGCATGCAAAATGACACATAAAAACACAAAGGAGAAACATGAAAATTCACATTGTTAAAGCTGGCAAGCTGTTCCTACAGTTCTCGGTTTTTTCATTATATTATCAAATTATTACATTTATAGCTTCCCAAAGTCATGTGCTATGTAAATCATGGTGTTTCAAGCCTTCATGCTTTTGTTCATAAAAATTTATTTGAACTTCCCTCTTACTCCATTGTTGAGTGTTATAATGGATTCTCATAACTTCATTACTCTCATCTACATAAAGATATGACTCAGAGCAACTCAATGCAGGAACCATATCATCTCCATTTTACAGACAAAGAAACTGAAGTTTAACAAAGTTTTCTTGCAAATGTTGCTCAGTGAAGTGACAACCTAGTCAATGAAATTCTGAAGATGGATTTTCAAACTAGTATTTCATCAAGTGAGAATTGATGAGGCTTAGTCTCAACCCAAAGGTCCCTCTTCTGGAGAGCTTTCCTTCCACCCCAATGGAAATGTCTTTGCTTTGCCTCTTCAGACCCATCTCCATCCTACCTTACTTGACACATGTTCTGATGATGGTCTAGGCATAGGGATCATCTCAGAAGGAACAAGACAGCTGATTGACTTTCCAGAATTTACTAAGTGACCTAAGGTTCTAAGGTTGCTCTGACCAGAAGGGTAAGAAGCTCCTGGTGAAGGAACTTCAGAGGCCAATGGGTTAACATGGTACTTACAAGAAGCACTTGGGGGATATATCTTCTTTTAGAAGCATCCTAAGGAATATCATTTTAGATGAGACATAAAAAAAAAAGAAGCTAACCTTTGCACAGAAGCCCCGAGATGTGTCTCACTAAGGAGGGATGAGGGTTTCATGTGGAGAATGCTTTATTGAGGTAGAATGAACAGACAGAAAAACCTGTAGACAAAGGAAAAAAATGGCCAATGTATCAGGAGTGCATATCAGGGAGGAAGATACATAGACACCCTGAAGTCTGGTTAATGACGGATTCTGCTATTGTTGTTGATTTTTTTTTTTTAGGTTTTGCATATTATACAGGCATAAAAACTCCTGTCTTCTTGTATCCCCCACTGCTTTAGAGCACAACAAATATGATACTTTTTGTTTTTTTTCCTATTGTGTATCAGAGTGGACTCACCTAACAGGCACAGACTTTTATTTAATTGACTGTTGTCAAAAAAGCCGGATGTATTAAGCAAATCTTCCTATCACATGTCAGCCTTCTTGCTACCAAATTATTCTCATGTGCAATAAACACATTAACCAAAAGTTTTCTCTTCTTAAAAGTCTCTGTAGTTAATATAACAAAATATTTGCAATTATGAAATTTAAGTCCATGAACATGTATGTACAGGCACCACCATGTGTGTGCACTAACAACTTAAAAATGGAAAAAAAAAAAGTGAACCCTGTTCTTTAGGGATCTCGAGTCCAGCCGATGAATAACCTCTAAATGGATCTATGAGATACACAGGACATGTATTTATTGAGTGTCTCTTGTGCTCACTATAAGATACCCAGGATTGCTTGCTGAGAAAATATGACATAAAATCTATGGAATGAAGGTTTGAGTGTTTTTTGTTTGTTTTGTTTAGTTTGGTTTTTCCCGTCTGTGGTCTGTAACCTATCTTCTTCATTGCTACTATTTTCTTCTTTAATTAAGACACAGAATAGTGTTTTGTTTGGGTAATGGAATAAAGCGAACTGAATCTTAACTCCAAGTCTTAAAAGTCATCTTAAACACTTCAGTGTGTTCTCCCAGTCCGGGGTATATTAACAAATGAGGCAGACACAGGCTCAGCCTCTAAATGCATTGTGTGCTTTTCTGTGCTAGGAGCTTCTCTACTAGTAATTAAGAGTGAAAGCCTCTACAATGGAATTTCACTCCTCTGGAAAGTATTTTTTTTTCCAAAGATATCTTTGACTTCTTCTTTTCTTTGTTGTTGTCATTTTTTTTTTAACATAGGGTATGTGGAGACTTGTAGTTTCTACATTTTTTTTTTAATTGTCATTTAAGTGGGCACCACATGCTGGTGGTGGCAGTTAAAGAAAATGTACAATAATGAAAATAATTGACCTTCTGAAATGATGTTTGCACCAACGTTCACTGACCATAATGGCTTTCTCCTTTTAACCTATCACATAAAAGAAGAAATTATGACTTGACAATTTAGGTGACTCAGATCAATATATCTGTGATAGCAGTGGAATACCACTTAAAACAACCACAAATACATTCACTGACACCCTGATTTATTCAGAATTTTTATTTTCAATGAGTCATTCACCTATTTTATTAAAAGCAAAAAATCTCTTTCAGATAAACTGCAAAAACTATCAATGATGTATATTGAGTTTTTTTCCTGAAATAATTTGTGGTATAGGAACCTAATGAGTGTTTGAAATGAAGGTTGGTTTCCCAAGTCATTTACACCAACATGGCTAGAAGTACTTTTGCTAGCATCAAGCTTATGAACTTGAAGTACAATATAACTATTTCTTGGGTCTCTAGCCTGATGGACTTTGGACTTGAATTTCATACTGGAGGCTTCTTGGACATTATGACTGCATGAGCAAATTATATACACACATACCCTATTGGTTCTGCTTCTTTGCTATAGGCTGCTCCACTGGAATGATGAGATCACATCTGAGCCCTTTAGGTTTCTCACATCTATTAAATGGATTAGTACTACACATTTCAGATTAAATTATTACAAAGGCGTTCATTCATCTACCTATTATTTTCACATGTTTTACTTTCAGGGATTACTAAATTTTAATTGAAATAATGTTCTATTGACTTGACTTTGTATTCTATTGATTCATCTCATTATTTTTGTTACTGTTTGGATATGAAGTATTTCCCAAAGACTCGTGTCTTGAAGGCCTGGTTCCCAATGCAGCAGCATTCAGTGGAGGGGTTTGGGGAACTATTGGGTCACAAGGGCTCTAATATCATCAGTTAATTAATTTACTGACAGCTAAGCAGGTCACTGGGGAACCTGTCTTTAGGGACTATATCTTGTGTACCCCCACCCCCTGTTTCTTTGCTGCCATGAGCTGAGAATCTTTCCTCCACCACATCCTTCTGCCATGATTTTCTGCCTCACCTCAAGCACAAAGCAATGGAGCCAGTTGACCATGTGCTGAAATTTCTGAAACAGTGAGCCAAAATAAATCATGCCTTCTTTAAGTGGTTTATGTCAGTTATTTTGATGAAAAACTGACCAACACATTTTTCTTTTGTTATTTGATACATTTTGGAATAGAAGAGAGAGTAGACACACATCTATTCACCAAACTGGATCCAAGCTGGATTCAGTAGTTTATGCCTGTAATCCTAGAAACTGGGACACTGAGGCAGGATTGGTGACAGGTGAAACTGATGAAGTTGGTTGAAGGTTTCATACCTCCATGTAGTATATTTATATTTCTTTCCTTATAGGCAAAGGAATACATGGTACATCCATTGAGGAAGTTTTGGGGTGTTCAGAACACAGGTACAGATTGTGATGACTGTCTGTCCAGAGAATATGAGAAATTCCTGCAGAGTGTGTTGAGGAAAATCTGTTCCCTTCCAACCTGGAGGATTCTCCTTTCTCAGGTTTAACAAGATCCCTAAATACTGCACACCACCAGAGGGGGCAGCTGTTCATACAGGGCTAAGGACTGCATTCAGGAGTCCACAGAGTCCTGGGGTCTCTTTCTGACACAGTCTCTCAATCTTGAGTTCCTCAAACCTCTCCTGCACCCATGTTCCTCCAACTCCTCCTTAATTTAGGTATTGGGGGTTACTTTCATAAACAAATCCCCTATGAAAATTATTACTTGATTTATCATTGATAAGATATATAGCACAATTCTATTGAAAATGCCCTGACCCTGATTTCAGAATGCCTTGTGAAATGCCAAAAAGATCCTTGAAAGAAAATTTTTTATGTTTTAATATCAATAACTATGTAATAAATTATCCCATTTTCCACTGCTTTATCTTCTACATAGTGTGGGCCTTTGCAGATAAATTTTTTTTTTAATTTTTTTTGGATTTCTGAGACTTTAGGAGAGTCAATCATTTAAAAATATCTAAAATCATTGGAAATGCAGTTTCAAAAAGTTGTACAGTTCATTGAAATTCTAATATCTAGAATTCCTAAACAAAGCCATACAATAGCACATTTATTATCTTGGTGTTCCTATTGGTTTATACATTGACTTTTTAAAAATATTTATTTATTTATTTTGGTGCTGGGAAGAAAACACAGGGCCTTCTGCATTGTAGACAATTACTTTGCCACTGAATGAACTCCCCTACACCCTACATTTGCTCTTTTTTGATTCACTTTTCTTGCGGAATGAATAATACCTTTAGTCATTCATAAATCTATTTGTTCATTCTTTCATTCTTGAATGTGTGCATTTCATCCTACTCATAATTATTAGGATTTGCAACACAGTTTTCCTGGCCCTGAAGCTTTAGCAGAGGGCTGAAGTACAAAGTCTCTTCTTAGAGAGATATAGAAATGCAGAAATAAGTTGCCAGGTAATGAAAAGGGCTCTTCAGAAAAACAAGAGTAGAGGGATAGAGTCTGAGGTGCTGTTTTCAAAATGTTGGTCAGGGAAGACCTCTATGGAAAGTATTATTTAAACAGAGAGCCAAATTGAATTTAAAAAAAAATGTCAATATTGTTAAAAAAAAAAAAAAACATTTCCAGATGGAGGAAAAAGTTGTGCACGCATTACATAATGGGAAACCAAGGATTAGAGATAGGAAAAATGAGACTGTGGGAGAAAGTGTCATTGGTGAAGATACAGGGACAGGCAGTGGAAATCTCTTTCTAATGATCAAAGATTTGAGAATTCATTAGTTGTGTGATGGCAAGCCAATGCAGGTTTTGTAAAAGGAGTAACATGGTATTACTGTATACATATTAAAAATAATTCTGTTTGCTGAGTGGTGAATATGCTTGTAAGAAAGTACCAATAGAAACAGAGAGACTAGATATAGGAATAATAGAATAATAAAGGTGAGATTGCTTGTGCACTGACCAGGTATCCGGACTAAAGCTAAGTAGAAGACACAGTTATGTTTTGAGCATGGAGAAGAGAGGATTTGTTGACGGATTTGACCTGAGATGTAAGCAAAAGGGAGGTATCATGATGCCCTCTAGTGAATCAATCAAACAAATGAGGTGAAAGATCTCTACAATAAAAACTACAGAACACTAAAGTAAGAAATTGAAGAAGAGCTTAGAAAGTGGAAAGATCTCTCATGTTCTTGGATAGGCAGATTAATATTGTCAAAATATCTATACTACCAAAAGTGCTATACAGATTTAATTCAATTCCTATGAAAATTCCAATGACATTCTTCATAGAAATAGAAGAAACAGTAATGAGATTCATTTGGAAAAATAAGATAACTAGAATATCAAAAGCAATTCTCAGCAAGAAAAGTGAAGCAGGAGGCATCACAATACCAGACTTTATACTACGGAGCTATAGTAACATAAATGGCATGGTTTATGAATGACATGAAGACCATGGTTTATGAAGGAAGACACAGAGACAAACCCACATATATACAGTTATCTCATGCTAGAAAAACACGCCATAAAAATACATTGGAGAAAAGATAGCCTCTTCAACAAATGGTGCTGGGAAGACTGGAAATCTATACACAGCAAAATGAAATTAGACCCTTAACTCTCATCTTGCATAAAACTCAACTCAAAGTGAATCAAGGACCTAGGCATTACACCAGGAATCCTGCACCTAATAGAAGAAAAAGAAATCCCCAAACTTCTGTATGTTGGTTTAGGAAATGAATTCCTCAACAAGACTCCTAAAGCGCAAGAAGTAAAATCAAGAATGAACAAATGGGATGGTATCAAATTTAAAAACTTCTTCACAGCAAAGTAAATAATCAAGAATGTGAAGAGAGAGTATATGGAATGGGAGAAAATCTTTGCTCTGTTATGCTCGAATTCGGGACCCCCAAAAGACCACCAGAGACCCAAGATCTATGTAAGCAGCAAAGAGGTGTTGATTGCGAGCTAGCTCCGTCCTCCGCGCACACACACAGCAACTGGTGACGCTGAGAGGCCCCGAGCCCAGGGTTTGCAGCAGTTTTATACAGTCTTTGGAGAGGGCAGGGACTTCACATACATCATAGCAAATCATCACACACCTCGGAAAAATCAAATAACAATTCTAAAACATGACTAGCACATTCACTGGTGGGAACAAGTTGGGTAGGGGTGATCGGTCAGTACAAAAGGGGTATTCATTTGAACTGATTGGTTTGATATATGTGCTGAACTACATGGTTTCCCAACATGTTATCAACCACCATAAACTACTGGGAGGGTCATCTGGCATCCCAGGTATTTCCCTGTCTCATGCTGATTGGTGGCTGCTAGGGGGCTGCTATGGATCCCCACCTAGCCTGACTGAGTCAGGGACACCTGGGGCAGCAGATCTCTCCTGTTATTTGTAGATAAACCACTTAGCAGGGTGGAAATGTGCCTAGGAGTGCTCTGTGGGTTTTTCCAAGGACAAAGGTGATGTCCCTTCCTTGGACAGGCTTTGCTCTGAGATAGAGGCTGGTTTTTCACTACCTGAACCTCAGATAAAGCATTGGTCTCCAGTTTATAAAAGAACTTAAAAAATAACATCAAAATAACTAATAACCGAATCAACAAATGAGCACAGGAACTGAACAGACATTTCACAAAAGAAATATGATTGGTCAACAAATACATGAAAAAAAATGCATCTCTAACATTTAAAGAAATCAAATTAAAACTTGCTGAAATTTCATTTCATTCCAGTGAGAATGGCAATTATCAAGGATACAAGTAACAATAAATGCTGGCAAAGATGTGGGGGAAATGGTACACTCATGCATTTCTGGTGAAGTGCAAGTTGGTATAATCACTCTGGAAAGCAGTATGGAAATTTCTCAGAAAACTTGGGATGGAACCACCATTTGACCCAGTTATTCCATTCCTCAGTTTATACCCAAAGGACTTAAAATCAGCATGGTATAGTGACACTGCAACATTGGTGTTTTATAGCAGCCCAATTCACAATAGCTAAGCTTTTGATCCAATATAAGTGTCCTTCACAAGAAGAATGGATAGAGAAAATGTGGTTTATTTACACAATGGGATATTACTCATCCATAAAGAAGAATGAAATCATGGGCATCTGCCGGTAAATGGATGAGACTAGAGATTATCATGCTAGGTGAAATAAGCCAATCTTACAAAACCAAAGGCTGAATGTTCTCACTCTGATATTCCAATGCTAACTTAAAATAAGCAGGGGGTGGGGGGTGGGTAGGGAAGAATAGAAGTTCACTGGATTAGACAAAGTGGAATGAAGAGAAGGGAGGGTGAATGAAAATAGGAAAGACACTAGAATGAATTGGACATGTTCTCATATGAACATAGGAACAGTATATCTTCACATCATATATAAGCACAAAAGTGGAAAGTTATACTCCATGCATGTGTGATATGTCAAAATACATCCTACTGTCATGGATAACTAAAAAGAACAAATAAAATAATTTTTTAAAAAGATACCCCTTGTTTTCTGGCCCATGGCAGAAACTTTATTGAAATGGAGAAAAGTTTATGGTAGACTGCAGAAAAAGGAAGTTTTGTTTGTTTGTTTGTTTTTGGCTTTTAATTGTCTTAGAAATGCCTAGGATACATCTGTGTGAAATGAAATAGGTAGGAGTGGAGCCCTCAGAGGAGGGGCTTATGCTCAGGATACAAATGCTCTGCCCATCCGTGTAGATAGACAGCACTTAAAATTAAGGGGCTGGCTGACATCACCCCAGAGTGATGTTTACAGAAGTAGACTGGAGAATCAGGGTGAGTGGTTACAGATTAGAGAGGTGCAGGAAACATTCTAGATTTGCATAACATACTGCAGTTGTGACTGAGAGCATGATCCATTTGAACCGGGACAGACCTGTCTGGGTGAAATGAAGAAGGAATAGTGTGTGACATCCCATAAGCAGAGGAGAGAGCAGGTGCTCAATTAGGACGTGGCTGGCCATGCCATGTTAAGGATACTGGGGAATGACTGGACGATTTTCAACCCTGTAAAATTACTAACATACTTTTAAAATACCTCTGATTGAAGTGTGAAGACTGGTTGAGAGAGGGAAAGAAAAGAGGCTTCCAGCAATGTTGTTCACAGAAGAGCCCATCTTGTGTCTTGATGGCAATTGTGAAAAGGGACTAGAGAAGGCATTTGAAATCAGAAGGCACAAATCAAGTTTTTAGTTTGTGTGCTTGGAGGAGGTGTGAATATCGATTGAGACAGAGAACAGCAGCAGATGGAAGAGGCTTCCTGACTTTGATGTGCTCCTCATCACATGGGTGTTTTGATATGGGAGGGCAGAACTGGGATGCATATTTTGATTTTTTTTTAGTCATCCCCAGCCTACGGAAGTCAATTAAAGCCAAAGGAGTGAAGGAGCTCACTATGCAAATACATAGACAGATGAGAAAGAGGCTCAGGAAGCACCTGAGGAAAAACAGTGTTTATCAGTGTTAGAGATCAGAGCAATGGAGATGGAAAAAGAGCAGCCAGGGACCTGAGACAAAACCCTGGGGATTCTGACCAAGGGAGTGAGAGCAGGAGCCCATTTCAGGGCTTTTAATAAAGTCTCAGAATTTTTCCCATATGTACAGGCTTCATGAAACTTCTTTTATGTACATTTATTCTACAATCTTTGGAATGTTTGTACAGTTATGATAATCAGGTTATTCTGGCAATATGTTAATTTTCTAAGACTACTGTAGCTGAGTGACATGGACTGAGTGGTAAATAAAAAAAAATATATATATATATATAAATAATATATATGGTAATAAAATTATATATATAAATAATATATATGGTAAATAAAATTATATATATATATATATATATATATATGCATTTTTCTCTTGATTTTGGAGACTATACCTACAGGACCAAAGTTTTTACAGAGTGGTTTCTCCTTATACTTCTATCTTAAGCTTGTAGATGGCCATCTTCTCCCTATATCTTCCCATAGGCTTCCCAATGAGTATGTCTGTCTCCTAATTTTCTCCTCTTATAAAGACTCCAGACATAATTCTTCATATCTCACATGGCTTTTTAAGAATTTGAGAATTCTGTTCTCTTCTGTGGTACAGGGGATTTGAATGTCAACACATGAATTTGGGGGGAAATAAAATTCAATCCACAATAGTCAGATGACATAAATCCTACATTTGCAGAAACTATGACTCTAAAGCAAGAAAACTTTAGAAATCATACAACTTTGCTATTTTTAAGAAAAAAATGATTTATATAAATCATTTTCAAATTATTATTATACAAATGTGTATGAATTAAGTTTCTTAAAAATAGCAAAGTTGTATGATTTCATATTATTGCAAAGTATGTTGGATGATGAAAATTTATGTCACTACACAATATTGATTCTTTGTGTGGTGTCAACCAATATTAACACCTCCTGCTGGCACACAAATCTATTATTAGAAGTGTGGAAGATGGAATCCAGTTCAACTTTTGGCATTGAGTATTGAACTTAGGGGTGGTTTACGTTAGAGCTATATCCCCAGTTCTTTATTTTGAAAAGAATCTCACTAGGTTACTGAGGGACTCTCTAAGTTGCTGAGGCTGACCTCAAACTTGTGATCCTCCAATCAACATCTGGCTTCTTCTCTCATTATTAATTCAACATTCATGTTGAGCATAAATAGGAATGCCATTATTTATTTATTTAATTTTAGTCAAGCTCTATTCTAGGTACTAGAAATACAGTATAGATCATAGTTTCTTATCCAGTGTAGTTTAGATTCTGGCTTCTATATACATACAAATAGCTCAGAATTGTATTATTTCTTTAACTTCAAAGTATTAAATATTTTAAAATATGATTTTGTTAGTGAATGATGCATACATCAATTTCAACAATGTATGGGAGCTATTTAATAGTCCTTAGTAATGTCTCAATATGTCTAAAGTACATGCAAAAGAAAACACATTGCCCAGCATGGTGATGCATGCTTATGATCCCAGTGTCTTGGGAGGCTGAGGCAGGAGGAGCTCAGGTTTATGCCAGTCTGGGCAACTTAGTGAGACCTAGTCTCAAACCAGAAAGATAAATAAAAATGAAAATGGGTTTGGGATGTAGATCTGTGGTAAAGTACCCCTGAGTTCAATCATAAGCACTGGGGGAAAATAAAAAAAAAAAAGAGTAAAGAAGAAAAAAAAAGAGTAAAGACCTACACATGCACTTTCTGCAGCTGTTGTGGTTCATTGTACTATAGAAAAATTATGGTACTAAGGTAGTCATGAATTGGAGATGTCTGTGCATCTTATCCCATGATAACTTAGTGGATGATGTCATAAAATTTTGCAAACTAGCTGTGTTATCTAGCTAAGACACAATTTTCTCTGGATTTCTATAAAATGTCAGATAGCACATGAGTGGATTTTTATGTTATTTTATTTTCTACATCACACAGAATAAAGAATTGTAACATCTATATGTCAATTTTCTAGCTAGGCTTATAGTATTCTAGTTATCATGAAAACATAATAATTAGAAATTATATTTTATTCTTCTAAAAAGAACCTTCAAAGCAAAATTTAAAATAGCTCCAGAATCAAATTCCACGTGGCCAAATTGGTGGTACTTTAGAACTATATGTTATATTTTTTTTCTAATAGATACATTTAATCTTAGGACACAGACCTGTTCCTTCAACAAGAGAAAGATAAGTTTGTTGTGTTTAATTTAAAGAAAGAAGACAAGGTAAATTAATGTTTCAACATACAATATACAATGCTTGGATGACAATTAAACAATAAATCACACACTTTGGAGTAAGAATAAAATATTAAATATTAAGAATAAAATATGATTATCTGAAATGAAAAAGATAGTCTCATATTTCAATGTTACTTAATCATGTACCTACAAATCTTATTTCCTACTCTTTATCTTCCTGATGACTTTAAATAACACATTTCATAACTCTAGAAACAAAATTGATCCCTTGAAATGTCCAGTGTTTCTGAGTCTGCAAATCCCCAGAGTGAAGTTGTGATGAACTGAGCAGTTCAATCCATTAATCATTTAATGTGGGCAAAAGCAAAGTATCAAGTTTGTTAGTTTAAAAAAAAATGACATGCAAGGGCTATCTTTCCTTTCAAAAGCAGCATTAAAAAATGTAGTTTCTCAATATGGTGAATTTCTTGAGATTATAAGGAAATAAATTATTTATATTATTTATTCTCTAAAATAAATAAATTGCACCAAAAAGATCAATGATGCTTGTCTTTGTCTTTATTCTATGTCATCTATGGGGTTTTTCACTATACAGCATGAGAAATTAGAATTTCTACCATCACTGAATGTCTTTTTGGTGCATAATGGAAAAAAATCACAGAGTGAGCCAAATCCTCCAAGATCTCAATTCCTAAGTGAGGTGTTCACACATGTACAAACTGTCAGGAGTTGTCAAGTTTTGGACTGGCTTAGAATAGACTGGCATAAATCTAAATTTCCTGGTATTATGTGCAATCTGCCAACATGACACTCAAGTAAAATTAAAGAAGAAAAAGAAAACAATCAATGATGCAGTGATGTAAAATACTGAAAAACTATTTTTGTTACTTGAATTGGTTAGAGTTCTTTTTTTTTCTCTTTTTCTAAACACACGTAAAATGGTGAAAAAAAAAACTTTTGTATTTAGAATTCAAAATATTCCACATCTAGGTGTGCATAATCATAATCTTTTTGAGAATCCCAAATTGTTACTCATTGAAAAAAATATTTATTTAGAAGTAATATTCACTTCTTCCATCCATATCATCCTATCGTATCTAGGATATGACCAGAACTTCTTGATACTAGAAATAAAATAAGAAGAAATGAGTACATTCTATTATCTTCCTAAAGAAACGTATAGTTCTTGAAGTTTCACAGTACAAAGGGTATAGTTAGAGAAATGCAAGGGAGAAAGAGGTGAGTGGATAGAGAAAATTTTCATAGACATGATACCTGGATAATTCAAAATGGATACACAGATGGACACAGATGGATAAAAACTGCATACCAGACAATGGGGCTTCTATAATCACAGGAAGTTGTGTGAAATTCATGCACTTTTAATTTGATGTAGAATGTTGTCACCAGAAGCCAGCACCAGGAGATTAAGGCAGGGCAAAAGAAATAAGGCTAGGGGAAGAGGGAGACAAAGAATGAAGGAATGAGCAACTGTGGCTTTAAAGCTAAAAACTCCATGAGTGCCCTCTACTTCACCCCCAGGCCTGCTCTCCTCCAGGTATGCATTCTGAAAAGGTCCAATAAATAGTTGAAAAATCCAGTTAATTAGTTTCTGTAGCCATGGTTAGCTCACAGAATATATTTTTAGATTAATTAAAAGAAGCCTAGAAAAAAATATTGTTGAAGACCCATGATGTGGGCATAGCCTGAGTGTTCCCTATTAACCAGATAATGTCATCCTGAAGATTGTGATAAGAACCAGACCACCTTGTCCTACTCTGTGTTCTAGGATCAAAGGAATGGAGCTCATTAGCCTGACATCCTTTGTGCTTCTCCCATTTACCATTTACAAAGTTTCCTTTAAAAGAAGCAGCCTGAGGCCCCCAGTTGAAGTTTCACTCTTCAGTCCCCACATTCCTTCTTCTAGTCTCAAAACACAAACAAAAACACTTGGGAATCAACTTAATGGAAGAGGTGAAAGATCTATACAATGAGAACTACAGAACCCTAAAGAGAGAAATCAAAGAAGACCTTAGAAGATGGAAAGATCTCCCTTGCTCTTGCATAGGCAGAATTAATATTATCAAAATGACCAAACTACCAAAAGCACTACACAGATTTAATACAATTCTGATCAAAATCCCGATGGCATTCCTCATAGAAATAGAAAAAACAATCATGAAATCCATCTGGAAGAATTAGAGGCCCAGAATAGACCTTAAACTATACTACAGAGCAATAGTAACAAAAACAGCATGGTATTGGCACCAAAACAGACTTGTAGACCCATAGTACAGAATAGAGGACACAGAGACTAACCCACAAAATTACAATTATCTTCTATTAGACAAAGGTGCCAAAAACATGCATTGAGAAAAGATAGCCTCTTCAACAAATGGTTCTGGGAAAACTGGAAATCCATATGCAACAAAATGAAATTAAACCCCTCTCTCTTACCATGCACAAAACTCAACTCAAAATGGATCAAGGACTTAGGAATTAAACCAGAGACTCTTTGTCTAATAGGAGATAAAGCAGGCCCTAATCTTCATCATGCGGGATTAGGCCCCAACTCCCTTAATAAGACTCCTATAGTGCAAGAATTAAAACAAAGAATCAATAAATGGGATGTACTCAAACTAAAAAGTTTCTTTTCATTTGAGGGCATATTCTGCTCTATGGTTGTTCACCTGAATAAATCCTGCATTCCCACATCAATCTCCACTTGTGCCTCTTTTGATGAAATTCATTTCTGTGGTATAAGTCAAGAACCTGTCCGGCCTGAGTTGAGGTCCCCTTCTTCCTCCTGGGATCAATTGAGGCTCATCTGGTAACAAGATGAGGAATGGATTAATTTGGGGCTCCCAGTGAAATGATGCAAAGTCTGGACACTTATGTTACAGTGGTATGATGTTGGTTACTGCTCAGGCAGATAAATAATGTTTCTTGCAGTAGGCGTTGAAAAAATTGTGCAGAGAACATGGAAGATGGACCACAGAGTAGTAATTATGAAGGCAAAGAAGCAAGTTGGGTGTAAAAGAAAGAGCTCCTAAACTGTAACTGAGGCTGAAAGGGGACAAAGAATACAGGGCAGTAATTAATGTCATTGTACATGATTTGTGCATGATTTTGTATGTGAAGAATTTGTGCATTGTTTTGTATCTTCTGCTACCCTCTAGGACATCTCTGTGCTTGTTAGGATAAGTGAACTTGAGCCAGTCCTCTGACCTTGTGGTCCTTTGAGCCAGTGACTTGAATAACAGTGTATGCACTTGGGGGGCTGAAGGCAAGATGCCAATGAGCTTGATCTTCAAACTCTTCTGCTCAGTGTTATTATTCATGAAGACAAGGAAAAGAGCCAAAAAATGCACTAGAAAAAAAATACAATAACTATAACTTTGGATATTGTTTTGGTAAGATTTATTGCTGCTTAATCTTGACAAGAACAATTAAGAGGGGAAACGTTCATTCTGGGGCTCTTGGTTTCAGAGGTCTCAGTCCAAAGACGGCTGACTCCATATATCTGGGCATAAGGTGAGGCAGTGCATCATGACGAAAGAGTTAGTATAAGAAAGATGCTTAGCACATAACACCAGGAAGCAGAGAGAAATATTCTATCAACAAGGACATCATCTCTAGCAATTAGAGAAATGCAAATCAAAACTCTCTTAAGATTTTATCTCGCTCCAGTCAGAATGGCAATTATCAAGAATACAAGCAATAATAAGAGTTGGCGAGGATGTGGGGGAAAAGGTAAACTCATACATTAGTGGTGGGACTGCAACTTGGTGCAACTACTGTGAAAAGCAATGTGGAGATTCCTCAGAAAACTTGGAATGGAACCACCATTTGACCAAGCTATCCACCTTCTTTTTTTTTTTTATACCCACAGGACTTAAAATAAGCATATAACAATGATACAGCCACATCAATGTTTATAGTAGCTCAATTCACAATAGCTAAACTATGGAACCAATCTATATGCCCTTAAAGAGATGAATGAATAGAGAAAATGTGGTCCATATACACAATGGAATATTACTCAGCCTTAAAGAAGAATAAAATTATGGCATTTGCAGGTAAATGGATGAAACTGGAGATTACTATGCTGAGTGAAATAAGTCAATCCCAAAAAATTGAAGGCCAAATGTTTTCTCTGATAAATGGATGCTGATCCATAGTGGGATGGGTGTAGTGAAGAATGAAGGAACTTTGGCCTATACAGAGAGGACTGAATAGATGGGTGGGTGGTGGGGATGGGAAGGATGGTAGAATGAGACACACATTCTCATCCTAAATACATGTATGATTACCCTACTGGTGTGATGTACAGCCAGAGGAATAATGTACAATGTACATTATTTGTACATTTGTGTACAATGTATCAAAATGCATTCTACTGTTATGTATAACTAATTAGAATAAATTTTATAAAAACAAGGACAAAATACATACCCCCAAAGCACAGTCCCAATGACTCGCCTCCTCCAGCCATACCCTACCTGCCTATAGTTATTATCCAATTATTCTCTATCAGGGGATTAATGCACTGATTAGGTTAAGGTTCTCACCATTCAATCATTTCACCTCTAAGCTTTCTTGCATTGCCTTATACATGAGCTTTTGGGGGATAACTAATATCTAAATCCCAATAGATATGGTATTTGGGGGGGTGGGGAAGTGCTCAATGGGTCTAATCTTTGAGAGAGAGAGAGAGATCTTAATCAGACATGTGCTTAGGGTAGGAAGTAGAAAGGTTGATATTGGAAATATGCAAATCAGGGTGATTACTTAGGGAGGGAAAGAGAATCAGGAAAAGAATGAGATTCCAGGGAAAAATCAGTAGGTCTTTAGGAGTCAGAGGAAGAAAGACATTCCAGTATCAATAAAACAGTCAAGCAGATCACCACACGTTAAAGAGAGTATGAGGGAGTTGATGAGATTTTTAGACAGGAAAGGAAATTTACTATGTTCGATGATGCTAGAGCCTAGTAAGTAAAACTATGTCTCCACCAGCCCTCAATCAGAGCTGTTTCAGTTGAGTGATGATGAAAAAGCTGAAACATATAGCTTGAAAATATACCACCTTCTCCCTATTAAAATAAAGGGTTAAAATTGTATCACAAAATATATTAATCAATTATGAAATTAAAAATAAATTACAAAGTACAGCAACAAATTCTCGACCTCCACCCAGATGCCAAAATTTTAATTGCGCAAATAGCATCTTCAACTAATTGGCAAGTCGGGGATGAGGCATCCATCACTTTAGGCACTAAGCATAAGCAAACAGTTCAAACAGCTTAGGTCTTCAAATTTCAATCACAATCCTGGAGTTATAGACACTGTTACTACATTGCCTCCTAGTACAAAGTTCAAGAAAGCAAATTGACAGTTGTGGCCACATTCTCCTATCTTGATGAGATAAAAAGAGGTGACTGATGGAGAGGAATGGGTGAGTCCCTGATAGTAAGTGACCCAAATGACTACATAATTGAACACTTACAACACACACTGATTTGGGGGAAGGAAAAACAATTCAAACCACAAGGGCTTTGTCACACGACCCCATGTGGATTGAAAGGGATAGAGGTAGAGAGAACCTTAAAAATTATAATATCGTAAGGAAAACAGACATCTAGGAAAGAAGATATGTTCTTCCCGTGGACTCCTCAGATCATCTCCTACCACTACTCTCTCTCTCTGCACACTACTCTTCCCCACTTAAACACCTATTGAAAGCACATCAAAATATAGAAAGGAAACAAAACAGAATGGATGTATAGGGAGGAAAAAAGATATATGTATGAATATTTTTTATTAGTTACACATGACAGTACAATGATCTTGACAATTCACACATTTGAATCAAATGGTATATAATTTCTCATTTTTCTGATTGTACAGGTTGCAGAATCACATATTATCAGACCCAAGAAACCATTCATACTAGGTTAGGGAAAAAGGAAAGCCTTCAACAATAGGGTTTAAGTGTGAGTTAAAGACAATGAGACAATGCTGAGGGCATAATATTAAAGAAGAAAAATAAAGAGGTAAAACAAATAGGTTATGGATGAGACAAATGGACACAGAAGGCAGCCTAGCTCAAGGTTACCGAGGGAAATCGTTCATACTTGTTTTACGTTGTCATAATTATTTCATTCATTATCAGGTTAATAAGTACTGTGACTCAATAAATATAACCAGAACAAAAAGATAAGATAGTAACAAGACAGAATGGAAAAAAAGAGAATTTTCCAGTCTAAAGGAAGGCAATGAGGTTTAAAATCTGATCTCAAAGCAAACAAGTACAATTAAAAAGTCAAAACAATAAATACAATGAAAAAAATTTATGTCTTTCATAAAAGGAAGGCTTGAGAAAATGAAGTGAAGGCAGGTGAAAAATATGAAGCACTTAGTTCAGGAAAGGCAAATAAAAATTTTAATATGAAGATTATTATGACTGAGCAGAGAACTCCCAAAGTGGGAGATACTGAAATATATAAGACAAGAAAATGGTCCTGTGAGATAGGTACAGGCATGTTTATGTACAATTATAATCACGTAAAAGTGCGATAGCATACAAGTTCATAGGTAAATATAATAAAGGAAATCAACAGCGAGAAGTTATAGCTAGGAAATTGAATCTTAGGAATAAAGGATTTTGCAATGCAAACTGATATCAGTCATGTACATAATCAAAAACTACACCCAAAGACATGGAGAATAAATTATGGAATTCTGAATTAAAAACCAAGTAGCAAAACAGCAAACCAAACTCAACAATTCCCTTAAATAATAATAAACCCTAGTTCATTTAACCAAGTGGGATTTATTCCAAATATAAATGTCTGCTTCAATACTGAAAATTAATTAATCATATCAATAGGCTAAAGAAAAATATATGATCATACCAAAAAAGTCTTAGAAATATACAATGGACATTTATTCGTGGCAATAATTCTCAGCTAACTAGGAATAAATAAAAATTCATGAATATGATTTTTTAAAATCTGTAAAAATCCAAAGCTTCCAGAATCATCTGTTGAACATCCTACCTTTTTCTGTTGAATTGTGTTTATTCTATGTCAACAATTTGTTGATGACATGTGTGGGTGTGTTTCTGGGCTCTGTTTTCTGCTCTATTGATGTGGGTGGCTATTTCACGACCACACAGTCTTCCTAACTGGCGCTCAAAGAAGTCTCAAAGTCGAGTGGTTTGAGTTTTCCAACTTAGTTCTTCGGTATTGTTTGGACTATTTTGGGTCACTGTCTTTCTGTGTATTCTTCAGGATCAGTTTATCAATGTCATTAAAATTGTTTTATTGAAACTTTGGGATTCCATTGAATCAAAAGATCATGTTGATGGACATGGTATCTTAATAATATGGTTTTCTTTTCAATAAATATAGAATGACTCAACTTTTAAATTCATTTCTTCAGATTTTTGCAGTTTTCATCATATTGATCCTGTACTTACTTTGTTGGATTGCTACCTAAGTACTTATTGTGTGTGTATGTGTGTGTGTGTGTATCGATATAAGTGATATTAAGTTTTAACATCAAAATCTTTTTACATCTTACTACTATATTAAAAAGCAACTGTATTTTCATATTAACATTATAATCCCATGACTTTGCTATAAACATTAATTCTAGGAAATTAAATTATTATTTTTAATTGTTGATTTAGTGGAAATTTCTAAAAAAGCATTCATGCTATCAATAAACAGGTACTTTCATTTATTTTATGCAAAAAAAAGGAATTAGACATAGAAGTCACACTTCACAAAAATTACCTCAAATGAATTATAGAACTAAATGTAAAAATGCAAAGTTTTATAACTTTTAAAAGAAAACCTTAGAGATTATCTACTTCATCTTAAATTTAGCAATGTTTTTTTAGATATAACATTAAAAGCAAAAATCCATTTAAAAATAAAATAACAAGTTGAGCGTTATTAAAACTCAAAACAAGAAAAAATTTCTGATGAATAAAATACACTGTTAAGGAAATGGAATGACAAGTTATATATTGGGAGAGAATATTGATAAAACATGTACTAAATAGGAGAATTGTATCTGAAATACATACATCTTTCCTATTTCAACAATGAGAAAATTCCCAACTCAATTACAATTTAGGCAAAAAAATATGAACGAACTCCTCACTGGAAAGGAATTTTTTAAAAATGTTTTTAGTTGTAGGCAGACATAATACTTTTAATTTTATTTATTTTTATGTGGTCCTGAGGATTGAACTCAGTGCCTCACACTTGCCAGGCTGGTGCTCTACCATTGACCTAAAACCCCAGCCCCCAAAAGGAATTATTGATGGAAAATATGTATATGCAAGTGTGTTCAACATTTGTTATCAGTCACAAATTAAAATAATAACATGTGTAATAATTCATCCCACTACACATCTATTAGAATGACCAATATATATATATATATATATATATATATATATATATATATATATATATATTTTTTTTTTTTTTTAAAGGCTGACAAACTAGGCATGGCCACTGCCATGGTGCATGCCTGTAATCCCAGCAGCTCGGAAGGCTGAGGCAGGAGGGTTAGGAGTTCAAACTCAGTAGTTCAAAGGCAATTTAGCAAGGCCCTTAGTAACTCAGTGAGACTTTGTCTCTAAATAAAATACAAAAAAAAAAAGGAGTGGGGAATGTGGCTCAGTGGTTCAGAGTCCCTGGATTTACTCCCCAATACCAAAAAACAAAGCAACAACAACAACAACAAAAAAAAGTGACAAGACAATTTGAATCTTTTTACTAAGTCTAATATAGTGTTAACACATTGTTCAGAAATTTACACAATTGAGTTGTGAACTTATGTCTTTGCAAACATACACACACACACACACACACGTAAGAGTTTTATTCATAATTTCCCAAATCTGGAAATTACAAATAACCCCTCAATAGGAAGTTAGATTAAAAATGTGATATGTCCCTTGCATGGAATATCATACAACAATAAAAAATACTCTGATAAAACTCAGAAAGACATGGAGGAAGCTTAAAGGCATATTACCAAGTAAAGGAAACCATTCTGAAAAGGATACAGGCTGTATCATCCAACTATATGACATTCTAGAAAGACAAATCCATCTACAGAAAGAATAAGATAATCAGCGATTTCCAGGGATCTACTGGTAGAGGCAAGTAATCCACAGATGTAGCATAGGGACACTTTAGGGCAGTGAAATTATTCAGAATGACACTTTGATGGTTACATGACAGTATATATTCACCAAGATTCATGGAAGCGTGTTCACAATATTGAGCACTGCAAACTAGGTTCATAGCCTAGCTTTACACGTTGCTAAATCTGCCCAAGACTTGACTCTCAATGACAGGGCACTATTATTTTGTGATTTTATAAATATTCAATAATTAGAAATTAATTCCCCAATGAACATTAAAAAAAAATACCTGCTACATAAGTAAATAAAGTGCAGAGTTAAGTTTGGAGAAACTTCATCCTCATTTTGTTTTCTGAAAACATGAATGTGACATGGACATTCCTTATTCCTTTAGCCCCTCTAGTTCATGGGAAACTTCTGGATTTCTCTGTGTGCCTGAGGGGTACTGTGGGAAGCCATTCTCGCACGTGATTGGGCACCTCCCAGATTGGGTGGGAGGCGTTCTGGCCAAACTGTGTCGGAGCTTTCCCGATCCTCTCCAGGTGCGAGAGCCTGTCCCTGTGTGGGGGTGTGACTGACCACTGACCCTGAGGCCAATCACTGACCCTGACCTTGGAGTGGTGCCCCCTCGACCTTCATTGGATGGAGTTTTCCCCTGAATTTCTTGTTCCCCAATAAAAGGCCACTCCCTGGCGTGCTCTCTCTCTCTCTCCTGCTAGCCCTGAGTAAGCCTTGCTGCCCTACGGGGTGGTTCCAAGTGAGAGCCAGAGAGGTGAGAGCCGTCCTGGACCTGGTCATAGAAAAATGTCATTGAGTCTGTGTGTTTTATTTTGATCTCACTAGTTAACTTCTATGCCACGAACCTCTTTAATGAAACCAGCGTGCTGGTCACCTGGTGGAGGGTGTACTTCGGGAGCCCACTGCATGGACGTGCTTTTGAGTGGTGAAGGTGCGGTCTTAGGTTGTTGCCTCCTTGGTGGCTGAACAGCCGTTCTTATTGGCACCCTTCTTTGTGGGAGTCATTCTGAAGCTCAAGTTAAAGAGGAAGAACACAAGAGGGATTTTCAATTCTTGCTTCTGACACCTGCTACAGGTTTGGGATTTTCCAAATTACATGCAATTTGGGAAATTGCTTTGGAGATTCACAGAACTCACTCAAGCCAATTATACTCATGACTGTGTTTATTATAGGAAGAAGATAGATTAAACTCATTGAAGGCAAGAGTCACATAGGGCACAGTCATGAAAGGTTCCGTACATGAAGCTTCCATTATCTTTGGGACATGGTCCTAGGCTTTATGGGTGGCAAACAGTATGAAGTACTGCTACCCAGGTACCTCTCCCATGATTTAGTGTCCAGAGGTTTCATTACACAGGCATGGTGGAGGGATTAATTGTCCACAAAGCTGAACCTGATTTCTAGGCTGATACCATTTTACCCAAAGCCTCACACAAGAGCATACTGTTGGTCTTTCTTTCGTGTCTTGCTGCCACCTGAGACCATTAGGTATAGACACCTCAACCAGAGTCATCACATTACCATAAACTGCTACTTTTGCTCATAAGGGACCACTGTGGATTTCTATCACTCAGGAAAACCAAATGAACCTGGGACAAAGGCCACACCTCTCTTTGGATGAAGCCAAATTCTTTGTTACACAAGCCCAAAGAGCAAGACTTAATGCATATAAAATGTACTTAAAATCATTTAAGAAATCAGGAAAAAAAAAAACCTGAATGGTATATAAAGTGTGAAAATAACCTCACTGAAGGTGGTGAGGGAGAAGCTAATGCCCCAAGGCACTCTACAAATGAGTATGGTTTGTAGACTAACATGTGATAAACACTATCGTTTACTAGTTCATGTTATCCCAGGGACTACTGTTTAACAATTCTGAAAATTCTGCAAATGTGTACTAGAATTGAGTAGTCATGGAGATGTATGGAGAATGGTGGTCATCAGATGTCACTTTTGGAGTGGGAATTTACATATAAGCAGGAACCTATGCTATAAGGATTAAGGCAGTAATAGAATATTGCCAGACTATCAATGAGATATCAGCTCACATACACATGCTGGTTGTATGTGTAACCATAGTTAGGGAATATATACATAGGTTAGTATAGACGCTGTTTCAACTGAGAGAGTCAAAATGAAATGGAGCAAATAATCAGCAACCTCAACCTTGTTTTCTTATATCATATTTCTAATAAAACAAGCCAGGATTCCTTAGAGAAATGGCTGATTCCAGGAAAGGAAGACAAAATATACAAGACAAAATTGGAGCACCCTGTAGATCCAGAAAGCACAGAAGTGCTCAAGAAACAACAATAACACAAGTAACAATAAACTTGAAACCCCAAATCTTGTTTTTTTTTTTTTTTTTTTTTTTTTTTTTTTTTTTTGAGAGAGAGAGAATTTCAATATCTATTCTTCAGTTTCTGGCAGACACAACATCTTTGTTGGTATGTGGTGCTGAGGATCGAACCCGGGCCGCACGCATGCCAGGCGAGCGCGCTACCGCTTGAGCCACATCCCCAGCCCCCAAATCTTTAACAAAGAGTGAAAGGACATAGTATCCATCTGAAAGCTGCCCAGAGCCTAAGCCTGAACAACTTGAAGGACAAAATAGCAACATAGTGATGCACAGTGCCCTTAAAGGTTCATGCTGATAGTATATGTGCTTGGACTTTGAGGTGCCTTAGAAAAGAGAGTGAGGGAAAGTGTTGGGATTTTGCACAGCCAGAGGTTTTTCACAAAACAGGTGACATGGATCCGTTGTGGTCTGTCCCTCATCATCTCAGGTCAGGTGAAGTATTGTTTGGGATGAGAAAGTTGCCATTGCCTGCTAGGTAACTTTGGACTCACAGCAAAATCAGATCAGATCTTGTTCCTGGAATCCAAGATCGACTCAGAAAAGGAGATGATACAAAATAGAAGCAAAGCTGCTGAGTGAGTCCTTGAATCCTGCTTTTAGCCACCTATGGAACATTTGCAGGCAAAAGTGTCTAAGTCCTTGTTACAAAAGAAATGATGTAATGAAAATAGAAACATTTTAAGAGTTTTCTCAATGCCATTTCCATATGCTTGATTTTTTTTTTTTTTTAGTTCTTTTGTTTGACTTTATTTATATTCTCACCACTTTTATCAAATACATATGCTTCCTAAATAAAATCAACTAATCTTCTCAATTCCATTGTGAAGGCATTTAGGTGCAGGACCATGGTTGTCTGCTTTTCCTAGCGAAATTTAAATAAATGTATGTCAATTGAACAGATCTGAGAAAGCATTTGAAATCATTCTCTCATATCCTGAATTCACACTCTTGTTGAATTATAAAGAGATATTAGAGGCTTTTTGTTTTGTTTTGTTTTGTTTTGTTTTTAACTTTGTAACAATGACAAGAATGATCCTTAAAAGGACTTTCAACAATGTTGCAAATATTTCCAAAACTTGTACATCAGAACATGGTAGTTAATAACTTAAAAATCAGTTTAATCCTACAAATTTCCTTTACCAGAAATGTTGTGGCTAAGGAAGAGGTGCTTGCCTTTTGTTCTAGATATGTAACTTTATATTTTCATTTTTTTTAAAGTTTTTTAAAAAATCTACATTTTCAAGTCCTTTTCTTCATTATTTTTTCTTATAGGCCCTTTACCTCATAGGGAATTTTTGATTTAAGGTCCAGTGCTATTTTCTCAGAACACTTATATAATTGAAAGAATACTAAAAGGGGATGTGTCTTTGACAAATAACAATCCACAACAGTCTAAGTTTTAAGTATGAATCAATATGCAAAATTCTGTATATCTAAAAGAGTTCTTGTTTATGATTCACAGTAAATTCAATCACAGGGTGTCTGAAAAGATTTCCATTTCAATTAGGCAGGCTTCATTATCATACTTTTAGTGACGCATAAAGAACACTACAAGGTTAATGCCAACAGAAAGAGATACAGGGCAAAACCAGTAGGAAAAATTCCCTACAGTTTCAAGAAATAAAAAGTCAGAAATAATGAAGTAGCTACTTGTCTTTGGGAAATATCATACTCAATGATAAGAAAACAATATCCTCATTTTTCCTTTAGACTCAGGAAAAGAATAATTCATAGGGCATTTTTTTATTGTTGTGATGTATATCCAAATAAGATAATTAATAAAGTCAATAAATGAAAATAAAATTAATAAAAAGTTAATTTGTACAGATTCAGCTTTGTACCTTCCAAGACTTAAAACTTTCTTTAGTCTTATAAATAAGACTTAGAATAGGATCACTTATCAGCAATAATTAGGATTTTCTTGATGAATTAAATAATACCACTTGGAAATAGGACTTGGAAAATTTTATAGAATACCTAAATCCCAGAATGACATCATGTAATTGTTAAATGATATTTTGTATTACATTTTATAATATCTCTAAGCTACATAGTCTCATTTGCAATTCCACTCAAAACAGAGTGAAATCAACTGAATCTGACTTATTTAGATAATTAATTCATCTAATGATTTACCTAATAATTTTTTAAATATATACAGTTCTTTTGTGTATAAAAATATTTCTCTGACAGAAACACAACAAATTATTGAGTATTAAAGAATATTAGACACAAACTTAATTCACTCATTATAGTAATTAAATTCATTTCTAATTTAGAAATCCTATTGAAACCAGAATTAGACAGGCAGTCAGTATAGACAGGTAAATTGAGTCAGGTCTGAGGCCAATTTTTAGTGAATCTGAGAAGTTGAAAACTGTCCCCTGAGGGACTGAAATGTTAATTCCTTCAGAGCCCTTCCTCCACCCTTATCAAGAACTGCCCCAGCTCCAACCTAGGTAATCTGTCCCAGAAATTGCACTCCCTACAGGAAGCTATAAGGTTGTAAATTAATGTGTCCTTGGCTGCTCCATCCTGCCCTTCCCCCTTCAGCCCACCTGTTTTGCACTTTTTGGCCATCCCACTGAGCATTCCTGGGCCTAGTCCTTAGCAGGAAAGAGAGAGATAAGCCTTAGAGGGCAGGAGAACAAGGGAAGCCTAGGACATATAAAAAGGGCAGAACACCTCGCTTCTGGGGAAATCAGGATACCAGCTGTGGCCCCCTTCTCCCTCCCAGGAGAAGTCTGTTACCCCTTTTTAAATAAATCCCAGTTTATATGCGTGCTTCTCTAATGTTCAAACTCGTCACCAATAACTGGTAGTATCACTATGATATCTATTTCAATGTTTTTGATTGAGAAAAAATTTTTCTATCAAAGACAAGTATTTTCTTATTTACAACATTTTTTGCCCATCATAAAGCTTTGTATGCAAAAATATTCTTATTGATATTGGGTAACTCCTTCATATAGGGAAACAGTTTAATATACGAATATGTGACATGCTGAGTTTTCCATACGACAAAAATATAAAATCTCAGTATAGAATTAAGAGTTAAGCAGTAGATCAGTGTTTCATTCAATTATTCCTGGCACTTTCAATTGTGGAAAATGAAGAAGAAAAGCAGGCCAGTTTTCTTGCAGAATATTTTAATCATTGCCTTCTTAGTAAATTATACAAGGAAGTGTAATGAGCTTTAAGTTGTATAAGACTAAATGAATTAAATGAAGTTTTTGCTTAGTTAATTAACATACCTATCACACATGCATATGCAAAAATCTATGTTGAACCCTAGTAATGAATCAGAATAAATCACAACATATTTTTTTTTCATTCATTTGAAGAACTACCTCAACAAAGAAAAAACAGTGTTGTTTCTTTAAATAGAAATTGTAGTCACAATGGCAAACTGTCACCAGGAACCTGAAGAGAGCCACAGGGCATAACACCTAAAACCAGCTTCTCTGATACAGTAGCCACTGAAGTCAATTTTGATGAATGGCAGAAAGGGCAGAAAGTGGAGACACTTAGGAGTTAAAATGTTTTGGACCCAATGAGGGGTCTGCAGTTTCTTGGGTTCTACTACCAAAACTTCTATTCAGTCCTAAAGGTGAAGAATAAAGAAAAACCTCCCCATATTTAGACCACAAGAGGTAGAAAAGTACTATTTTGAAATATGTAAAAAAGTAAAAATAACTGTTTTTCAACATGCCCAGACTTGTCCTTCAAGGGACACTAGATGACCAGAAAATTTTCTGACCTTTTAGCCAAGTCTGACTCTCTCTATTCTTCATGTCTCAAACGAGAAAAACACAGTTAAAAATATTGTTTCTAAAGGTCAAAGTCCATCTACTCAAACCCACTAAGTACCATATTTAAATGTGTGATTTTAGAGCATCTCCTTTCCAGATGTCTTATGACCACATCCACAAGGATTCCTTGTAATGTTAGCAGAATGAAACTGAAGAGCTTCAAGAAAAGGTCTCTATTAAAGAGAGGGGTGGGGGAGGGGCACTTCTCAGGGAAACCCAGAAATTAAAGGTTGGGACAACACTAATAAAAGGAAATTAGGGAAACTGAAGCCTCTAAGAACTGTGGCTTCAATAAATAATACACATTTCAACTCCTGGTGAGAAAAACAGAAACAAATTACAAACATTTAATACATTGTTCCTCTTTCCCCATATGTAATGTTTGAATTCAACAACAAAAAAAAATTAATGGTATTGTTGAGAGGCAAGGAAAAAAAGCCAGGAGAGAAAAGGCAAACACGTGAAATAAAGTGATATGGTGTAGATTTTGCAGTTTAAAATAAGTGTGATTAATATGTGTAGGACGCTAATGAAAAACCATTTAACATGAAAGAACAAGTAAGGAATGTGGTCAGAGAGATGAAAAGAATGAGAAATATTAAATCAAGTCTAAGAAAAAATAGAAAGAAAGTAGTATTGAAAAACCAGCCTCTAACCTCAGAGCAAAGCCTGTCCAAGGAAGGGACATCACCTTTGTCCTTGGAAAGACCCACAGAGCACTCCTAGGCACATTCCCACCCTGCTAAGTTGTTTATCTACAAATAACAGAAGAGATCTGCTTCACCAGGTGTCCTTGACTCAGTCAGGCTAGGTGGGGACCCATAGCAACCCCCTAGCAGCCACCAATCAGCATGAGACAGGGAAATACCTGGGATGCCAGATGACCCTCCCAGTAGTTTATGGTGGTTGATAACATGTTGGGAAACCATGTAGTTCAGCACATACACCCCTCTTGGCTTAAACCAATCAGTTCAAACGAATACCCCTCTTGTAGTAACCAATCACCCCTACCCAACTTGTTCCTGCCAGTGAATGTGCTAATCATGTTTTAGAGTTGTTATTTGATTTTCCCACGGTGTGTGAGGATTTGCTAAGAGATGCTATGATGTATGTGAAGTCCCTGCCCTCTCCAAAGAATGTATAAGACTGCTCAGCATCACCAGTTGCTGTGTGTGCACAGAGGACCCAGCTAGCTAGCAATAAACACCTCTTTGCTGCTTACATTAATCTTGGGTCTCTGGTGGTCTTTTGGGGGTCCCGAATTTGAGCATAAGACTATAACAGTGAAATGAAATGTCATTAACAGTTTCTGGAGGCCAAACACAGCTCAGGAAAAAAAAAAAATCAGAAAATTGTAGCTACAATACTAAAAACAGAAAAAAAAAAAACTAACAAAGAAAAAATCTACTCTGAAAAAGTTATGGGACCACTAAAATTGGTGTCACGTGTATAATTTAAACATGAGAAGGAAAATAGAGGGCAGAGCATAAAATTATTTTAAGTAATGATGTTTAAGAATTTGCAGTTGCAAATACCAAACCACAGATGTAGTAAGTACCAAGCAAGATTAATAGTAATAGTACAGTGTACATCTAGTATATAGTGCTCAAAGTGCAGAAAATAAAAGACAAAGAGAATCTCTTAAATGAAGACAGGGAAAAAGAGACCTCACTGAAAGAGAAATAAGAATAAGAATTACATCAGACATACACAAAGAAGCAAAAGATGTATAGAACAAAATTGTGAAGATATTTAAAAAAAAATGATATACAATCCATTTCAGTGAAATTGTCTGCCAAAAGTGAAGGGGGAATAAGGGCTTTCTATGACAAATATAATTGAGAGAATTTGTCTCTAGTAGAATTTTCCTGTAAGAAATCCTCCAGAGACAATGAAATTTTTTAAATGAAACTTTCATCTACATACAATAATAATATCAGAGGGTAATAAAGATAAAGTATTTTATTTTCCATGCTCCTAATTGATGTAATAGATAAACTTTTGTACAAAGTAATAATAGAAAGAATGTATGGGGTGGTTATGGCATGGTCATAGTGTAATGAATGACAGTGATACCCCGATGAAGGACTAAGGAATTGTGAGCACTGGTAGGAGGGTTATAAAGTACCTAAACCAAAAGTGTTCATTGAAAGTAGACCTAGATTACTTGTCAATGTTTATTGCTCTAGGAAAAGTACAACAATATTTCTAAGATTTTAGTTAATATCCTAGGAGAGGAGGAAAAATAGAATTGGCTAAGAATTTAAAAGCAGAAAAGTCAGAAATATAAAGGTAGATTTGAAACATAATGAAGTATAAAGTATAAACAAATAAGAAAGTGATTATGTTAAGTAATCACTTTAGGTATCAGTGGACTAAATACTTATTAAAAGACAAATATTATTATATTAGAAAGAGACCAAATTAAAATTTAAAGTGCACTTTTTGTGGACAACAAATTATATGAAAGGGTAAAGTTTCTAAGCTGCAAAGCCTGAGTTAAAATGTAAAAGACCAGGCATTGTAAAGTTTCTAAGCTGCAAGGCCTGAGTTAAAAAGTGAAGGACTAGGTATTCTTAAGTTCCTCTGCTACACCCAGAACCTGAAATTCCTGAGGCAGTTAAGACAACGCCCTACTGGCCATTTAGCCTAGGGCCCTGTGCAGCTTGTCACTTCGGCATACAGGGCCCGAACCAATCAGTTTGAATGTGTACCCCGCTTAGGAGTGACCAATCACCCCTGTTCTCGCCAATGAATGTACTAATCAAGTTTAAGAATTGTTGTTTGATTTTCCCGGGCCTCATGATGATTTGTCCTGATGTATGCAAAGCCTCTGCCCTCCCCAAAAAGTATACTTAAGCACTGCTCAAAGCCTCCCTGGGGCTCTGGGCTGCTCTCCTTTCTTGAGTGAGCCTGGAGCCTCAGCGTGCTGAATTGGATCCTCAATAAATCCCCTTCTGCAATTGCATGAGTCAGACTCTTAGTGGTCTCTTCCTCCAACTTTTCGCCGGACCCTTACAATACGTTGTCTACAAAAAGTGCACTTTAAATTTTAAACATAAAAAGATTAAAAGGATGGAAAAATATACTCTGCTAACATTAATCAAAACAAAGTGGGAGTAAGTATAATAATTTCAGGTTGACTTTGGATGAGAAAAATCCTCAGTGCTAAAGAATAGAATTATATAATGATAGTGATTGATTTTTTTTCCAAAAAGGTATAGCAAACTTTGATGTGTATGGACATAATAACAGAGCACTAAAATGGTTGAGGCCAAAAACTGATAGAATCACAAGGAGAAATAGATAAATCTATAACAACACAAAGAGGCCCAGAAAATCACAAGGAGATGAACTGAACAACACTGTCAATCAAATAGATTTGATAGCTTTTATAGACTTCTCTACTTAGAGATAGTAGAACACATATTCTTCTTAAGCTCAGATGAACATTCACCCCAATAGAACACATTTTGAGTCATAAAACAGAATTTAAAAAATTTTAAAGGACAAGCATCATACAATGAATGTATGCTTAATAAAATCAAACTTGCAATCAATAATAGAAAGAGAGCCCATACATTCTAAAATAATTGAGATTTAATGACATACTTCTAAATATATATGAGTCAAAAAATTAAGCCTCAAGGAAAACTTAAACATATTCTGAATTAAATCAAATTGAAAATTCAAGTTATCAGAATCTATTAGATAAAGCAAAATCATTATTCAAACCAAAATTTGTTATATAGAAAACATGTTATAAAAGAAGAAAGGTCTAAAATCAATAATATGACATCCTATCTTAGGAAACTAGAGAAGAAGCAAATAAGGATTATTTAGGCAGAAGAAAATAAAATACTAATAATCAAAGGAAAAAAAATCAATGGAACTGTATATAGGAATCAGTAGAGAAAATCAAAACCAAAATAATGAGGTTCTAAAAAATCATTAAAATTTCAAAGTACACATCTGTGAGAAGAGAGAAATAAAAGAGAATACAATGAAATAAAAACTAAATAGAGAAAGACAACAAAAATACTAATATCAGAAACAAAAAGGATCATCACTACTGATCCCACAGTGTTGAAATGATAAGAGAAAATCCTATAAAAAATTATATGCCCCAAAATTTGATAAGTTAAATTTAAGGGACCAATTACTAAAACACAAAAACTACAGAAACTCATACAAGAAAAGTAGATAATCTGTGTAATATTCCACTTACTTAAGAAAATTAATAGAAAAGTAATAACCTTCAAAAAATTAAAACAGTCCCAGGATCAGATGGGATTAGAATTAAACTCCACTGAATATTTTAGGAAGAAATCTCACTAATTACTTATAATCCCTTCCAAATGTTGAAGGATAATTAATTCTAGAATACAAGTAGTTTCTTAATACTAAAAATAGATACAGAATTAAAAGGAAAAACTACAACCTAATATCTCTTAGGAACATAGGTTAAAAGTCCTCAAAAATATTACAAAATCAAATCTACAAGAAATCAAATAAATTATACAATGCAATCAGGTGGGATTTATTCTACATATGCAGTCCTGGTTCAAAGTTGGAAAATCAGATACTCAATCCATCACATTGGTAGGATGAAGTCCAAAATCATGTGATCATATCAATGTTTGCAGAAATTTTATTGACAAAGTAAGTACGCATTAATAAGAAATCTGTCAGCAAATTAAAGATAGGAATTTCCTTATCTTGCTAAAGAACATTAAAACAAAAATGTTACTTACTGTTAACACATTTAATGGTGAGACTTGAAAAACTTTCTCTTAAAATGGAGAAAAGCAAGAGGACCTTTTTCTCTACCATTATTCTTGCTTATAGTGAAAATTTCATTTAATGCATTAAGGCAAGAAATAGAAATTATATATAAATAGATTGGCAAGAAATGTAAAAACTGCTTATTTTCTTTACAAATAGCATGACTGTATATCTAGAAAATTTTTTTCAATGACAGAAAACTCCTGTATTCAATAATTAATTACAAAAAGTTTTCAGGATACAAGGTTGATGAACACAATTTAATTACGTTCCTAAGTGCCAATGATCAATAATTGGAATCTGAAAAATTAAAATAACAGTGTCCACCAAAAACTGAAAGAATAAGGTAAACTCTAACAAAGTAAGAGCATAGTCTATGTGTAGGTAGCTATAAAAATATAAGAAAAACAATAAAAAAATCTAAATAAATGAAGAGATTCTCCATGTTCATGGATTTAAATACTTGAAACTTCTAAATTCTAAATAAATTGAGAGATACTCCATGTTCATTGATTTAAATACACAAAACTGATCTGCACACTGAATAAATTCAAATTTTTTTAAAAAAATCACAGAATGTGTAGCTAGCAACATATGGATTGTAAAATTTGCATGAGAGTACAAAAGACACAGATTAGCCAAAGTGATATTTAAATACAACAAAGTTGGACAGCTTGCACTACCTGAATTCATGACTTACTATAAACTTTGCTGTTACAAAAGAAAAAGACATATAGTCAGTGGACTAGAAGAGAGGATGAAGAAATTAATCTTACAATGAGATTCTATTGTGTACCTAGTACAAAGTCTCAAATCCAAAAAAATGACAATACAAAATGTAGGCAAGAATATGGAAGAAAAGGAACATACATTCATTGTTGGTGGTAATACATCATGATATAGCCACTTTGGAAGACAATTTGGCAGTGTCTTACGAATAATAATTTAACATATGATCCTGCCATTGTGATGCTTTTGGCCCTATTAATTTTTAAACAGATGTATATACGAAACATGTATAGCAATGTTTATTTCAATTCATTCATAATCAACATAATCTCGAAACATCCAAGATGTGCTTCATATAAAATATGGTATATCCGTATAATGGTGTATTATTCAGTGATACAATGAAATAAACAATCAAGTTATAAAAAGACATGGAAGAATATTAGGTGCATACTATATGAGAAAAGAGACAGTCTTAAAACACTATATGCCCCAGTCCCTATTACCTACTCTATTACTTTACAACAAGCATTGTAGTCTATTTCACTTCCATCTTGGGTGCTTATTATCAATCTCTTCCCACTGGAGCCTAACCTCCCAACCACACAATCTTTTCCTATCAATGTTGATTTATGATTGAATGGAACTTCCCTGGATAAATATTCCTTGTTTAGGAGGAGAGTAGAGAGAGGAGGATATAAAGATGTTATAAAATCTGATCCCATGAGATATATGTCTACTAAGAAAGCATTACTATAATGCATAGAGATACCTTCCCACTTGCAATAGATATGTTCTTAAACAATTATGTTCAATCACTAAAACTCCTGATACATTACTGCTTTTGAATTACTTAAATCATACTTTCAAACATATGATGGCTCAACACTCATTTGTAAATCTAGGTATTCCTGTTTTTACATGGTTTATCATGCCAGTTATCAACATTTACTATATTGTTCCATGGAACAATATTTAATGAATTACTAACCGCTGTTACTTTCATATTTTAAGAAGAATGATTTACTCAATAATTTACTTAAGGAAAAAAAATATATATCAAAGAGTTCTTAGGGTCTATGTATTCTCATTTCTAAGAAGGAGCTATTACGCAGAATTTTACAATTTATTAATATACTTTAAAAATTCTATCCCACTGTTATTGGAAGCTAATGGGAATATATAATAGCCTTTCCATTTGAAACTATCAAAAATAAGCATCTGACTTTCCTACCCAAATTCCCTATGTTGGGAAACAGCAACTTGATTTTTCTAATTCTTCTCGCTAATACTCTGGAATTATTCACAACTTCTCGATCAACTTCACATCAACCCTGTCAAGAAATTCTATTTCTACTTTTAATGTACATCTATAGGCTAATTGCTTCTTCCCACCACCTCCTCTGCTACACTGATGGTTAGGAGTCATCACCATGCTCATTTGAGTCTTTTTATGACTAGCCTTTGCCCCATTAAAATCAATTCCTCTTTCAGCAGTCAGAATGAACTTCTGAAAATGTTTTTGTCTGAACATATCAATCTTCAGTTCAAACCCGGCAATGGCTCGTAATCCATTCTAATAAAATCCAAATGCTCTCTGAGAAGATGCCCACATTCCTAAGATGACCTCCAAGTCCTTGTGCCTTATCAGAACCTTGAATCTCTGACTTCTTCTCTCATTCTTCCTTTCTAGTTTCCAAGAAGACTGACTTCCTTGTAACCAAATGTTACAGTGATGAACTCATTTTAGGGCCTTGGAAAGGCTGTACATGGAACAGAAGATATTCTTCATCAATGTTGTGATGGTTTGGATTTGAGGTCTCCCCCAAAGCTCCCGTGTTAATGGAGGAATATTCAGAGGTGCCATGGTTATATTACAAGAACTATAACCTAATCAGTGGATTAATGCATTTGATGGATTGATAATTTCAATGGACTGAGTGGTAACGTGTGAAGCATGGATCGAGGAAGTAGGTCACTGGAAACATGTCTTTGGGACCTGTATTTTGTCCTTTGCTCTGTGCTCTCTTCTGCCTCCTGACTACCCAAGCTGAGCAATTTTTCTCTGATTTGCCCTTCTCTCATGATGGTCTACCTAATCTTAGGCCCCAGCAATGGAGCTAGCTGAGCACGGATTGAACCATTGAAATGAAATTGCAAACTAAAGTAAATTTTTTCTCCTCTGTGTTGTTCTTGTCAGGTATTTTAGCCACAGTGACAGAAAACTGACTAACACGGGCATTGCTTCTTTTCTTATCACTTTCTTTAAGCCTGAGAAGCCTATGCTGAACCTTCTGTGTGAAATTATACCATGCACATGCTCCATTCCATACTTCCAATCCTTCCAATCCCCACAGTGCCAATCAACTTCCAATTTTAACTATAATACTAAGCACTATTTGACATAGTATATGCCATTTTATTTTTATAATTTGTTTTCTGTCTTCCCTAAGAATTAGCTCAAGAGGGAGAAAGTTGTTTTTTGTTTTTTTTTTTCCTAATTAAGTTATGATCTGGTGTTTCGCAAAAACCTCTGCTTGAACTTATGTGCTTCAGAAACCATTTTTGCTAAGTTAAATTTAGTATTTGCTTTGGTCTTTCAGTATGAAACAGTATGAAGCAATTATATTCTGAAAGTTTTTAATTCCCTAGAAGTCCCTATAATATGACCACCTAAGTATCATTCTTTTTAAATGAGCTAAAACCATTTTTTTTTATCTTTAGCACACTACCTTTGATGTTGATTCAAATTTTTCATTGTAAGAAAAATTTGAGATAATTTCTTACTTTACAGTAGAATAAAATTCAAATTATATGTATATATATATAAATGACATATTATTTGTGACATAAATGACAAATAATAAATATAATTTCTTTACCCATCAAGGATCAAGGCTCTTGTCATTGCCTCTGATGCTGGAGCTTAAACTGCATAGGTCTGGCAGTTGGGGTGGGGGTAATGTGGTAGGAAGGAAAGGAGACCAAAAGCAAGCCAGGACTCTCTAGAAGATCTGCAATCCACAAGAAGAACTGATTCCACTATCAATTCTTGTTATATTTGAGGTAGATGGTATGGTACAGAGCCATTTTTTGTTTGTTTGTTTGTTTGTATTGTTTTTGCTATTGATCTAAATATAAGCACCCAGTCTAGGAAGCAAATAAATTGATAGAGAGTCCAGAAAGATGGACAGTTGCAGGCTCAAAAGCAAATAGGTGTCTGAGTTACTTCTCTCCTACTCTTGAAAGCTCCCACAGGAATCTGTCTCTTAGCTCATCAGCAACATATACAAGGGAGAAGTTTGGGGTATAGAATACATCCTAGTCAAATGATCATTTAGGGAAGCCTTACTAGTTTGCAGTTATGGTATTTTAGTTGTCTATTTGCACTACTAGAACAAAATACCTTAGATCAGGTAGCCTATAAACAAGAGAAACATATCTCACAGTTTTGGATGCTGGAAGTTGAACTTCAAGGTCCCAGCAGATTCTGTGTCTTGAGAAGGTTGCTTTCTGGTTCATGGATGGTGCGTCTAGTTGTATCTTCACCTGGTGGAATAAGCAAGAGAGCTCCCTCTGGTCTCTTTTATGAGGATACTCATCATGAGCGAATCAAATGCCCCAAAGGTCCCATCTCCTTATACCTTTTTGGTGGGGGTTAAGATGTCAACACATATTTTGTCAGGACACAAACATACAGCCCATGGCTCTAAGTATGCATATCTTATACCTTAAATTAAACACAAAAACCTCACCCAAGGAATCTTGCAGAATTCCTGGGGTCAGAATGTTTAGGAAATAAACCATCATGCAATATTTTGCCTAACCCCTAAGATGCTCCAGTGGAATCACCCGGATGAAAGGACACTGAACTCTGTCTTACATTTTAGTCTAACTTACTTCTTAGAAAGAAAATTGTTTTAAGACATCTATGCAGTTATAACATAAATAACATAAACCCTTGTGAACCTGATCTGCAATAAAAACAGCTCAAAAATCTAGCTGCCTAATACTGTCACTCCCAGTGCATCGTCAAAAAGTCTCATAAACCACAGACTTTATGCAGATGCCAAAAGAAAATATTCTTTTGTGATTTCACAAAGAAATGGAAAGAAAAACCACTGTGAATTTGAATATAAACAGAAGACCTTTCTGAGTTCTAGATAAACATGAGAAATATGGAACATTAAAATGGAAAGTTACACTGTGTGTAGTTCTTCAGTAAATGTCACTATCATTATTCTTACAATATTTGTTGGCATAATAATGGATATTCAGAAAGGGTTAGGGATGAAATACCAAAAGCTGACATATTTTTAATAATACTTTCCATTTCTCAGAAGCTTCTATAATCTTTTTACTCAATCATGTTTGCTAGGGATGTTGTTATTCCATTTAATCATCTAACCTCAAAGCACTGGTTGTTGATTTGAATTTGGTACATAGTATCTCATGTTCTCCCTCAGAAAAAATAACCAGGTTCATCTATTTCTCTGACTCTGACTGAGTGTTTCTAAGTGGCAATAACAGAGGCAACAAGAGCATATTTAGAGAAACTTTCATCATATTCCAAATACACCCAAAGGCACCGCAAACAGCTGAGCAGTGATTGGCTCATAACTCACACGGCATGGCTGTGACTGCCCAGATTCTTTTATGGAATTCTGCCCTCAACAGACACCAGGGATTGAACAGTTAGTTCTGTTTTAGGTCTTCTGTTTCTCTTTAACACCTCAACTCAACATGTGCTAAGCCTACTGATTCTGTCTCATGTATGTACGCATTCATAATTCATCCAAAATATATATCCATCTGTCATGTTCCAAATGTCATGCAAAATACTGAAGAGAGAGCCCTGGGCAGAAAAATATGGCTCCTTCCTTCCATGACTGAGCTTGTAGAATGAAAGAGTTTTGCAACTCAGATATCTCAAAGACCACATAGAACTCTGCTCCTCTGTCATGGAATGAGACAGTCTACTTATAGACTGTCTGCACCCAGGGTAGGCTTTTTATTATTTATGAGGTAATTTATTTAGTTCGTACTGGGTTTGAACCCAGAGGGGCCACTGAGCTACATCCCCAGTCCTTTTCATCCTGAAACAGCATAAGTATTCAAACTTACCATCCCTCCTGCCTCAGTCACCTGAGTTTCTGGGATTACAGTCTTGTATCACAGAACCCAGTGCTTGGGGTTGTTTTAGTTCATAAATTTCATGAAGATCCACCACGAACGATGAACTCTTTGCAATCAATTTCTGTATTTTGTTAAAAAAAAAAACCTGCCCCTCACCCACCAGTATGGCTCTCTCTGTCTTATTTTTTTTTTGTCTTTCTCTCTCTTCATCTATTTTTTAAAAAATATAGACTAGAGCTAATAGATTTTAACATGAACATTTTCATTGATTTAAATATTTAATCTCCGTGTGACCCTCCCTAAACTATGTTTAATAACTTTTTACAACCTATAGGGGAAATACAAAATACTTAACCTGGCATCCAGAGACATTTTTTTTTTCCTTTGTGGAGCTGATCCTTGTGCTTGGTAGATAAACACTCTACCAGTGAGCTGGTTCAGCACTTCAAAACCTTCTAAACATGGCTTTCATTCATCTTTGACAACACTGTAAAGTATCCTTGGAAAAAAAAAAAAAAAGCTCACATTTTTTTTCTTTTTCCTATTTGCAATTATGTTTTGTTGTGTGCATACTGTTGTTACACAGGGTCAAGAGTTAAACATTTTCACATATATATTACATAATTATAGTATAAGGTTGTGTGCATAAAAATCATCAGATCCATGTTTTCATATCACCATGGAGAAGTTCAAGTGTAATTCTATCACTTTTCCCTACTGGTAAAACCTTGAAAAATTAGCACAATACCATGATTAGAATTTGATATTGATAAAAATCCACCAATTTTCTTCAAATTTCCTCAGCTATTGCTACAGTAATTTTAATTTGTGCATCTGTGAGCTGTGTGTTTAGTAATAAGCAATATTATCTCATGTGTATGTTCGTGTTCAGGATACAAAGAAGGTCCTCCAAATAAGTGTGTTTCACTTTGCCCTTCCCTAACCACACAAGTCTCCCTTACAACGACTACTCCCCTTTGCTCACAGTTGACAAGCGTTCATGTTCTCAATTTCTATCATTTTGTCATTTCCAGGAGGTTATATAAAGGTTACAGGCAGTATGCAACGTTTCAGGATAGATTTTTTCACTCAACCTAATTCTCTTGAGATTTATCCATTTTATCCTGGATTCCTCTTTTTCTTTCCTTTTTTTTTTTTCTTTCCGAGGATTGAACCCAGAGTAGCTCTACTCCTGAGCTTCACCCCCAACCCTTTTTATTTGAGACAAGGTCTTGTTAAAATATAAAATACCGAGATGACCTCAGACTTAGAGTCCTCCTGCCTCAGCCTCTGGAGGAGCTGGGATTACAGGCCTGTGCCAGCACTCCTGGCTCATTGTGAGTGTCCCATTGCTACCTAGGTTGTCACCATCTGGAGGCACAGTGGTTTGTGTAAGTCATCTCTCCTTGAAGGACATCTAGGTTGTTTCCAGTTTGGGGTTGTTACAAATAAAGAGAGCTACTATTCACGTTTTTGTACAGCTTTTTGTGGGACCATAAATTTGCATTTCTCTGGGATTAATTTTTAAGTGTGCGATTTTTAATTTCCATTACTGGTATTTAAAAGTTTAGCTTCATAGTTTTGCAAAAATGACTATTCAATTTTACATTGAAATGTATGAATAATCTGTCTTTTCTGCAGCTCCACCAGCATTTGTTAGTGTCATTTTTTCCCCCCTGAATACTGAGTATTGAACTCAGGGGCACTCAACCACTGAGGCACATCCCCAGCCACATTTTGTATTTTGTTTAGAGACAGGGTCTCACTGAGTTGTTTAGCACTTCACCACTGTTTCTGTGCTGGCTTTGAACTTGCAATCCTCTTGTCTCAGCCTCCCTAGTTGCTGGGATTACAGGCATGCAACAGAGTGCCCAGCTTGTCACTGGTTTTATCCTAGCCTTTTTGATAGGTATGTTGTGGTATGTCATAGTTTTAATTTGCATATCTCTAATAGCTAATGACATTGAGCATCTTTACATGTGCTAGCCGATCATCTGTATATTCCCTTTGATGAAAGTTCTCTTCAGGTTTTTATCCATATTATATTTGGGAGTGTTTAATGTTAAGCTTACAATTTCTTAATACATATTCTAGATATCATGTTACTCTTTTGCAAATATTGCTTTCCACCATTTAGTTTATCTTTTCATGCCTCTTCTTTTGGAGATGGGTTTTCGGCGTGTTGTCTAGGATGATCTCAAGTTTATAGGCTTAAGCAAATGCCACCTTCACTCTCCCCAGGTCTCCTAGGACTACAGGTGCACATGACTTCTTTTCAAAGTTTTAAGTTATTTTTGCATGGTAAAGATTTTTAATTTGGGGGAGGTCCAACTTATTGCTTTTTTCTTTTAGGGATCAAATTTTAAAATTAGAAATTCCTAGCCCAATTCTAGATTCCAAAACCATTCCTTTTTCTTCCAAGTTTAATAGATTTACGTGTTTTTGTTTGTTTGTTACATATGTGATTTATTTTGAGTTAATTTTTGTTGAGGTGTGGAATTTAGATCAATGTTTGTTTTTGCCTATCAATATACAATTACTAAAATATCATTTGATAATATAGTTATCCTAACTACTATATATTGCTTTGGAATACCTGTCAAAATTTAGGTGAGCATATTTGTGTGTGTTTCTTCCTGGATTCTCTATTATACTATGTTCCATTGGTTTGTTTATCTCTTCTTCCATTAATACCACACTGCCTGGCTTACTGTTTTCATATATTAAGCCTCAATTTTCGGTAATATGATTCTTCCCACTTTACTATTTTTTATTTTAAATTCATGATTTTTAAAAATTATTCTAATGCCAGCACCTTAATGCATACATTTTATAATGATATCTTTAATATTTCTTTAGAATAGTTGCTGGATATGAACAGATATTACATTAAATCTATAGACTAATTTGGAGGACAATCAGCATCTTTACTATGTTGTTTCTCCCATGACTCAAGGATCTATGAATTCATGAAAATATCTATTATAACAATATTATTTGATTTCATTTCAGCATTCTTTTGTGGTCGTCAGCATATAGAAACTTTACATGTTTTATTAAATTTTTATCAAAGCATTTCCTTATTTTAGAGAGATTTTAGATGGGATTGTTTTTAATTTTTGTTTCCTCATGTTTAGTGTTAGTATTTGCAAATTTAAATGAAATTCCATATTAATCTTGTATCACATAACCTTGCAGAACTCAGATATTATATTAAGGAGTTTCTAGCAGAATTATCAGGGTTCTCCATTTAGGGAATCATGATATGAATAAGTAGGGATAGCTTTATTCTTTCTTTCCAGTGTGTATGTTTCACCTTCTAGTATGTTGTTGAAGAGAAATATTGAGACTGGAATCCTTACCTTGTTCAGCACCTCTGGGAAAAGCTTTGGCTCAATCACTGAATATACCAGCAGTGTGTTTTTTGTAGATACCATCAACTCTCAAATTGTTGAGTGGTGTATCATGAATGAGTGTTGAACTTCACTAAATAAGTTTTCTGCACCAAATAATATGGCTACATATTTTTCTTCAGCTTATTAGTATGGTAGTGGTATCATAAATGGATTTTCAAATGTTTTACCCACTTTTGAGTTTGGCTATTTGTCTTACCTTATTGAGACATAATATTGTTTATGAATTCTGAATACAAACCCCCTTATGAACATATTTTCTCTCATTCTGTTTCTTTTGCCTTTCACTTTGGCTACTTACCATAACAGTAATTAGTTCTTTGATTTATGTATTTTAAAAACACTTACCACACTTATTCCTGTTTTTGTATCATAACAAACCATTGCCTGACCAAATTTCTGGAAGATTCATAGCTATAGTCTCCTAAAACATTTATAGTTTCACCTTATAATGTAATCTCTCTTTATCCATTTGAGTTAGTCACATTTAACTTTGATCTGGAATTATTAAATGAAGAATTTTACTAATAAATTATTTTCATATTTTAATTGTACACTCTTCTGAGTAACATCATTAAATCTCATGCTGTCCTTCTCAGTCCCATCTACAATGTGTCCAGCATTTCCACACTGGATGCACTACCTGTGCACTAGTCATTAGTAGCTGCCTTATTTATCAGATTGACCATTCCTGCCTCTCAGTAAATGTGTTTAATAACCCTTATTTTATTCAGTAGAATTTACTACTAATTCAATTTGACCCTGGGATTTTTATAGGAAGATTTTTAATTATTAACTCATTTTTACTTATAAATCTATTCCAATCTCACATATATTAAAGAGCTTAGTGTTTTGTTTTTTTTTTCTTTCTTGGAAGTTGTCCACTTCATCTACACTATCTAATTTTTATGTACTATAAACATATGTATGTAAGTGTGTGTATTATATAAAAAATTATATATATATATATATATATATATATATATCCCTTAATTCCTAGGTTTAATAATTTGAGTCTTGAATTTTCATTTTACATCAGTTTAGTTAAATTTTTTAAAATTTTGGAGATCTTATTTTTTCAACTTTGGTTCCATTGCTTTTAAAATCATTTTTCTCTTTTGTATTTTCACTTATTTCCAATTTATTATTTCCTTCCTTCTGTTTGCTTTAGGTTTAATTTATCTTCTTTTGCTGATTTCTTCAAGTGGAAGTCAGTTATTAATTTGAGATATTTCTTCTTTTGAAACAGACATTTATAATTTTATAAATTTATAATTTTCTTGTAAACACTACTTTATCTGGATGTCTTAAGTTTAGTTGTATTTCTTTCAATTTAATTCATCCCCATATATTTTCTAATTTATATTGTGATTTCTATTTTGATATCTTGTTTATTAAGGAATGTGTAATGTGTAATTTTCATATATTTGTTATATATGTAAATTTTCTTTGTTATTGATTTATGATTTTTTATTTATGTTCATAAAAATTAATTTACATTATTTCAATCTTCCTAAATTTATTTATTTATTTTTTTATTTTTTTTTTAATTGTTGGTCGTTCAAAACATTACATAGTTCCTCATACATCATATTTCACAGTTTGATTCAAATGAGTTATGAACTCCCAATTTTATCCCGTATACAGATTGCTGTATCACATCAGTTACCCTTCCATTGATTGACATATTGCCTTTCTAGTGTCTGATGTATTCTGCTGTCTGTATTCCTAAATTTATTGAAACTTGCTTTATAGCATAACTTATGGTCTGACCTGCAGATGCTCCATATGTGCTTCAGTGTGTATTCTGCAATCACTGAGTGGCATTTTATACAAACATCTGTTAGTGTTAGTTGATTTATATTGTTCAAGTGTTCTATATCTTTGTGTTATTCAGTATTGAAAATAAATTATTGAAGTCTTCAGCTACTTTTGTTGAACTATATAATTACCTCTCAAACTTGTCAGTAAATGTTGCTTCATGTTTTTCTTGAAATGTGTATATACATTTTATAATTATTATTCTTTCCTCATCACTTATTAACTCATCAAAATGACCTTTTATCATGATTAAATTTTTAACTGTTATTTTGCATGATATTACTATAGCCATGCCAGATCTCTTAAGATTCTTTTTTTTTTCCTATAATATATCTTTTTCTGTCATTTGCTATCAATTTATGTGTGTTTTTTGGATCTAAGATTTGTCTCTTGTAGACTGAATATGTTCAATCTTACATTGTAATTCAACCTCTTCATCTCTTTTTGATTAATCTGTTCTCATTTAGTAATATTATTGATGAGTTTAAGATTTACATCTGCCATTTTGCTTTTCTCTCTCTTTGCCTCAGTCATGTGTTTCTTAACAGGATACATCCTGAGAAATGTGCTGTTCTCATCTCATTGTACAAACATTATGCAATGTACTTACAAATATCTAGATGATGTGGCCTACTAAATGCCTGGGCTATGTGGGCTACACACACACACACACACACACACACACACACACACACACACACTCACACACACCCCAAGTGACTATAGCTCCTGGGGACGTGATGAATCAAAGAACAAGAGACTAAATCAAACAGCAATAAATGATGTAATCAAGAGACATAGTAAACATGGAATGCATGAGACTGCTGCTAACATAACACAGCATACTGTTACAGAAAATTTTATAAGTATGAATACCTAAAACAATAATAAACCATATAAACTATTAGCATAAGCCTTTATTTTCATTACCAAGTATACATTGCACATGGCTGTCTGTGATGTGATTTTACTTGACTGAAGGCACAGTGGGATTGTTTACAACAACATCAGGACAAGCATGTGCATAATTCGTTGCACTCTGATTTCATGATGGCTGCAGAGTTACTAGGTGATAGCAATTTCTCAAGTGTATTATAATCTGATGGATCCACATTCTAAGTATGGTCACTCATTAACAAAAATATCAGTAATATGGTACATAATTGTGGTCCATCTTCTTTGCCATCTCTTGTTTTATTACATTTCTTTATATTAAACATATGTTTAAAAAATAATTTAACTATGTAAGCAATTTTGGTCCACAGTAAAATTCAGAAGAAGATATAAAGATGTCATAGATACCCCAGACCCCCACATATAACACTACTTCTTTCATTATTAATTTCTAATACCAAACTTGTATGTTTGTTACCATTAATAAATTTATGCTAACATATTATCACCAAATGTCCATATTTTACACTAGAGTTTACAATTAATACTACTAATTGTGCATATTATGAGTTTGTACTAATGTGTAGTGATGCGAATTCTCTATTTTAAGATCAGAGTACTTTCACAGCACCAAAACTCCCCTATACTGTACCTAGTCATTGATGTCTTCCCTTTTATCCAGAGTAACCTCTGATTGTTTTATTGTCCTCATAGATTTTATTTTTCCAGAATTTTATATACTTGTATTAATACACTATCTAGCTTTTTTAGGTTACCTTCTTTCATTTAGTAATATTGATTTAAGATTATATCCCATCTTTTTAGGATTTGATAGCTCATTTACTTTTAGTGATAAATAATATTCCATTGTCCAAATGTGTCATAGTTTATTTATCCACTCAAAGAACATCTTAATTACTTCCATATTTGTCAATATAAATAAAGTTTCCCAAAAAATCTGTGTGCAGATTTTTGTGAGGACATGATTTCAGCTCTTTTGGATAAATACCAAGGGCATGACTGCAGTATTCTATGGTAAGAGCAGGCTTAGTTTTGTAAGAAACTGTCAAGTTGTCTTCCAAAGTGGCTATACCATTCAATCATACTAGCAACAAATGAGAGTATATGTTAGTTCACATTTTTGTCAGCATTTGGTGTTGTTAGTGTTCTGAATTTTGGCCATTCTTAGAAGTGCATAATGTTATCTTATTGCTTTAAGTTTTATTTTCTTTATGACATGTATAAGTCATAAAACAACTCTATAAATGTATAAAACAACTTTAAAAATGTTTATTTGTTATCTGTACATCTTCTTTGGTGAGTTAACTCTGAAGGCCTTTGGCCTATTTTTGAATCAATTATTTCTTATTGTTGAGCTTTGAGAAGTCTTTGTATTGCACAACGGTCCTTCAAAACACATCTCTTGCAAATATTTCAACCAAGTGTGTGAATTGTCTTCGTTTTTTTTCATAGTGTTTATTACGTATATGCCAATCATGTTCGTGGTCAATTCTTTTTTTCATGGATTGATACTTCAGTGACATATCTAAAAAGTCAACACCAAACTAACATCATTTAGATTCTCTCCTACCTTACCTTTCATGGTTTTGTGTTTACATTTAGGTCTATGACCCACTTTGAGTTTATTCATGGAAGATGTAAGGTTTACATCTGGATTTACTGCTTTGCATATGAAATCCAGTTTTTCCAGGACAATAGGTTGAAATGCTGTACTTTGTCAAAAATAAATTGATTATGCATAAGGGACAATTTCTATTTGCTCTATTCTGTCTCATTGATCAAGTTGTCTATTTTTTCACCTGTATTTTGATATCTTGATTGCTGGTGCTTTATAGTCATTCCTGAAGTCAGAGAGCCAGGATACTTCAACTTTGCTGTTCTCCTTCAATACTGCATTGACTAGTTGGGGACTATTCCCTTCTGTATAAAATTTACATAGAGTTTGTCAATATTCACAAGGTGAATTTCTGGGATTTGAATGGAGAGGGCCATGAATCTATCAGCCAAATTAGAAAGAACTGGCATTGGGACAATATTGAGTCTTCTTTCATAAATCCATAATATCTCTCCATTTAATTTTTCCAACAGAATTTTGCAGTTTTTACCATAGAGCTCTTGTGCATGTTTTATTAGATTTAGAATTTGTATTTCATTTGAGGGGGTATACCAATTTTTTTTGTGTGTGTGATTTTTAATTTATTTATTTGATACTTTTTAGTTATACATGTCAGTAGAATCCATTTTGCCACAATTATACAAGCATATAATATGTTTTATTCTGATTCAGACTCTCATACCTGTCTTTCCCCTTCCTTTTCCTTTTCCCCCCACTCTCATCCCTCTTTGATCTTTATACTAAGGTTAATCATATTGTTTTAAATTTTAAACTCCACTTGTGTATCCTATATAGGAAATTGATTGACTTTGTTATATTCACCTTGTATCCTATAACCTTGCTATATTTTTTCATTAATCCAGGAAGTTTTTTTTTCTTTTCTTTTCTTTTTCAAAATTTTCTTTTTTTCTCCATAGACAATCATGTCATATGTAAACACATTTTGTGTTTCCTTTCTTTCTCACCAATCAATATACCTTTTTATTTTAAAATTTTCCTTCTTTTTCTCTTTGAAAGTTATCACACTACTTAGTCATCCCAGTACAATGTTGAAAAAAGGTGATGAAAGGGGACATCCTTGTTATAATCTTGGTCACAGCAGAAAAACTTCTAGTAAGTTTATCGTGTATAGTATTATGCACCCTGACATCATGTTATGAAAATACACTGGACACTAGAAGTAAGTTTTCATGGATGTACCTAAGCTCAGGAAGTTCCCTTCTGTTCCTAGTTTACTGAAAATCTTTATTATGAACAAATGTTAATTTGGTCAAGTGGTTTTTGTGCACTTGTTGATAGGATCACTTATCTTACTTCCTCATGATTCATAATTATTTTTGTCCACTTTTGGATTTGATTTTGCTAGCATTGTTTAAAGATTTGTTTTGCATCTATATTCATAAAAGCTATAGGTTTGTAGTTTTCTTTTCTTGCCAAGCCTTCATCTGATTTTTGTATTAGGATAACGTTGACCTCAGAGAATTAGTTAGAAAGTCTTCATTTCGTTTCTGTTTGAAAAGAGATTGTAGAGAATAGTAATATTTTAATTGTCAACATTTCTTTTTTTTAATTAAATTGAATAGTCTTACAAATTTTGTTGATTTTTTTTAAAAAAGAGATTTTGGTTTGTCAATTTCCTCTGTCTGCTCACCGTTTATAATTTCATTAACTTCTGTTATAACTTTGACTATCTGTTTTCTTCTCCTTGCTTTGAAATTAATTTGCTCTTATTTTTATCTTTATCTAAGGGGGAAGCTCAGATTATTGATTTGATTTTTCTTTATACCTAATATGTGAATAGAATGGTACAGTTATCTAAGCAATATTTTGGATGCATTCCTTAAATCTTGGTATGCTATATTTTTATTTTTAATTTACTTCAAAATACTTTTTTATACTATTTAATTTATTCTAGTTAGTTATACATGATAGTAGAATGCATTTTGAGACCTTATATACAAATGGAGCACATCTTCTTATTCCTCTGGCTGAATATAGTGCAGAGTTACCAGTAGTGTAATCACACATGTATATGGGGTAATAATGTCTGTCTCTCTCCACCATCCTTCCCAACCCTACAGCCCCACCTACCCCCTCATTCCCCTCTATAAAATACAAAATTCATCCACCCCTCTCACTCATCGTGAATTAGCATCTGTTTACCAGAGAAAACATTTGGCCTTTGGTTTTTTGGGTTTGGCTTATTTCACTTATCATGATATTCTCCAGCTCCATCCATTTACCTGCAAATGCCATATTTTCATTCTTCTCTAAGGCTGAATAATATTCCAATGTGTATATGCACTACTTTGATATTTCTTCTTAGACTTATGTTTTACACAGAAGTAAATAATTAAATTTTCTAGTATTTAGAAATTTTCTCTTTCCTTTTTTTAAAATTTGTACACACTAATTGTACTTGTCTATGAGATTCAGTGTGTTTTCACATATGATATCAGGGTGCATAATATTGTACCCAATAAACTCTTCTTCTACCCACAACCCTTTAACTCATGCACCCTTCCAGCCCACAGGAATCACTATTCTACTTTCAAGTCAACTATTGTAGTTTCTACATACAAGGGAGAACATGAAGTTCTTGTCTTTCTGTGTCTGCTTCATTTTCCTAGCATGAGGTTCTTCAGTTTTATCCATTTTGCTGTAAATGAAAAGATTTATTTTTTTATGGCTGAATTATATTCCATTGTGTATAAAAACCACATATTCTTTATCCATTTGTCTGCTGATGGACACCCAGTTGGTTCCCCGTCTTACCTTAGCGCAACAATAAACCTGGACATTCAGGTATCTCTTTTGTATTCTGATTTTATTTCTTTTAGTTCTAAACCTAGTTGTGTATAACTATCTTTCTGTTATTACAATTTTTCAGTTTAACTCTTGTGGTCTCTAAAATCATACATTGTATGATTTCTATTCTGGAATATGGCTTAAATTATGTTGTATGGCCCCGGGTGTGAATTATTTGATGAACTTCCATGCAAGCTTAAGAAGAATGCTATTTTGAATGGAAGTATTTTCTATAAGGTCATTTATACATAGTTGATTGCAGATGATTTTGAGTCTAACTATGCTTTATGATTTTCTGCCTTACTGATAATCCATTTTGGATAGATAGGTGTAGAAGTCTCCAGCTACAATAGCGAATTTGTCTATGTCTCCTTACAATTTTGTTAATTTTTGTTTCATGTATTTTCACATCTTCTGTTAGGCTGCACACATTAAGAATTATATGTCTATAATATGGGTCTTGATGTAACTATTCTTTCTTCTTTTGTTTTTATTCCCTTATTTGGAGTTTGTTGAGATTCTTGGATGCATAGATTAATGCTTTTAATCAGATTTGGAACAATTTCAGGCATTATTTGTTTAAATAATAATTTGCTTCATTCTCCTCTCCTTCTGGGATTTCATTCGCATTGTGTGAACATGTTCTCAACCCAGGAGGGCTCTTACTAGCTATTTTCATTCCTATATGTCTCTCTTAAAAATGTGTCTGGGTCTACCATCTCAGCCCCTCTTAATTGCTCATCAATGAAATCTATGCTGTTTACAACAGGCTTAAACATTAGTTCCAAACAGAACCAGCCCTCTTAGGGAAAGCTGGAAGTTTCTTTGCTCTTTTAGTCTGTCTTTCATACTTGGAAGCAATTCTACAGCACCGCACCAGAAATGAAGATATGAACAATGTCCTGCTTTTCCTAGAAGAACTCCCCTATTCTGTGAGCCGTTAACTGCTGGTCTTTTGGTGTTTTGCTTCTGTTATGGAAACTATGCCCCATAAGTTGGCTATGTTGGGGGGAATAGGGCTTGGTATGCTCTGCCTGCCATGTCTTAGATTGTGCCTCTTTTAACTGATGTGTATTTTTTGAGAGAAAGAGAGCAAATAGAACTCCTGCTATAAGCTGCCTTTGCAGAGGTTTGAGGGAGCATTATTAGAGATGTTAGTGGGCATGCCCTTGGTGGCCTTAAACTGATTCCTAACTAGGAAGGGAGGGAAAAGGAAGTGCTGTGTTCTTTGCAACACTCACCCACCCTGGGCTATCTATAACACAGAGGTAGAAGTGAGAGGGGGAGCAGGTGTGGATCACTTGCCATGGATTCTTGCTATTGAGACTTGTTTTTTTTTACTTTATATTGAATAATATTTCTTCACTTGGTCACTTGGTATATGCTCTTGGGACAAGTTTTAGAAATCACACACACACACATAAACATACATGCATATACACAGACTAAATTCCCAGCATGTAAGTAGTTAAATACAGAGAGGCTTTTTCTATTGATCTCTCCACAATGCCATTCAGAAAGTCAGAATGACACTGTTTCTTTCTCTTTTTTTCCAACATTTAGTAATTACCGCTTATTTTTTTCCAAAATGTTGATTGAAAACACATTAAACATGATTTTTTTTTTCAAAACAAAATATGTTGTAGGAATTTATTTTCCCTTAACCTGTTGAAGGAGTTAAGCACGTGCCAGTTTGGTAATTGATTATTCCAAGATGAAAACACTGGAGAAACTGTAAATGGCAGAAAGAACTATCAGATCTGCATTCCTTTTTATGTAGCAGGGCATAAGTTTCCTTGGAAGGGTTACTTTACCTATGCCAGGATGAGAGAATTATCCTTATCACCAGAGACTGGGGGTTAATACTGCAATAGACATGAATAAATAAATTCACCAAAGTATCCCTTATGTTTCATGAGCTTGATACGCCTCTTTTACTCCCTTATTGATTCCTATTGACTTCTGTAGAATTGCTCCTCTTAGTCCAGATTTTTTGCCCTCTTACATTCTCACAGGTTTATTATTCATTGAGTAAAAAAGCACTTTGATTTGGCCATTTGTTGCAGTTTCCATTCTAAATGTCCCTACATACACATAAAATTAGTAAAACTTGAAGTCTTTATTCTTTTCAATCTGTCTTATGTTAATTGCTTCCTAGACCTGATTAAAGACCCTTTGTGCAGACCAAGCAAGGGGAGTGGGTAGAGGTGATCTCTGCCTCTCCTATACTGTTTCCTTATATTTTGGCTATCTCCTTTGCCAAGGAGACTGCAAACATTTTGAAGAAATATTATATTCATATGTATGTAGATTCTAGTGCATCTTTGTTGAAAAATAACTAAATAAATGAGTGTCCTGATTAATAAACACTTTAGACTTAAAATATCTTAACTCTTTTAATATTAAATATTTTAAATGTTTAAACTTACTTTAAAGTTTTAAACAAATATTTTATTTCAGATTATGTAACTCATTGATTAATTAATAAAAGGATTAGTGTTTCACTTAATGAACAATTTACCATTCTTCTTTAAACAAAAACAGTGTATTGTTTTCTATTACATTGTAGACACATTATTGCACTCTGTGGATGCTTCATATAATCATTTAATAGAATAGAAGGGAGCATGTAAACAAACAAAGAAAAGACCCATGGACTATATACTGAAGTGGTTCTGTGAATCAAAAAAACACAGAATATTCAAGGAAAAGTCATAATTCTAACAACCAGTAGAGAAAATGGCCAGCCCTAGGGAAGTGGTAGAATGGAGGTACATGCTCTGTAGTCAGTGAATAGACCAGTCCCTGGCGAGGATGCTTAACGTGCAGAAGCAGTAGATCACAGTACGGTTTAGAGGGATATTGTGACAGGTTTGAAAGTGAAGGTACTGTTTACTTTGTCCTTGTAGGGTAATGGGAGAATATTAAGGGCTTCACGATGTCAAGTGATATTATGGGTTGAATTGCGTCCGCCTAAAATTTATATGTTGAAGTTCTTGCTTCAAACATTTTAGATCCGTTTTGAAGAAAAGAGTCTTTGCAGATCTAATTATTTAAATTGAGATCATGCAGCAGAAAGGCTGCCCAATGATCAAATGCAACTGATGTCTTTAAAAAAGGGAAAAACCATTTAGACAGAAACATAGGGACAGGGAGAACTTTGTGTGAAGAGAGAAGCAGAGATCAGAGTGATGCTTTTCTTGGTCAGGAACACCAAAGTTTGCCAGCAAACCAAAGAAACTGTGGGAGAGGCATGAGACAGATTTTTCCTCACAGCCTCTGCAGGAACTGAGGTTAACACCTTGAGTTTTAACTCTGAGTCTCCAGAAATGTGGGGCAATAAGTGTGTATTTTTCAAAACACCCAATCTGTGCCACTTTGCTATGGTAGCCCTAGCAAGCTAGTTAGCTAATGCATATGATGACTGTGAAGTCCGCAAAGTATGATGCTATTCTTCAGAATTCAGTTTAAAACATTAAAAACATGGCAAAGCTCATAAAAGAAATCTGAGGAGAACTGGTCATAAAGAAATCTGTTAAGTGATATAAAATAATAATCATGATCAAACATGCCACATGCTTATGCTTTATTCTAAAAGTCTGACATTATAATTAAAATGACCCCAAGAAAAAAGAAAAATAGGAGTTTCTGAAGACTAATTTGGGATGCAGAGATAGCTCTCTGCTCTATGATGAGCTCAGATCTAAAAAGGTCAATTAAAAAGGACAGAAGGTACATTGAATCAGCTAATACAAATAAAATAATACAGATGAATAATATTAAAAAGGCTACAGTTCAGATTGAAGGGAGTTTAATGAAAATTACTAGAGGGTAACAAAAGTATTTGAAGTTATAAAAAAGTGGGAATAAAAGAGATTACTAAATAAAAGAGATTACTAAAGCTACAAAAGTCTTGCCATGTAGAAATAATCAGCTTGTCCTTTGCTTTGGTTCTTGTCTTCACTGAGAGGACCCCTATGATTCAGGTAAGAGAAGAAATGCTAAGAGATTAGTAGGAGTTTCTAGGTGCCAAGGGAAACTTGAGGATGAGATTTCACAGCTACTTAAACTAATCTTTGAATTTTCAGAAACAAGTATGAAGATGAAAGTGAGCTCTATAAAATAAACTCACCACCTGACACAAACATGTTGCATGGGATTATATTCTTAGCTAGTTAATATTTTGTGTTGAGTTGAGAATATAATTTTTTATGTTAATTTTCATGGTTTCAATTGTTGTACCCTTTCAACAAACAGATAATCTGAACAGCTATTCAACCAAATGATGCCATCATTTATTTGTAAGGTGCAAATAGACTTTGGAAAGCAATTGACACATATCTGGTAAGTTCCCAATAAAAATAAGTTATTGCTCACATATCAACCAGAATTATTAACACATTCTTGTTCATCTTCTTAATTCTTTCATTCTTTTCTTATTGGCTTTGCTAATCTCTACTGAGTGGTGGCAGTATTTTGTGTACCTTAAACAGGGAATTTGGATACAGACACAGATAAATGTCAAAGATGATATGAAGATATAAGGAGAAAATGGATATCCATAATCCATAGAGGCTGGCCTGGAACAGATCTTTCCCCCATTGTCCTTAGCAGGGACCAGCCATGCTGGCACCTTGATCTCAGACTTCTAGGCTCCCCAAATGTGAAATGACAAATATCTGCTCTCTAAACAAATTTGTGATACATTATTACTCCAGACCTAGCAAAGGAATATAGAGTATGAAGAATAAGAATGTTGCATGTCTGTCTTAACTTTAAATGATTAGATAATACCTACTTATCCATTATTAATAGTTTTATATTAAAAACACCCAGTGTCAGGTTTATGTTGTTTCTAGGCATGCATGATTTTAATACATTTTAAAGAGGAAGATTTAGAGATTTCCCGCTATCTTTATTTAATTACACAATTTTAGGGCCTTCAGCAGGCTACATATTGATCCTGGCTTTAGAGATAGCAAGTTTTAACATTTCCCTCATCTTGAGGAAAAATAACATAGCCACTGATCTAATATTTATTATATTCATACTTGTGCAGTTTGAAAAGTTCATGCATATATGTACTATTGTACATGACGATAATCACAAAGGAGGGGTATTCTTATCTCTATAATGTTTCTCCTTCTGACAGATAAGGAACCTGAGTTCTCAGGGACCTCTGAACAACCCCAGGTCACAGTGAGGAATGAGGAATTTACATAAAGCACTCTTGTCTTCCTACCAGGCTGCCTCCATTAATTTAACCGTGAAGTTTAATAGAGCAACAGTAGGGCTAGTGATATGGGGGTGTATCTTAGTAGCAGAGCATTCGCCTAGCATGAGCAAGACCCTGGATTTGGCCCCCTTTTCTTGAAAAAAAGAGAGAGAGGTAGGGAGCAGAGAGTCTTCTGTCTGGCTTTCTATCCAAAAATCATGCAATTGTGAGTCAGTGTAAACTGCAGGTCTCTGTGTGCTTAGAAGTATGAGAAATATTTGGACTTTCAAGTCATTCCCCTTGCTATCCTTACTCCTTAAGCCATTTAGGAGAAGGAGAACAGTCTGATTAACACAGGGAGTGAAACACATTTATTGCTCCATATGTAGGCACAGAAACTATTCCTATACACTTTGTGAGTTGTGATTGCTTTGATCCAACCAAGAATACATAATAAAACCTCTGTTATAAAGATGATAATGGCAAAGAGATGGGAAAGCATTTCTTGCTCATATTAACCTAAACCATATTTTATGTACTGCAGAATCAATTTTTTTCCCAAAGGAAATAGCTTTGTAGAATGTCTATTTTTATCTTTTTTTTTTCTCTGTGGATTAGGCTTATGGTTAAATACAGTAGAGATAACATTCTATTGTTCATTCTGTGATCACATTTGAGGCTGCAATTTTTTTTTTAACCAACATGTCAAGACAGAGCAGTCCACTTTGTGATACCGGATTGGCAAAGGTTTGGTCAATATTCACGTTCGTGGATGACCTAGATATACAAAATGTAGCTCAAGAATATCTGCTGGGCTAATAGAGCTCCTCAGGTTCCGAGAGGCTGAGTTTCACTCTGAAATTTAAAATTCATGTAATAGTCCTGAAGAAAACAGAGGTTAAGCATGTTCATTCTAAAATTTTTGGAAAAATGTGTCTGAAGTAGGTACATTTACAGGCATTTGGAATTAGAAGAACCTACTTTTTAAAGCCTATGACTATAGCAGTTTAGTGTAAGAATATCATGGAACACTTATGAGAACTACAAGAGTTTCAAAGGGTACATTTTCCTAGTCGTGTCTCAATACCACGTAGTCTGCTTTCAAAGTGAAAACTAGCACATGGAAATTAGTTAACTGAACCAGAATAAGAATCTTCCCACTTGCCAAAAGGCTCCCTGTTTTACCAAACACCATGCCATTTTCTCTGTCTTCTTAGGTCCCTTCAAGTTTATCTCAATGTGGAAAAAAGAGAAATCAGAGAACACATACATCTCTTATATCCTCTATTATATGTACATTTTTACACACTATATATATAAATTATATATAATATGTAAATATTATATATTTATATAATATATACTATTTATATGTACATTTATATATATACAATTTATATATATAATATATAATGTGAAAAATTCATATATATATATATATATAATTTTTTCTTATAAAGTTCAAAGGGGAACCCACCAGTGTTTTGGTCCCTAATGTTCTAAAAGTTGTAATCTGGGCATATGTCTATATATTAGAAATAAAACTAGAGACAGGGGTCTTGCACTAAGATTTGTACAAAGATAACTGTCATAAAATGTCTTGCCTTTGCTCCTAGAGAGATCTGAGCACTGCTACAAATAAAATGGTGAATTCTCAGTCAATGGTAAAATTGGTCAATGGTAGCTGATCAGTGATATAATAGAATGAGCATTTTGTTCTGTTTTCCTAAATAGTTGTACAATTCTGCATTTCTATGAGTGATGTAGCTCCAGATGTTCCATATTCTCAACAATACTTGGTATTGTTTGTGTTTTAAATGTTGCCCATTTTATTGGGTACATACAGGTAGGCTATTATGGTTTAAATTTATATTTACCAATGACTAATGATGGTATCTAAATTCTTAGGTACTTATTGGCCACTCATGTATTTTTTCATGAAGAATCTGTCAAAACTTTTGTCCATTAAAAGTAAGTTGTCTTATAAAAAAAAAAAAGAAAGAAAGAACATTTTGTTTGAAATGTCAGATGAACATTTACATTTTAAATTCCTTTAAATCCTGAGAGACTTTATTTCTAAGAAGAGTACAGCAGAGGTAGAAAAAAAGTTATTGATACTAGAGAATAAAAAGAAAACTCAAATCGAGATAGGTATATTAAAGTATGGAATAATTAAACCATAAATAAATAACTCAAAAATTATCAATGAAAACTGTATGTATTTAGGGGCTCATGTCAATACACTAATTGGTATAAAAAGACTACAGAAAAAAAATAGGACACATTTACCTAGACTGTCAGAGTTAATAAAGATTTAGAGGAGATATTTTGTTTATGATGAAGCAAATATACATAGTAATAAAGCAGAATGTTGCAAAAGCATCACATTTTAAAACTAACTTCTAAACCAGGTCTGGTGGTGCATGCCTGTAATCCCAGCTGCTGAGGAGGCTGATGCAGGGTGATCTCAAGTTCAAGACCACCCTAGGCAATTTTGTGAGACCCTGTCTGAACACAACACTAAAAATGAAAATGAAAATTGCTAGGGTGTGACTCAATAGCATAGTGTCTGTGAGTTCAACTCACAGTGACACAAGAAAAAAGAAAGAAAGAAAGACCTAATTTAAAAAAAAAAAAATGTGCTTCCAGATATCTCTATAAAGCCCAGAGTATATTCATTCACTTTATTCTTACTTTAAGGTTATTTCTGTGGAAAATCTGAAAAAAAACAAAACTAAAATTTTTCTTTGAAAAGACTCAGTGACTTTAGCTTCAAATTCTCAAACTCAAATTCTGTTTGTCACTGTAATTTTTGTTGATTAAGGATGTGAACTGGCCACTATGCCATCCTTTATTTAACTATAACATTTCTTTTTAAGAGAGAATAATTTAGGTTAGAAAATTAATGTGTCCCTCTGTATATAAGCATGATAGCTTTAGTTCTACTGAGTTCTAGTGGGTGTGAATTCTCTTGGGATATGTCAAGCAACTAGTGAACAGTCAATGACATTTACATTTCCAGATTTATAAATTTGTAATCATCACACTAAGGAAATTGTTTAGTTTCTCCTTTACTTTAGGCAGCTTGTCCTTCCACTTGCTACCATGTGAGATAACTGTGTTCCTCCCCTCTAGAAGATTCAGTGCTTTTCAGAGCTGATGCTTTGATCTTGTCAGCCTCTACAACTGTGAGAAAATAAACTTCTATTCTTTGTGAATTACAGAGACTCAGGTATTTCATTATAGCAGCACAGACTTAGAGAATATATACACAGAAAAACTGAAAATGTACATCATATCAAACTTTTCAATATTCTTTGTTTAGGAAGATTGGTATTATGATTCTAATATTGTCATCTCTACGGTGAGGTTAAGTAAATTAGTATCTATGTCAGGAGCCAGTATTTTTCAGTGTGGAAGAAAGAAGATAGGAATGAAAAGTCAAATAGTTTAAGTAATGGCTTTACAGTTTCAATCAAAACTACAAATATGATCTCATTATGTGTCTCATCTTGAAAAAAAAAGTTGTATTTTTCTCCTAAAAGGTCCAGAATCCATGACTGTCTGAATAGCAATGAGTAACTACAGTGCCCAGAATTCTAACTCTAAATATCATTTTCTGAAAGCAATAGCTAATTGTAGGGCAGGTAATATATACTCTTAAAAAAAATCCTATTGTAACCAGAGACAAAATTCTCTCACATGCTATTAACATATAATCTGTGGACTCTGGAGACAATTTGAAGAATTTCCTACTGGCCAAAATTGGAATTACTTCAGCTTCAATAAGAATAGTTCAGGGATAGATTAAATATGCTTAAATTATGAATTTACAGAGACACAAAAACAGTTCCCCTTTTCCTCTACATTGAGGGATAGATTAAGTGGAAAAATTTCTATTTTGCAAAATAGTAAAGAAAAATAATCAAGCATCTGTCCTGTCTTTCTATAAGGGCTATTCCTTGCTTTCTCTAAATAGTTCATAAGAAGTTTTGAAACATTAAACCTATTCTATGTAATAAATGAAGACTATTTTCAAATGCAAGTGAAATAACAGGTCTAGCCAATGATTATTAGTGATGGCTGATTTCATAGAGAGAGAAAATTAGAAAATTTGTTTATGAATCATGTATATAATATCACCAATGAAATAATCTGAAATAATCTCCCCCCAAATAATATGACCCAAATGTAACTACCACAGAGCTCTCTAATTATTCGAAATAGAGGAGGAGGTGGGACATGTTATACTCTTCCATAGTGAAGCATCTGGGAAAAAAATATCAGAATCTGAGAAACACTGTTGGACACAGACACTGGTCCTTTCAAGAAACAAACTAAAACAAATAACTAGATTAATTAATTACGTAGTAAAGTAAGAAGAGAGAATTGAGGCTTAATGTACTATGCTTAATTTATGGTCTTTATTATTTAAAAAGTATTTAAATCAGTTCCTGATTTGAATAAAGTATTATAAAATATTATGAAACAGTTGGGATATCAAAACACTAAATTTTTTATTCAAGCATTATTTGTGCAAATGCTATTACAATGCAAACCGAGAAAGTATTCTTTTTTTTTTTTTTGATACATACACTGAACTTTTTATAAAGGAAGTTTTCTGATTTCCAGAACTTGCTTTAAAATAATAAGAAAATATAGAAGAAAGAATACAGAATATAGAAAAAAAGATTAAACACCATTGACATTTGATACTTTGCAAGGTTTACCTTTCAATTCATTATATTACTATGTGTATATATTTGATATTTTCAATTTTTTATGGTTAAAAATGTCTGGAAATAGATTTTATTCCCTACAAAATTAAAAGACATAAAAGACTAATATACCTGAATTTTATGCTGGGAAAGAGAAGGTTTAAGAAGCAAAGTTGTGGTTTAGAGCTGAGGTGTCTCCTAAAAGCTCACATGTGAGACAATGCAAGAAGGATTGGAGGAGAAATGATTGGGCCTTAACTAATCAGTGAATTAATCCCTGATGGGAATAACTGAGTGGTAACTGGAGGCAGGTGGGGTGTGGCTAGGGGAAGTGGTTCATTGGGGGCATGGCCATGGGGTATATATTTTGTATCTGGAGAGTGGAGTCTGCTTCTGATCAACATGTGAGCTGCTTCCCTCTGCCACACTCTTCTGCCAGGAGCCCCAAGGAATGGAGCCTTCTGTCTATGGATTGATTCCTCGGCAACCCTGAGTCCCCTGATAAACTTTTCCTTCCTTATAGTTGTTTTGGTTGGGCCCTTTAGTTGCAGTGGTGAAAAAGCTGACTAAAACAAGGACTTAGTCACAATCAAGAAAGAAATATTCAAGAGCTTTGTAATGTTTTGAACAACTAATAATAATAAAAAAATAAAGACATAGAGGATAAAAAAGGAAATATTCTGGAATGTCTATCCATATATATACTCTGTCATATGATTTCTTATTAATTTCTTCTGCCTTCAATATACTTGAGCTACATAACATGACAGTGGCTGTCTTTGTTAGAATACAAAAAGGACATTAGTGTGATTGGGATTTTTCTTTCCTCAGAAAGACATCTTCTCCTTACCACCTGCAATGCCATTCAAAAGTCAGTAACATTGGGCTTGGGATATGGCTCAAGGGGTAGCACGCTAGCCTGGCAAGCATGCGGCCAGGTTCGGTTCGATTCCTCAGCACCACATACAAAGATGTTGTGTCCGCCGAAAACTGAAACAAAATAAAAATTCTCTCATATTCTCTTTCTCTCTTAAAAAAAAAAAAATAGTCAGTAACATGGAGGGACAGAGACAGTCGGTTACTCGGTTCTTTTAGCTTTAGAACTCTCCAAGCTTTGTTTACAAATTTATCAGGAATGATTATGCAATTGTTTTGTATTTCTGTTTGGATATTATATACTTTAAATTAGGATCTCACTGGTAATGATTTTTTTTTTTTTAAATTATCTTTGTGAAACAATGTCAGGTATTTGGCTTGGAGGAAAGTGAGAAGACTGCAGTAAGTTTATTTTAAATGATGTTATCTCATACATTTAGGGAAAGAAACCCTATATAGTACTTCAGGAGGTGAAAATGTCTGTTGATCTTTTTGAATTTCCTACCTTCTTCTTGTCTAATGAACTTTTTCTCCACCCATAACCCACTAGTCATTTACGTTCTCCATAAAGCATCAGGTTTGCATACAAGTAAGAAGCATAACTGTAATTAATATTGTTTCCCTTTGACATAATGTTTTTGTTTTATGCTCAGTTGCTAAACACTCTACATCCTCTTATTATCAATAAAATGTTATCGACTTAATATAACCAACCAAACCTTGATTCTTTCACTTTTAACTTTTTATTGAAATTTCAAAAGCACTTGCAACTTACTTTTCTTTTTAATTTCCTCTATTTCAGACAATCCTATCAATTTTCCACACTTAATAATAATAGCTTATACCTAGTTGCTATTTTCTTTCTTTTCTTATTGTAGCCCAAAAAAGCAGGTGTGATCTACCAGAAAAAAGAGACCCAAAGCAGCATTTTAAAAAGTTGAGTGATTGTTCTTTCTCCTCACTATATGCTTTAATGATCTGAAGTTGTCTCCATTTGTTTTTGTGCTATTTAGGAATATGTAATATTTGCAATAGTTAGGCTATAGTTTTAGAAATGTAATTTTCAGTGTCTATTTTGAAATTTTTATAGATTTTATAGGAAGTTTCAAAGACAATACAGAGAGAAAGCTTATACCCTTCAGCCAATTTCGCCTATTGATTACAGCTTAATATAATTGTAGTAAAACACATTAAAATATCAATGCAGGAGTACATGTATTGCATTACACATTTAAGATTCTGGTAATAATATTCAGCCAGGCATGGTGGCACATGCCTGTAATCCCAATGGTTCAAGAGACCCAGGTAGGAGGATCTCAAATTCAAAGCCAGCCTCAGCAAGAGAGAGGCATTAAGTAGCTCAGTGAGACCCTGTCTCTAAATTAAATACAAAATAGGGCTGGGAATGTGGCTCAGTGATTCAGTGCCCCTGAATTCAATCCCCAGTCTCCCTCTCCCCCACCTATAAAAGATCCTGGTAATTAATGTCCAAATTAAGACAAAGAACTATTCTACCACACCATTTCCCTGATGTTAACCCTCTTAGAGGCACTCATCCTTTGCTCTTGCAATCCAAGAACATGCTTTTGATTTTTATAATTTTATCATTTCAAGAATTTGACATAAGTGGAATCATGGAACATTTTAATGCTGCCTTTTAATTTCACATTTCTTTTTAATAGTGTACTATGTTATGAATGTGTGAACATTTATTTGATCATTCACCTATTTAGGGACATTTTATTATTTTCAATCTTTGGCTATTACAAGTAAAACTGGTATGACTATGAATGCTTAGAAATGCAATTAATGGGTCCTATGATCAATTTCTTTTTAGTTAAATAAGACACTGCAAAATGTTTTCACAAAGACTGTACCATATTTTATTTGTACAGGAAACGCACAAGATATCCAAATTCCCTTCCTCCTCAAAGCATTTAGGCTTGTCAGTAATTTTAATGGTCCTAATAGTGTTAGACATCATACTGTGGCAATCGTTTTCATTTTCCAACAGGTTAGAAATGTCAAACATTCCTTCATATGCTTATGTGCCATCTCTTTGTCCATATCAGTAAGATGTCCTCATTTTTTTTCTCCATTTTGTTGTTAGTGGGTTTTGTTCACAGTAGAGTTTTGAGAATTCTTCATAAATTCCAGATATTAACCCTTTATCAGATGTGTGGTTTGCATATTTTTCCCAGTCTGTGATTTGTCTTTTCATCTCATTAAAAATAAATTTCAAGCCTGCCGCAGTTGTGCATGTCTGTAATCCCAGCAGCTGGGGAGGATGAGGGAGGAAGATTGTGAATTCAAAGTCAGTCTCAGCACAAGTGAGGCGCTAAGCAACTCAGTGAGACCCTGTCTCTAAATAAAATACAAAATAGGCCTGGGGATGTGACTGAGTGGTCGCGTGCCCCTGAGTACACTCCCTGGTACCCAAATTTTGATTAAGTCTAAGTAGGCAATTTTTAAAAAAATAGATTCTGCTTTGGGTGTCATGTGTAAAAACAAAATTAAATTTTAAAGATGTGGGGGTGGGGGGAGAAGTCATTACGAAGCCCTTGGTCCTAATACTTGTAAAAGTTTTATAAATTTACAGTTTTCACTTAAACCTATAATACATGTTGGGTTATTAATTGTTTTTTAAACAAGAAGCAATGTTTAAATCAACATTTACTCTTACCTGTGGGTGTCCAATTATTCCAACACCAATTTAAAACCCTGTCTTTTTTCCATTCAGTGGTCAGTGCACATTTGTCAATCATCCCTCGGTATCATTTATGTGTTTTCATTTCTGGGGAGGGGTGCAATGTATTCTGGTCATTGATCTATATGCTGATCCCTTACTAAATCCACACAGTTTGATTATTGTAGCTCGATCATCAATCTTGAAATCACAGATAGCTATGATTCATTCCAGCGTATTATTTCTTTTCAAGATAATTTTTTTTTTTTGCTGTTACAATTTTTTGGCTTGTCTGTATAAATTTTAGAATAATCTTGTCTGTATCCACAAAATATTTTTGTTGAAATTTTGACAAGAATTTCCTTGATGAAGACTTTTTCTACATAATAACCAAAGCAGGATCCATTCAAGAAATATTATTAACATGTTAGACTTTGTCAAAATTAAAACAGTTGCTGTATGAAATTTCTTTTTAACAAGATGAAAACACAATTTGAGAATTGATATCTTCTCTGTTTTGAGTGTTATATAAATATGTCCCCCAACTTACTTTGCTTTTCCTTGACTTTTTTCACCAGAATTTTTGAGTTTTTAGTTTAGAAGTCCGTAAGATGATTTATTTCGTTTCTGTTATAGTATTTATCATTTTTGTACAATTGTAAATGGTACCATATTTTAAATTTCAGGCACCATTTTGGAAGGAATAATGTATAGAGATATAAAGTGGTTCTTGCTGAGATCACTTTTTAGTGCTAATATTTTTCTTTTTCTTTCTTTTTTTTGCATATTCCTTGGTATTATTTTTACAAATAATCATGCCATCTACAAATAGGAACAATATTATTTCTTCTTTCAGATTGAGATGCAATTTCCCTCATCTTATTGCACTAAGAATACTAGGTCTGTGTTCAGTAAGAATGTGGGGAGCAAACATCCTTACTTTGTTCCCAAACTTAAGGAAATTGATTCAGACTTCCACCACTTGTATGTTGGCTGAAATTTTTGGTAGATGCTATTCATCAAGTTGAGGAAGTTCCTTTCTACTATGATCTTTCGGAAAGAATTTATCATAAATGAATATTGAATTTTGTCACATACTTCTTTGAGTGATTTTCTTTTTAGCTTACTAATACATGAATCATATTGATTGTTTTTAAATGTTGTACCATCCTGAATAAAACTTGCTAATCACAGTGCATTATTTTTAAATATGTTGCTGAATTCTACTTCCTACGATTTTTTAAACAACTTTGCATACAGGGATTTGCTCTGTAGTTCTTTCCTTACTTTCTTCAACATTTTCTCCCTCTCGACCCTTCCCTCCCTTCTTTCTTTCTTACCTTCTTTTAATTCCTTTATTCATTTTTTATTCTCTCTTTCTATATATTGTAGCTTCATTAAAAAATTGGGATGTGTTTTCTTCTATCCTATTTTCTGGCAAATATTGTGTGAAATTGGTATTCTTTCTTTTTTAATGTTTGATAGGATTCAAAAATGCAATGATCTTGACCTGTAGATTCCATATTGGGGCTATGTTACAACTTTTATTCTCTTAATAGTTATAAAGCAACTCAAATTATCTATTTGTTACTGGAAAAGTTGCAATAATTTTTTCTTTTTTAAGAGATTGATCTATATTATCCGATTTGTTAATTTATGTGTAATCATACGTATTTTATTCCTTTAATACACTTTTGATTCTGTTTATTGCTTATTACTTATTAATGCTGTAAATCTCCCTTTAAGCATTGTTTGCTTTTTTTTTGCAATAGTTTATATTTCGTTAAGATACATTTTCATTTTAAATTAACTGAACTTTGTCTTTTAAATTACTCTTAAGACTGCTCAGACCCATGGTTTATTTAGCAGGCATATACCTTTAGGCAACATGTCAGATCCAAACAATAACATCCTATTTAAAAAAATCCATCATTTCTTTGAAGAATTTGCATTACACAATTTTAAAATAAAACTATGCCATTTCACTTGCTGTATAGGTACTTAGAAACAGAGAATTCCTAAATACCTCTCTCTATCTCTTATGACATTGATATCATTTACTTATGTGTGTGCGTATATATATGTATGTATATACATATATATGATACATCACCTTATGAATTTTTATTATTAAACAAATAATATTTCAATCAATGAATAATAAAAAATAAAATATTAATTGTATATCCCATGCTCTTCCTTTGCTTATGTGGATCTGAATTTCTGAGTTAAATGATTTTTTTTCTTCTCCCTAAAGAATTTCTTTTTGCAATATGTGTCTGCTTAATGTCACATTTCCTCAGTTTTTGTTAATTCGAGAAAAATCTTTATTTCTTTGTCACTTTTGAGTGTAGTTTGTTGCATATAGAATTCTAAGTCATTGGAAATTTTCTCCTTAAGAATTTAGAAGGTTTCATTTCACTCACTTGACTGTTGTATTTTTTCTGATAAAAATCTGTAATTCTTACCCTTAATAGGGATTTATACCCTGGCTTATTTTGTTATTTATCTTTGCTTTTGGTTTTCTAAGTTAAAATACCTTATTCCTAGCATTGGGTACTATTTATCATGCTTGATATTTTCTGTTCATCCTGGATCTGTGATTTGATGTCTGTCATTAATTTTGGAAGGATCTCATCTATCCGTATGTCAACTCTTCCTCCCTCCTCTTCTTCCTTCCTTCAATCTTTCCAAGATTTTTCAAGTACACATATATATTTTGAATATGTAGTACCTTTCTTAGATATTTTTTGGCTTTGTCTTAAATCCCTTTTTCTTTGTACACTTAAGTTTTACAGTATTTTTTATTTGACTTTATCAAATCTACTGGTTAAACAACAAAGGTATACTTCTTTTTTTTTTTTTTTTTTTTTTTTTAGTGCTATACCTTTCTACATTTCTTTTCTTTTGGTAGTGGGGATTGAACTCAGGGACACTCAACCACTAAACCACGCCCCCAGGCTTATTTTGCATTTTATTTAGAGACAGGGTCTCACTGAGTTGCTTAGCACTTAGCTTTTTGCTGAGGCTGGCTTTGAACTCTCAATCCTCCTGCCTCAGCCTCCAGAGCCTCTGGCATTACAGGTATGCGCCACTGTGCCTGGCTTATTTTCTACATTTTTCTTTGAACTGATTCTGAGTGATTCTCCCTGCTTTAATCACACATCTGATCCATGTTTAATTTTTCTATTATACAACTTTATATATTAAAGAGCTCATTTAAAAAAAAATCTCTGACAAGTCTCTAATCTTCATTGCATAAGGCCTGGCTAGTCTCTTCAGAGTATTTTGCTTGTAATGGTGTCCATGTGCACTCACTATCAATCTACCCTTGCTTTAAATATTTAAATCAATTTAAGTAGACCTGATATATTTAGCATAGTGACTTTTCTATTGATGAGACACATCTTTCACTTTACTTTTTCTGTAGTGCACTTTATTCAATGTATATTTTTATATGGAGGTCTGATAGATCTTACTGTTATCACTATCAAATTTATAATGTTTGCAGATTTTTAAAAATTAAATTTTATTTAGATAATCACTACAGTGATTTGATTTATATCTGGCATTTTTTTCTGAATATTTTCATTGATTCTAATAAATTGTGATTGTTTAAGATTTGCCTGGCAAACAATTACATATAAATAACTACAGTAGTTTATTCTTCCCATTTATTTTTTATGTTTTTCATTACTACTTTTTGTTTGGCTAATATATCAAGACTATATTCCAAAGAAGTATTGAAATTATATATGTTTGTTGTTTATGTTTCTGAAGTTACAGAAATCTCTTCTTCTTATTATTTTGCTCTCCATTGAGTATGAGATCTGCTGTAGCACATTTTTTTGGTGCTAGGGATAGAACTCAGAGGCGGGCACTCAACCACTGGTCAGTTCCCAGCCCTATTTTGTATTTTATTTAGAGACAGGGTCTCACTGAGTTGCTTAGCGCCTCACTTTTGCTGAGGCTGGCTTTGAACCCACAATCCTCCTGCCTCAACCTTCAGAGCTGATGGGATCACAGGCGTGCGCCACCATTCCTAGCTGCTGTAATTATATTTTCTTTTGAAAATATAATTTTTTACGGACTAAATTCTGAAAAAAAATTTTTTATGTATTTGACTTTCTTAGTTTATTTTTTCATCTTTTACATAAATAGCAATTGTACTTCATCAAAGTTTTATATTTTCCATTTAACAAAAATAGTTCTTCTTAAATTTCCCAGGAGGTGAATCTTTAAAATAGATTTTCTGTTGTTGAACAAATTTCCCTTTTCTATAACAAACCCAATAAGATCATTATTATTTTTTACATATCACTGGATCCCATTTACTAATTTTATTTAATCCTTTCACATCCATGTGAGTAAAATTTTTAATTTATGTTCTTTTTGACAGGCTTCTTTTATATGGTTTTCCTATAAGTTATACTAGCCTTTAGAATAAATATGCTGAATTAAACAGTTGTTATCTCTCCTTTTGGCTTCCTATAAATTTGAGGCTCAAACAGACATTATCTTTTTCCAGAGTACTTAACAGAACTTACATAAATATTCTTCCTGTGCGGAGATGTTTAATACTTCTGTACTTATAAAATATACAATTGATAAGTTGCTTTTTCCACCTAGTATCTAATTACAGGAAATTTTTGTCACCCAAAGAGAGACCCATACCTATCAGCAGTCATTTCTTTTCTTCCACCAATGTCTCCTTTAACATTTTAATATTTATGTGTTTTATTTTGTTGGTCCTCAAAATAGTTCCCAAGAATTTTTTTTAAATTTTATGTAATTTAAAATATATATTGCTTTTGAATTTTTCCAGGTCTTTCTGATACCTTGAATTTCAGTAGCTCCTATTGGTTTATTTCTATAGAATATTTATTGTTTTTACTTATTTCCATGCTTGCTTTCCTGTCCTCTGCTCCCAGGAATGATTCATTTTATTATAGGTGGAACATTGTATTTGAAAAGAATGTTACAGACATAATTTAAAGTCTAGTATGATGTTATCTGCCTCCAGAGAGGATTCACATGTGCTCCTCTCTGCACCTGCAGCCACTAGCATTCCAGGGCCATTTAAACTAATTTAGACCATTTGAGACCATTTGAGGATGAGCAGTATGTCCTGGGGATGGGGGTGGGGCTGAATATAGCAGGTTTATTCTGACTCTTAGCATGTGGCTTTTCAGGGTCCCAGTACTTGGCAAGTCCTAGCTGCAAATTACTGCCCCCTAAGTGCCACAAAACTGTCAGATTCCTCCCAAATTAGAAAATACAGAGGAAAATGGGCCAAGCATACAGACTACATCGCTATGCTGAAAACTGTTATCCTCCACCTGATTCTTCCTGTATCTTAGCTTTCCCTTGCTGCCTTGGAGTGTTTGTACAATTGGTTGGTCTTTTCTGTAGTGAAATACAGTGAAGTGGCACCCCCTCTCTCCACAGAAAAAGTCTTAACTGAGCTTCTCCCGGAATTCTCACCATGGCTGATTTTGGGACTGTCAGCCAAAGAGTCTCTGAGAAAAAGTTCAATATGGATAAATTTCCTATTTTCCTGTTGCCCTGTTTAGCTTGGCCACTGGCCAGGAAGATACCAGCACTCCAGGTGCTGGGCACCCCGTTAATAATTTTTCACAAATGTATCCAGTATAGTAGTTTGTAGAAATGTGCTAATGAGGCTTCAGACCTTGAGCTAGGCTTCACAGAGATGTCTACATTTTTTAAGATAAGAAGAAGATACCAAATGGGCTCCATGGTAACAGCTGGCAGGGGAAGAAAGAAAGGGGACAAGAAGCTCTCCCCTTCTCAGGTGTTGTCCTTGAAGAGTTAACTTACCCAGAACAGTGAAAGAAAAAGCTGCTTTTATGTGAACTTCTGCAGACTGTGAACTTCTGAGCCCCTCCCCTTATATGCTGAGTATAAAACTCTGAAACTCCCTGAACTCGGGGTTCAGGGGATTAATTGATTACAGCAAAGGCTGTACCCTCTGAACCTGGCTGCAGCCAAATAAAAAACTGTTCCCTGCTATCTTCGGTGCCTTGCCTAGTTTGTCCCTACAACAACAGAAATATGTGTGTGCATATGAGTTGGCATATGGAAGGGAGGGATAGCTAAAGTGGAAGTCTTTGTTTTAAGTTATTCATACTTTTTTTCCATAATTTTATTAATGTTTTGCTTTAACACTTTAGCTTTGTTGAACCCCTTTTGTGCACTTACTTACCACTGTAATGAACATTTTTTATTTCCTCCCTCTATTGTACATTTTTAAAAATTCCAATTAATTTTTAGTCTTTATATTTTCCCCAAAGTTCATCAAAGGCTCTATACTTCTGTCTCCATTTTTTTGTTCAATATTTTCTATATGACCATATTGTATAAATTTGTATAACAATTCCATTATAATTTCATCTTTGAACTTTGAATTACTTAGAAGATTTGCTTTAGTGTGATAATGTCTAGGATACTTGTATTGTTCTTTTGTTATTGACTCTTATTTGTTTTCGTTTTTTTGGGAAGGGTAACCAGGGATTGAACTCAGGGGCACTCAAGACTACTGAGCCACATCCCCAGCCCTATTCTGTATTTTATTTAGAGACAGGGACTCATTGAGTTGCTTAGCACCTTGCTGATGATGAGGCTGGCTTTGAACCTGAGATCCTCTCGAATCAGCCTCCCCAGCCACTGAGATTACAAGCATGCACCACCACGCCCTCTGACTCTTATTTATTTTGTAGTGAGAAAATATAATTTAAGTACTAAAAACACATTTTTATGGACTGGATTAAAAAGGAAGAAATTCTCTCTGATTCCCCAATGCCGTTTCTATACACAGTTGCTCCTCAACTTAACCATGTGTTTATGTTCATATGAGTGGAAAATGCTCTAACTCCACATTACTACCAAACATCACAGTTTAGCAAAAAAGAGCACTGTATAGGGTTGGTTGTTCACTCATGATCATGTGCTGGACTCGGGGCAGCCTATAACTGCCACTGCCCCAGAGCACGGGAGAGGGTTACTGTGTATTACTAGCTCAGCAAAAGCACAAAATTCAACATTCAAATGTGAAGTATGATTTCTATGTGAAACCAAGGCAAAACTTAAATTAATCCTCTACTTTTCCTTGCTTTTACTTACTTGCTTTTAGCACACTTTAAAAATCACTGATTTTGGAGGCTATGCTGCTGAGCCACACAGTATTAGTTATCTGGTAGGTTTTCCTATAGGTTAACATCACTGATCTGTGGGCTCTGATGATAATAGTTGCCTAGGACAAATAATTTTGTCCAAAACACCAACTATTCATTTGCACCTGCAAAAGTGTCCAAAGGGTGACCTTGGAATGCCAGGATACTGAAAACTCCATCTTGAGATCATGCTCATGCTTTTATTTTATGAATATGGGTCTCATGAAGAACCATATAGACCAGACCGATTACCACTGTTTACCTTTGACACATTTCACCAGGCCTTCTATCCATAAATTCTTCTAAGTCCTGTCCTTAGGGAGGTAGATTTGAGACTTGGATCTTTCCTGCCTTGGAAATAAACAACAAGTCCTCCTCCTCCTCCTCCTCCTTCTCCTCCTCCTCCTCCTCCTCTTCCTCCTCCTTCTCCTCCTCTTCCTCCTCCTGGTAACCATTTCTTCTTCTTAACTTCATTGGTTCAGTGATTGACATACATTGTGATGGGCAAATTGAGTCTGGTTCAGTAACACAAAGCTCATGTTGTTTTCACACCTCCATAAAGTTAGACATCTTAAGATAAAACATAATTAAGTTGAGAACTGTGATTACAGACCGTTCTACATCTTTTCCTGTCAAGCTAATTCATTCACTTGTGATTTCTTGATAGAACATTTCACTTAGAATAGAGTCAAAATACTGTTGGTTCCTCGACAAATATGTCCTCTGCAAGAGGATCCCAGTAGAAGACTTCAGTATTCCTGCTCCCCCAGCAGGAAAAGTATTGAATTAAAAGCAGGAACAAGTGCTCAGGGATCCATCCCAGAGAGTCCCATCCTGTCCTCTCCTGCTGTAGGAGCTCCTCCTTCATCGTTCAGTGTTCAGTGACCACCTAAGAGGAGCACACTGACTCATGGTCTCTCCCAGCTGCTTGGCTCAGTACCCACCACCAAGTGCTCCAAAACAAGTTGGTTGTCATTTTCCCTCTACTGTTTCTGAACATTTTTAGTAATCACTGTGGCCGCATCTGTTCACACTGACTGCTCTGCCTGAGCAACAAATTATCCCCTTCCAGTCTCAGTTACTCTTCTCTGATGCTCTTTTACAAAGTAACATAGTTTTTTATTGTCCTCCTCAACTGTTTAATTCCTTCTGTCTTTGTATATATCTTTCAGGGTCTACAAAATGATTTAGAACAAAAATATCTGTATTTCCTTTGGTTTTCCTTGTAATTTGGCTCGAATTTTCCATACACTTAAATTAATTACAAAGGCAGGTTCATCAAAGTCTCCCTAAAGATCTGTCAATTTCTTCTTGAAGTCCTTTCATTTTTAATTACTTTAAATATTTAAACAACTTATGTTACTCATAATGTTTAAGTGAATTCAGATTTGGTGGGTCTGGTGAGGTAGCCCAGTGGCACAGCCCTGGCCTAGTATTTGTAAGGCCCTGAGTCTGATCCCTAGCAATCCCCATCAAATAATTAAAATAGCTATTTCCTCTGGGTGGATTGAACTTCAATGATTAATCTTTAGAAACGCTCTTGGTCTTAAATAAGGTTATTTTGTCTTATTTAATATAAATCCACTGCTTTTCTAACTTTTCTGCCATGTACCTTTCCCGATCTGATTAGTCTATCTGGGATCTTGACTACCTTGTTACTGGTGTTTGTTGGTTCTTCTTAAAATGCTCAAGATTCTCTAACCTTCCTGTTTTAGGTTGTTTTGATGATTACAGTGCATTGTATGTACAATTGTATCTATGTTTTTTTTTTTTTTGTGACTTTGATTTAGGCTGGATAATCTTTTTATCCTTTCTCCCAAATACCTAAGAAGAGTCACCAATAAGAACTTATTAAATTCCAGACTTAGGTCTTTCGGGGACTATAAAGAGAGTGGATTCTAGTCTAAAAGATACATTATAGTAAGCATGTTACTGGAAATTCTTTGTTAAAGCCATTTTCCTCTGTTCACTAAAGGCCCAAACATAATTGGTTCCCTGCCATATTCTTTGGGTGCTTCCTCCTTTTCATAGTTTGTCCTTTTCTTGAGAAAATCTCCTTTTGGAGTCTGGTTCTTGTGAGATTCTCCTAATGATTTCTCATACCGTCAAGACCCATGGGCTTTCTCCTTTATTAAGATGGGCAGATGCTGGCCAAGGGGGGGGTCACAAATGCCCCTGTGACAGCCTTAGCTCTCTGCTGTAGTGCCATTCTGATTCATTGTTTCTGCCTCTCAGGATTTTTGTCACATACTTGCCATCTCATCTCTGCACATAAAGGGAATATTTATATCTATTTTTTTAAATGTGCTGTATGACAAAAGTTATTCAGATAATTGGTCCACCATCTTGTTGGGATGTGAGGTCTAATCATACCGAATCTTTACATTATTCTCTGTGTCCTTATATTTTTGAAATGTGCAAAAATGATACACATTAGTATCACAAGAAATTATTATATTATTTTAAATATCATAGCACTTGTTGAATAAAGTTTTCACCATTAAGCCCCTATACCAAAATAAAAAATATAGGCACAATGTAATCATGATTGTTGAGTATTTTATGAGTTTTAATGCGTATAAGACAAATACTTCTTTTTATTCTTCTAGAAATGTATAATGCAAGTGCTTATGAGTTAAATAAATTTGAATGTATAAAAATTACTTAATGAGTATCATATACTGGACTCTAAAACAGTTGACTATGAATGAATCTTTTTCTCTGTGAATTTTTACATTGTTTTGTCTTTGAATACCAGGAATGTTTGAAGGGTAGTTAGAAGCAAAGCATAAACACAGTAACTAAATGTCTCTTCAATCTTATAATCTTGTAATTTTCTACAAATATCCTTAATCTCTTTATGTTTCTGAGGTTGGTGAACAGAAAACTTTGCTCTTATTTGTTAAACCATCATTTACATCACAAATACGGATTTTAACTGACATTATGAAAATTAAGAACAAAGGTATATAAACCTCAAATTTTATGGAAGAGAATCGGCGTGTGCTGAAATAATGTTGCAGCAATTTTGAACACTTATAAAATTCCCATTTCAGGATCAGAGGCAATTTGGAGGTTTTGTTAAAGTCAGTATTATTCAGAGAGCAGCAGTTCATGATGACAAGATGATAACATTAACTAAAAGAACAAAAGACTCCAAACTGATTTGATAAACCCTCATTATTATTATTTTGCATAACTGATAATGAATTCAATCTTATCATTCCCCTCTCATCCTCACATCCACCGGCTCATATTTTGTCTTAATGGTGTAGTCAAAAGTCAAAGTTGGAGATCAGAAAGTCAGGGTTTGAACAACATCTTCTTCACTCTCTGAGTCACTGAAAAATCAGGCAAATTTATTAGTCTTGGAATTTCTGGAGCTGTCATGATGAGAATATTGCTATTAAATGTGAAAGCAGTGCTTTGTAGGATAAAAGGTACATTTAATGCAAGTGATTTTAAAATGTCATGTCTATTTTAAATCTTGTAATTAAATCATAAATTGAGTTGGTCTTGTGTGCAGCCACTCTGTTTTTTTCCTACTAAATCTGCTTTTGGCCTCTAGTCATTTTATGGACTTAAGATAAGCACCTCATTACATTCTCACCACCTGTTGGGAAGGTGCTGAATAGCAGTACAGATGAGTAACAGGGTTTTATTCAAACATCAGGAAGTAGCATTTTCAAAATTCATCCTGACATACATTAGACATAAAATACCTCACCCCTTTGATTCACATTCCTACTGATTGAAAATAAGGCCTCCTTTATAAATACCACTCCCAACACAGGCTAATATGATTTCATTAGGTTTTTTTTTTCCCATATGTGATTTTATACCAACAATGTGAAACAACTGATAGTACAAGTCAATATGCCAACCATACTTGAATTAGTAATATTTAAATATGCAGACACTCATATCATGATATGGTTTTACTTTTATTAAATTAATATACCTGTGTTCAATTCAATCACAGGCTTAAAATACAGCTTCCTTTTGCTGTGAGCACCTTTATTTCATTAATGTTTGAAACTAGTAAATGTTGAATGCTAGGTAAATGATTAAAAAATGTAACGGACTGTATTAAATTAAAAAAAATCTTTATATCAGTGTGTGTGCATGTGTGTTTATTTTCAAAAATTTTCCCTGAGCCATTTTTCCCCTAAACTCAATAAATAAGTTTTCTACTACTGTTAGGTATGAATAGGGGACCATTTACTATGCTGACCCATCTGATTCAACAAATCTTGTAGTTTGCTCTCCAAATGCTATTCTAGTAGGTATTTAGGGGCAAATATATCTAATATTCTGTCAAATTACTAACTCATTTTTTGAGCAATTTTTGATATATCATTTTAGTAACTTTCCTTAGCATATTAAAAATAATCTTATGAAATTTAGAGTCTTATTTTCTAATTTAACATTCCAATATCCTGACACATGCATGCATGGACAAATTTTCTTACTTGTTGAAATAAAAAGTTGCACGTATCACATTCTACACCCGGAGAAAAACATTGATCATCAGGTCTAGTATCCCTTACTTTACATACAATGTGAAGCACATTGGTCTAAGTAATTTAAAACAGATGTGATTTGTTAGTGGCAACGACTCTGTCCCTTTGTCCATCACTACTCTTAACATTGTAAATTATTGATTTTACTTTTTAAATTTTCACCAGGTTCTTACCAAAAACCAATATGTTATTTTTGACAAAAGAAATGGCAAATATCTTTCCTTCAGCAATGTATTATCTTTGGAAATATAAGGGGTTCATATCTGAAAAAAATGTGGAGAAAAAGTAATATGTAAACAAAGAGTTAATAAATACTGAAACCAAAGTAGTAAATACTGAGAAAGTTTAAAATAAAAAATACCAAAAAAAAAAATCAATAATTTCTAGGGAGGTAACTTAAAATTGGTTTTGTCCTTTACAGATGTAAAAGTCACTTAAGGTAGGAAGAGAGGTAACCATCAATGAAGCTGACCAATTCAACCACCTAAGGAGTCAGTAAGATCACAGGTGTCCTGGCTGTTGAAGTCAGAAGGATTCAGTCAAAAGACCACTTATGAAGAAGGATGACACATCTGGGCTATGTTCTTGAATGAGATGGAAACTCTCCCACTTAATATGAAAAAAATATTGATTTTCTTCCAATCAGCAGAAATCAATGTATGCTACAACATATTTTTGCTATCAATAACATATCCTTTAAAAAACTCATCAGCAATACAACTTTCCAATTAAACTGGATATTTATTCAGAATTTTTTTTGACACTTATTACCTATATGGTAAACACCATGTGAACAAGTTGCCTTGGGTCAAATTCAATTAAACTCACCATCTCATTCTAAATCTTTTCTAGAACTTTTGAACAGTCTTGGGTTAAAAGCCTTAGAAGATATGTCTCTGCCTGTCATCTCTTTTGAATGAAGAGAGCTTGGATTCAACCAGTTTTGTAGATTTCAAAATTAGTCAGGATTGAGAATACTTTTTTTAACTGTTTTAAAAAATAAGCTACAGCCAAGTTCAGGCTTTCTCTCTGATGTTCATGAGGATCAGGATACTTGGCCATTCAGGAGCTGGAAGATCTATAGGGAGAGGACTGGGCACCATGAAAGTCAAAAAATGAAATGAGAAGATGAGACCAGGGAAGATGGTGAGTTAGAGGAAGGGTGCACTCCCCACTGGTTCCTAGTTTCAAGATTTAAAAAGCAGGATGCCTGCTCCTGCGTGAGATGGGTAACTAAGGAAATTCATTGAGATTCAACATTGGAGAGCAAAATAATCATTGAGACACAGAAAGTTGGAGACTTTGAATGTAATGTAAGAAAATAACATGTTAGAGGTGTGCCAGCGTGGCTGGCAGTAGCACCATCACCACCAGCTCAGTGAGGAGGGGAGGATGAGCAGAGGCAGGGAGAGTGGGAAACATGGTGAGTAACATTGACTTGTAAGAACTGGTGAAATGGAGAGGGAGGCTGATCTTAGCTAGCCCCGAGAAAACACGGGGAGAGGTTGAGTGAAAAGCAATTAAAATCACTGCACTGAGGGATAGAGAATCTGGCAGGAATCAGAATCTAGGTGGCAGGAAACATTTCTGAGTGGCAGCATGGCAATGAGAAGAGGGTGGGAGATTGGGAACTCATAAAGGAAGTTGTCAGCCTGATCCATCAGTCACCTATTTTGGGGTGCCTGGACCAGCGTGACTGTATGCAGCACATACAGAGAGGACGGTGCCTTGCGTGACCCAGGCTGGGAACACTGAGGAGACAGAGCCCCCTTGGGTGCTGGCATCCCATATGTGCATCTGGAAAAATGCCAGTGACTGTTCAGAGAGGTTCACTTGTGCTCTGGTTTTGATCCGGTGTAATTCACACTCTTAGAAGTAGAATATGTGGAAGTTTAGACTCCTCACAATAAAAGGGAAATGTTCAGGACGCCAAGAGATCCAGATATCCAACAGAGATTGGTATCTCCCCAGGAGGAGGAGATGTGGAGCAAACGTTAACTATCCACCAGCAGAATTCTAAAGGCCAACCAAGACCAAACCCCAGCCACTGGAACTTTCGATTTAGAACTGTGCACCAGCCCCCATATGGGACTATACCACTTGTCATCACTCCCCAGTCTGCTCCATCTCTACACAGGGAGATGGGAAGCTGAGGGTTACTACAGCCAGCTTCCGTAGCCACAGCAGCTGGCCACAATAGATGGTGGCTTGATGAGGAACATGAAGATATGGGTCATAACAAATCTCAGCCCTCAACCCAAGGATTAGATAGCCCCAAAATAAATACAAAGAACGCTACAATAGTATAAGCAATGAACGCCCATCCTTGCCAAAACTTTGACCACCTCATTAGGAACAATGAACATTTTCCCTACTTCCTTCTTTTTCCTTTTTTTTAAAATTTCAATTTTATTCATTTTTCTTTTTTCTTCTATTTTTAATTTAATTATTATTATTTTTTTTTTTACTGTTTTCTACTCTGCATAACTGCATAACTGAGTATGTCTGTGCCTGTGTGTATTCTCGATTCCTGGAGAGATAGAGATAGAGAGAGAGAGAGAGAGAGAGAGAGAGAGAGAGAGAGAGAGAGAGGATGATAACTTTTTTCATTTTTTCTTTTATTCACCCCTTTTTATTATTTAGCCTTACTTTGAATTGGGTGGGGTGAAATTTTACAGCTTTGATTTATTCTAATTTGTTTGGACCCTCATTCTTCCTCTTACTATCCTTCTTTACTCTTCCTCCACTAGTGACCACATTTTTTGTTCCCTCTTCCTTTCTTTCTTTTATTATTTTTTTCTTCATCTTTATAGCTATCACATGCTACCTATTTTCTGTTTCTCCTATACTCACTTGTTAAAAATTTCAAACTTTCTCTTGGTTTTTAATCATATTTTCTCTTCAAATAATGAACTGTAATTAACTGATAGAATTATGTGGCTTATGTAATGCCTACTCAATTCATAATGTTGTGATTATTAGTAGAGTGAACGACATAGTAGACACCTGCTGTTTAATGTTTAAGGTGAGCTAGTTCATCATGGCTTATTGTGGGGGCTGATATTAAATACTAATCTCACCATTCCTCTACAGGTGGTAGTGTTACAGATGTCAATGTAGGCACTGGACATTGATTTCAAGGCTGTGCATTGGTTGCTAATGCTATTAATATTCTTTGCTCTAAAACCCTTTCTCTAAAAGGGACTGGAAAATAATTGGAGCTCTTCAAGTTTACAGAGATTCTGTTACTGAGAAACACAACTCAACCAAGTAATGGCAAAATAAACTCCACACTTGAACTAGCTTCACTCATGCCTCAACAATACTTCAACTCATAGAAAAGGGAAGATGAAAATTCCAAACAAATAATCATGTCCCAAGTAGAAGCAACTAGGGGGGGTGCATCAAGTCTCACTTCTAGACATTTACAGAAAAAAAGAGAAAATTTACATAAAAATTACAGAAAAAGAGAGGAACAAAAAAGGTCACTACACACTAAAGGACACACATATAAAACAGGAAGAAGAACTCATCTCAACAAGACCTCTGAAAACATGAGGAAACAAGCAAATTAATCCAACCCCCAAATTCACAATACCTGAACAAAGGAACCCACAGAGGTAGACGTGGGCAAAATTCCAGAGGAAGACTGGGTACAAGCTGAGTAGTAAAATGTTCAACAAACTAAAAGAAGATTAAGGAATGAGTTAAGAGCAAATACAGGAGGCGAAAGACCATGTCATTAAAGAAATAGAGATAATGAAAAGAAACCAATCAGGACTTTTGGAAGTAAAAGGCATAATGACAGTTTAAAAATCTGCTTGAATGTATCAGCCACAGAATAGATTTCACAGACAATAGGACTTTAGGCCTTGAAGAAAAGGTATATGATCTTGAATATGCAGTATAAAAACAAAAATAAAAACCACAAACCCACAAAACACCTTCATCAGGAATAGATTCAAGATGGTGGATTTAGACTGCATTTCAGATTGCATTCCTAGTTGCTTCATTACCCAGGATTCAAGTAGGAGGAGGACTGCTTCTCAGGGGGGTGGACGAAAGAGGGCTTTTACTAAAATTTACTCTTTAACAAAGTGTCGTAGAGATGCATAAATGAGCGTGCATTGAACAAAAAAAATAAAAAGAAGAAAGAGTACTTTGGAGCCAAGCTACTCATGGCAGTGATAGAGGCATTAGCTCACCACAGAGGGAATTAATAACGTACAGAGTGAAATCAGACAAATTTAGTGTAGAAAAACCTGTAGATAATAAATACAGTCTGAACTTAGCTGATCCAGAGACTGTACTGCAAACTAGTGTTTAAAAGTGCTGTGTATTTCTCACCTGGGAAATGGAGCGCTGAGGTGGGAGCCATCTTGAGGAGTCTGCACTGGGACTTGCTGCTGTGGGAACCTGGGAGAGTCCAGCAAACATTGTCCCACTGCCCCGTCAATCACCTACCATGTGGCCTAAAGTTTACCTGGCAAAACATGAGGGAAACAGGTCCAGAGAAGATGGTCCCCAGGAACTTTGAAGTTAGAAAAACAAAAAGGGGAGCCCAACTTGCTTTTTCTTTTTTGAGTTTGGCAGCCCAGTGACCAGCGGAAGACAGTTGGGAATCTGAATAGGCAGGTGTGAATACACTTAAAGTTGAAGACTGAGAAGTTTGTGATTATGAGCAGCTGAGTGTGTGGAGAATTGGTTTCCCTGCCTCATGAGTAAAATTCTTGAGAGACTGGATTTCCAGAAGAAATCAGCATCTGCCAGGCCAGGGCTGTGCTCAGCCAAGTCTCTCTGAAGCAGGTACCACTTAACAAGGCCCCTAAAGTTTGATTAGACCTAAGCCCCAGCAGCTGGAATTCCACTCAGAGAATTCTGCAGCAGCCCCACCTTCTCTGCAGACAAAAACTACAGTCCACAGTACTTTCCATTTCATTCTACCTAATAGAGATGAGAAGGGAAGCTGAGAGCTATTTGAACCAGCTTCAGTCTGAGACTATTCCAACTGGCAGCGTGGTGAGCAACACAAAAAGAAGAAGAAAAATTAACGACTTCCAGTCCTTGCTCTTTCAGTACTTAGCCAAAGAAGAAATGGAAATGAGGACAGTTGGCTCTAGGTAGCGACCATCCATTCTCTTCACTAGTTTGGTAATTTCAGTAGAGAAAAAGAGCTAATTCTTTTCATTTTTTTATTAAGAATCTTGTTTCTATTATTTTTGTTTGTTTATTTTTATTTTTTTGGTATTATTTCTATGCTGATTGGTTCATATATATCTACTTCCCCACCACACACACTTCTTTTTAGCATTTTTAATGTAGTTATTTTTCCTTGCCTTTTCTTTTAAGGTTCAGGGTTTGGAGCTTGTTAGTTTTGATTTGATTTGTTTCTCTTTATCTCCTTTCTTCTAATATAAATAATGAAATACTCCTGTTTTCTCTCTCTCCCATAGCTTTCTTTTCCTTTTTTTCCTCCTGTTTCCTTGTAATCACCATTATTCTTCCATCTCTGTGCTAACATTTTGAACTTTGCAAACTTTCTTCCATATTCCTATCACATTTTATTTTTTTCTTAATGAACTATACTTTTACTATCTTTTAAAACTAATTGGTTTAAATAAGTCCTTCATTCAAACATTTATGTTGTTGCAATTGTTATTGGTATAGATGACATACTTGATACCTGCTGTTTACTTTAATGCCAGATTTAGTTCATGGTTATTTATTATTTTCTGTTGTAAGTATCATAGTAGGAACCACATATTTATTTTAATTGTGGATATTAATTGCATCCATTGTTATTGTGTGTTTCCCTACTTTCTGAGAGGTGTTGGGAAACTACAGGGACACTACAAACTCAGAGAATAGAAACTGTGAAGCTGAACTAAACTCAGCCAAAAGACCATGCCCCTTGCTCCACTAACAAATTAATGACACTCAAATTTCAACTATATTTTAATAAAAATAAGAGACAAAAACATAAATTAATGACTAGGATCTAAATTGTAAAAGCTAGGGATGCTCCCTCAGATCCCATTTACAGACTTCCATTGCTACAGCAAAAATAGAATTAACACAATGGTTGTGATCCCACACTTATGAGAGGGTCTCAATCTAGATTACTCTGGGACACTTTGGCAAGAGAAGGCTATGCACTTAATAGCCCGAAAGTAAGAGTGGACTAGAAAACAGTCCCAACTGATGCAAAAACTCCAATACAGAAATTTTAAAAATGTGAAAAAACTAGGTAGTGTGATGCATCCCAAGTTCTTAATTGACCGGAAACTGACCCCAAAGATATTGAAGTGGATGAAATATCATATAAAGAATTAAAAAGAAAAATTCTTAACTACTAAACTGGCATTACAGAACCTATTTAAATACTTCACAAAGAAGATATCAAAAATAAATCCCAGTACCCACAAATGATCAAATATCATTTGAAAAGTAGCTAAACAAAAGATTAGCAGGACCAAATTAAACACTAGAAAAAAATCAAAATGGCTGGAATTATCATATTCTATATTTAAAGTAAAAGTTCTCAACTCTCAAAAGGAAGAAGCTGGCAGAATGGATTAAAAAAATCCAACTATATGTAGTTTTCAAAAGATTCATTTACACACCAAGACAGAAACAGGCTGACCATGAAAGAATAGAAATTAATGTAAAATTTAAATGGAGCCTGACAATAAGCAGAAGTAGCTACTCTCTTATCTGACAATGCAGACTTCAAGTGAAAATTAATCTGAAGAGAAAAAGAAGGTGACTTCATGCTTGTAAAGGGAACACTGCAACAAGAATATATAATAATAGTATTTATTTTTACCCCAGATGGGGTTCCATTAATTACATAATCAGAAACTTCTCAAGTCAAAGCCTCAGATAGACTTCAGCACAGGAGTACTGTGTGATTTCAACACACCGCTCTCACCAAGATAGGCCATGCAGACATAAACTGAGTAAAGACTCTGTACCCAAAGGAAATATTATAACTAAAAGAGAATTAGTAGATATTTATAGAATATTTTATGTAATAGCAGCTGAACACACTTTCTTCTCAGCAGTTCATGGAACTGTCTACAAAATAGACCATAGTTAGGCCACAAAGCAAATCTTAGCAAATACAAAAAAAAAAAAAAAAAATTGATATGCTTTTTTTTTTTTGCATCTTATCAGATCATAATGGAATTAAATTAGAAGTTGAAACCAAAAAAACCCTACATAAACTATATAAACTCATAAGTAATACATATTGGAATGATGAGTGATAGAAAAAAAATTGGGAGACATTTTTAAAAATTAGAATCATATGAAAATATTAATACAACATAGTAGAATCTCTGGGACACTGTGAAGGCAGTTGTAAAAGGAAAGTTTGTGCACCTATATAAGAAAATTAAAAAGATCCTAAATAACCTAATGACATATCTCAAGACCCCTGAAAAAGGTAAAACAAGCTAATTCTAAAACCAGTAGAAGGAAGAAAATAATTAAAATCAGAGCTTAAATCAATGAAATCAAGAATAAAAAAAAAGACTGCATCAATGAAACAAGGTATTGGTTCTTTATAAAGATAAAATAGGTTGACAAGCCATTAACCAAATGAACCAAAAGAAAAACAGAAAACCCAATTTAATAAAATTAGACATTACAAAGGAGAAATCACCACAGACACCACAGAAATCCAGAGGATCAGTAAAGACTATTTTGAAAATTTATACCGCAATAAACTAAAAAAACCTAGAAGAAATGGATACATTTCTAGACACATATGATCTACCAAAGTGGAATCAAGAGTACATAGAAAACCTAAATAAGGGGTTGGGACTGTGGCTCAGTGGTGGAGAGCTCGCCTAGCATGCGTGAGGCACTGAGTTCAATCCTCAGCACTACATAAAAATAAAATAAAGGTATTGGGTCCACCTATAACTAAAAAAATATAAATATTAAAAACTTAAACAGATCAATAACTTGTAATGATATAGAAGCAGTAATAAAAAGCCTTTTGACAAAGAAAAGTCCAGAACCAGATGGCTTCTGAGCTAAATTCTACCAGACTTTTGAAGACTTATTCCAATGCTCCTCAAATCATCCCATGAAGTAGAAAGGGATGGAAAATGTCCAAATCCATTCTATGAAGCCAGTATTACATTTACCAGACAAGGACACATAAAACAAAGAAAACTATAGATCAATATCCCTGATGAACTTTGTTGTAAAAATTCTTAAAAAATATTAGTGAATCATATCTAACAACATACTAAGAACATTCTACATAATGATCAAGATGATTTTATCCCACTAATGCAAGGCTGGTTTAACATACAAAAAGCAATATGTGTAATTCATCACATAAATAAAATTAAGAACAAAAATCACTTATGTCAACCTAGGCAGAGAAGGCCTTCATTAAAATTCAGCACTCAGTCTTATTTTTAAAGTTTTTATAAAAAAATACTGAAAAAACTAGGAATAGAAGAAACCTATCTCAATATTGCAAAGGCTATATAAAAAATGAACAAAGATAACCTCATAGAGGATGGGAAATTATGAAAAGCATTTCCTTTAAAATATGGAAAAATAGAAGGATATTAACTCTCACCACTCCTAGGCATTATTGTACTAGAAATTCTAGCTGGGGAGATTAGGAAAGTGTGTGTGGGGGGGTGTTGTATAAAAATAGGAAAGAAGGAAGCCAAATTGTCACTGTTTGAAGAGGATATGATCCTATTCTTAGACTATTTAAGTATCTCAACTGGAAGACTATTAGAACTGATAAAGTAATTCATCAAAGTAGCAGATTACAAAATCAAGATATAAAAAATCATTAGCTCTCCCATATGCCAAAAACAAATACACTAAGGAAGAAATCAGGAAATCAATCCCTTTCAAAATAGCATAAGTAAAAATACCTCAGAATAAATCTAACCAAGGAGGTGAAAGACCTCTACAATGAAAACTATGGAATATAGAAGAAAGACATTGAAGACCTCAGAAGATGTAAAGACCTCTGATATTCATGGATAGGCAGAATTAATATTGATAAAATGGCTATTCTATGAAAAGTAATATATATTGTCATGCAATCTTTATCAGACTATCAATGGCATTCTTCAAAGAACAAATCAAAAGAGTCCCAAAATTCAAATGAAAGAATAAAAGCCCCAGAATAGCTAAAGCAATTTTAAATCAAAAAGCAGTGCAGGGGGCATCACAATACCTGACTTCAAGTCACATTACAGAAGTGTAATGACAAAAACTGCATGGTATACTCGAATAACAACAGACACATTAGATCAGTGGTACAGAACAGAATATACAAAGACAAAAAAAAAAAAAAAAGAAAAAGAAAAGAAAACCCCAAATTATAGTTATCTGATCCTTGAAAATCTTGCCAAAAACATATATTGTTAAAAAAATAATCTTTTTTTCTTATTAATTTATGTTTTAATATTTTATGTATATGATAGCAGAATGCATTACAACTCATATTACACGTATAGAGCACAATTTTTCATATTTCTAGTTGTATACAAAGTATATTTAAATCAATTTGTGTCTTCATACATGTACTTTGAATAATGATGTCCATCACATCACAATTATCTTATATTAGACAAAGGGACCAAAAATATACATTGGAGAAAAGATAACCTCTTCAATAAAAGGTGCTGAGAAAACTGGAAATCCATATGCAACAAAATGAAATTATATCCTATCTCTTACCATGCAGAGACTCAACTCAAAGTGGATCAAGGACTTAGGAATAAAACCAGAAACCCTGCATCTAAAAGAAGAAAAAGCAGGCCCTAATCTTGGTTTAGGAGCCAATTTCCTTAATAAGATTCCTTTGGCACAAGAATTAAAATCAAGAATCAATGAATTGGATGCATTCAAACTAAAAAATTTTTTCTCAGCAAAAGAAACAATCTGTGAGGTGAACAGAGAGCCTACATCCTGGGAGCAAATTTTTACCCCTCACACATCAGATGAAGCACTAACCTCCAGGGTATATATAAGGAATTCAAAAAGCTAAACACCACAAAAAACAAAACAAACAAACAAAGAAACAAAAAAAAAAAAAACAAATAACCCAATCAATAAATGATCCAAGGAACTGTACAGACACTTCTCAGAAGAGGATATACAATCAATCAACAAATATATGAAAAAAATATTCATCATCTCTAGCGATTAGAGAAATGCTAATCAAAACTAGTCCAGGATTTCATCTCACTCCAGTCAGAATAACAGCTATTATGAAGACAAACAACAGTAAGTGTTGGCAAGGATGTAGGGAAAAAGGTACCCTCATACATTGCTGGTGGGACTGCAAAGTGGTGCAGTCAGTATGGAAAGCAGTATGGAGATTCCTTGGAAAATTGGGAATGAAGCCACCATTTGACCCAGCTATCTCTCTCCCCAGACTATACCCAAAGGACTTAAAAACAGCATACTACAGGAACATAGCAACATCAATGTTTATAGCAGCACAAAAAACAATCTTTTCAACAAATGGTGCTGGGGCTGGGATTGTGGCTCAGTGTAAAGTGCTCGCCTAGCACACGTGAGGCTCTGGGTTCCATCCTCAGCACCACATAAAAATAAAATATAGGTTATTGTGTACACTTACAACTAAAACAAATATTTTAAAAAACAAACAAAAGACACAAATGGTGCTGGAAAATGTTGTTATCTATATGTAGAAGAATGATACTATACCTCTATCCCTCACGTTGAACAAAAATCAACTCCAAATGGTTCAAAGACCTGGAAGTTAGAATAGAAACTCTGCCACCACTAAAAATAAATGTAGGGTCAACATTCCAGCATACAGGCACAGGCAATGACTTTCTCAATAGAACCCCTAAAATTCAGGAAATAATGCCTAGAGTTAATATATGTAATGAAATCAAATTTAAAAATTTTCACAACAAAAGAAACAAGAATGTGAAGAAAGAATACACAGAATGGGAGAAAATCTTTTCTATCTATTCTTCTGACACAGGATTAGTATTTAGAATATATAAAGAACTCAAAAAGCTTAACACTAAAAAAAAAATAGCCTAATCAACAAATGAGAAAAAAAAGAATAAATAGACAGTCCTCAAAAGGAAAAAAACACAATGGGCCAAAAAATACTTGAAAAAATGTTTACCCTCTCAAGCAATCAAAATCAAAACTACACCGAGATTGCATCTCACTTCAATCAATCAGAATAGCAATTATCAAGAACACAAATAATAATAAATGATGGTGAGGATGTGGGGGAAAAGGTACATCCATACATTGTTTGTGTGACTGCAAATTAATATAACCAGTCTGGAAAGGAGTATGGAGATCACTCAAATGTCTAGAAATGTAACCACTGTAGCACCCAGCTATTCCACTTCTCAGTATTTACCCAAAAGAACTAAAATCAACATACTATAGAGATATAGCCAAGCAGATGTTTACAGCAGCATCACTCACAGTAGCCAAGGTACAGAACCAATCCAGGTGCATTTCAACAGAGAAATGGATCCAGAAAATGTGTATATACACATTGAAGTTTTACTCAGCCATAAAGAAGAATGAAGTTATGATATTTTCCAGTAAATGAATGAAAGTGTAGAACATCATGTTAAGTAATCAAATATTTTGTCTCATAAGGAGGAACTAAAACAAACCAAAGGAAAGAAAAGGTGGTGAGTGTCAGATATCGTAAAGATAGAGGGAAGATCAGTGAAGTAAAAGATAAAGATTTAGAGGGAGAAAGGAGGTTTGGGAAAGGGGAGGAAATGCGGAATGAATTTGGCAAAATTATGCTATGTGCACATATAAAGATAACACAGGGTATTACAACTTCATGCATTATCTATAAAGCATCAGTTAATGCTTTATACATCAGTTAATGCTTTATAATACAGCCACGTTTATTTATTTTTTATCTATAACGCACCAGTTAAAAATAAATAAACGTGGCTGTATAATCAATGTGATACTGCAATCTGTACATGTGGAAAAATAAGAATTCATACCCCATTTGAATCAAATGTATGATGTATCAAGATCATTGTAATGTTTTGAGCAACTAATAAAAACATTAAAAAATATATATATAAATGAGTGTAAAGCAGACAAGTAGAATAGAGGAAGGGGAACATGGGGAAGGAAGAGGTGAGGGAATATGGAGCACAGGGAAATGAATTAGAGTATGTGAAATTACATGCATGCATGATTATTTTAAAATATTACTATTATGTATAACTAAAACTATAATGCACTAATGAAAGCAAAAATTAGAAAAAATGAGCTACAGCTTATTCCATTTATTATAAATCTAAGTGATCCTTATCATTTTCACTGTATTAATTTTAGTAAAGTTTTGGAATTTTGTCTTATTTATTATAAACAATAAATTCAAGCATAAATATAATTGTAACAACTCTCTATAAGTAGCATAATAAGACAATGAATTTCCATAAGATAAAATTCTTCATTGTTATAATTTTGGTATCTTGAATTTTGAATCATTGTTGCCCTAAAGCATTAACGAAAACAAAAATAAAAATGTAAAAATATGTCCAATTCCAAGGAAGCACACCATTTATTTAGTGGTGTAGATATCACTGGCTGCATTAGCCAGATTTACTGCTGTGGGGGGCAATAAAAAAAAAGGAGAGCTGATTTTAAAAATTTCGAATTTGGACAGAAAAGTGACTGTAAAACTGCAGCCAAGAAAGGTGTATTTTGTGAAGGTATTATAACTCCTAAGGAGATGCTAAGTACTTTACACAGAGGCAATAGGAAAGGGCATCTCAGGAACTTGCAATACCACAACCATCACAGCCTTCAGGGTATTGAAGAGAAAAATGCCTTTAAGAAGAGACCAGGGCTGCTTCCTGCTTGCACAGGAAGTCGTTTCATTAGGTTCAGTATCACAGGCCACTGCAGCCAATTGCATGGGACCCAGTCATTGAACAACCTGACAGAAATCTTTGGCACCATCTATATGGTTCTTGTCCAGGAAGAATACAGGGTGTTAAAGGTTAAAGTTCATGGAAGTTTCTACTGAGATTCCAAAGGAAGGTCCTTGACACCAGACCCAATATTCAGGGTTGGAGTCTTTGTGAGATACCCTGAGAGAACTACATACAAAGTTGTGAGGGTATAAACCAAGGTGGAAGGGAGAGCCCAGGAATTAAAGATGCCGTTAACATTAACTGTCTGATGAGAAAAGCTGCTGGCTTTAGACAGAGCCAGGCTCAAAGAGTCCACATGCCTGGCAACCATTAAGGCTAAAGGGGGTGAGAGTGCCCAAGCCCTTTACAGAGAACATCTGGCAGCCATGGGTCCTAGATGCTTTACCAGGATTTATGGGTTAAGTTATGGGACCTGCTTGGCCAGCTGCATTTGGGTCATGTTTTAATATCACCCCTTCTTTCTAGCCCCCTTTTAGAATGGTGAAGTTGATTCTGTGACATTTCATATTGTGTATATGAGAATTCCTTTTGATTTTTATGTGGGCTTACAGTTATGAGTTTGCCTTGAATGTCATGTGAGACTTTCAACTTTGACTTTTGGGGAATGATGGAACTGGAAGTAAACCTAAATGCATTTTGCACTGTGAGACGGATTTGAACTTTGGGGGCTAGGAGAGAATGTTATGGTTTGGATATGATGTATCCCCCAGAATCTCCTGTGTAAATGCAGGAAAGCTGTGAGGTAAAAGGATTGATTTGTGACTGCTGTAAACTAATCAGAACATCCTAGTGTGAAAAGACTAACTGGGTGGTAATTGTTGGTAATTGTTAGCTTTCCCCCACTCTCTCTGCTTCCTGATTCCTCTCTGAGCTGAGCAACTTTCATCCACTGGGCCATTCCCTCACATTGCACCCAGAGCAATAAAGTTGGCTATCTATGGACTGAGACCTCTGTTAACTATGAGCCCAAATAAACTTTTCCTTCTCTAAGTTATTCTTGTCCCAGTGATGCAAAAGCTGAATAAGACAGGTAATATGCTGTGGTGTAGTAAATTTGCTAGGTTTGTTTTTTACTTGTAGTTGTGAACAAATGTATATAGAGAAAAGAAAAATCTCTTTTACTCTACAGCCCTTGATGATCTTCATTCTGGAAGTATTCAATATTAAAGTGTTTTATGTGTCTTTTCACAAACAATTTTCCCCGTATCGATACACATATATAAAATATAGGTAAATATGGTCTTAACTTTTACAAAGCTTTTTCAAGTATCCTGTACTATTTCTCTGTTCATTGTAATAAAACATTAAAATGTTGATTTATTTGTAATATGAATTAGTATTTGATAACCATATAAACAGAACAATTTACAAAATGCATTTATTTAGATAGAGCAAAATGCATGACCAAGTGCCATATCTATTTAAATTGTTTTTAAGCAAAAAGGGGATAAACACCTTAATTTTTTTTTTTACATTAAAAGAAGAGTACCATCTTCCTAAATTCCCATCTTACAATTTTTTTTTTCTCTTGACATTACTTGTATTGTAATTAGGAGAAATCCACTTGCCGTGAAATATATGTATTCATGTAACCCAGGCAATGACCGTCCAGGAATTGGTGCATGAGAAGACAGCTGATTCTCAGACCTTCCTCAGAGAGATGAGGAGTTACCTCTGTCTATAGAAGAAATGGAGTCTCTCTTTCTGATTTGCCTAACTGGGAGATGGACCCAGTTATTTTTTTCCTTGTGGCTTCCAAGCTGCTGGAAATGTCACTAGTAAAATCAAAGTCTCCCTGAGACATGAAGGTAGATGTGTGGGGAAAGACAGATTCACCATGTTTCTATCATTTTCTGTGTTAATCAGCTATTACTAAAAAAAAAAAAAAAAAAAAAAAAAAAAAAAAAAAAAAAAATTCCTGAGATAATCAACTTAGAAAAAAATAAAATTTTATTTTGTCTCACAGTTTAGAGGTTTCAGTCCATGGTTGGTTGGCTCTGTTGCTTTTGAGCCTGTGATGAGACAATACATCATGGCAGGAGTGTTTAGTGGAAAAAGTTGCTCAAATCATGGCAGCCAGAAAGCAAAAGAGGGAGTGGGGGAGGGATCCCAATGTCCCTTCATGTTCACAGTCCAAGGACCTAACTGCCTTCCACTAGGCCCCACCTCTTAAAGGTTCTGCTATATACCAGTAACTTCAAAAGTTGGGACTAAGGCTGTCACACATGGGCCTTTAGACAGATTTATCAAAACAGCACTTACTCAGCTTTTTCCGGGCAATAGGGACGAGTCCATCTCTCTTATATTTTGTTCACTTAGTTATGACCTATTTACCAGGTCTTTCTTATTTTTTTATCTTTAGTGTCAAAGAATAGAGCAGAAAAATGAAAAGACTTTGCCATATGCCAATTCAATATGTTATTAGATATATAGGGTTAGTATTGAATCAAGTCAGACCAGTTTTGTTTTCCAAGCAATCCTGAGAAAATTGTCAAGAAAAGAAAATAGGAAATAATAGAAGAGTGCAAAGAGCATACTATCTGGACTTGGTTTTTTTCAAGTACCTAGAAAACATCAAAGACATATGTCTTTATATTCATGAATTGTGTAGCAATCCAAAGTTATTTCTTTACTTATTTATAGGTCCATGTGAAAATAAAAAATATAGAATAATAAAAAATATAGAAAATAAAAATATAGAATAAAATATAGAATTTATATATTTCTAGTGTTATAGCTAAAAATGTAGTTCATGCTATATTTGTCTTAAAGTTTGATGAGAAAATATTTGAAGTTATTTCTAAAACAACTCCTAGAAATCTATATGTATCAAAAAAAATCCCCTCCAAAAACTAGCATGTGATATACTCTGGCCTACCTTTTAAATGATTGTTTCAATACTGCTCTCATTCCCTTTATGCTTATTTTTAACTTTCAATAATTAATCATAAGAACATATCTCAGTAAGATAGATCATCTGGAAAAAATGCTGGAATAAAATGTTTCATTAAGAAATTGATGTTAAATGTTAAGATGTTGCAATCCACACACATACATGATGGTTTATTTCCTTCTAGATATGTTTACTGACTGACTACACCATGCTTGGTGCTATTGAAGATGTATAGATGTTCATACTTTGGTAGAGAAGGTGACATATACGTTTCAAACAAAGGCATAAAAGAATGTATAACGGTGTGACATGATCACTACAGGCAATAAATTATACATAGTTTAGAGGCAGAAGAAAAGTTGTTTTCAAAAGGTTATCAGAAGCATCATTGAAATGCTGTTCACCATAACATAGGCAGGACAAAATTGTTCTGTAGCTACATCTACACATCCTGACAGACAGTTCTGAGAATATTCCAGCCAAAACTTCTATTCAAATGGGTCAGTCTGACTTACAACACAGCTGCTCTAAGGGAGTGAATGGTGCTTTTGAATTCCTGCCAATCAAGCTGCCTCATGGACAAACTATGTGTGATTTGTTCCATGTAACAACACTTTCAGAATTTGAATTTTTGTGCCACAGAGTAAATATAGAGATGTAGTCTTGGTGAATAGACTAGAGAGATGTGAATTAACTGTCTCGTACCATTGTGGTCTGTTGAAATGGATAAACACAATACTTATCATTTTCTTATGAGGAAATAATGTCAGTTATCTTTTTTTTTTCTCATCTGTTTCTCCTATTAGACCATGGATTCTTGGAGAGCATGGGGTTGTCTGTATGTATTTCTCTGCACTTTCCACATTGCCTAAGAGTTCAGAGAATGTTTGCCAAAGCAATGCTCAATAGGCATAGAGTAATTACCTTATTCTGCTCACATACTCCCATCTCTCAACACTGTCCTATGTTGTTTTATGGAGAGAGACTTCTCCTACAGGGATTTTTCAATACTCACTTTTAACAGAATCTCTATCATTCATTAGGGAATAATATGATCTACAAGTCTTTTCTTTTTTTTCCTTTTTTTTAATGGTTAAAATGGACCCCTATCTGTAACCAGATGAATATACCAAAGAAATGTGTTACCCAGACAACAGAGCCGATTGGTTTGAATGACTTCCTGATTATCACAGTGGAAGTTAAAATGAAAAATGTTCGGGAAAGTGCTGAGTTTGTACTAAGTTGGTGATCAATAAGGGAAAAACTATGAGTTTTGAGTGAAAGATGAAAGATGTAAAGTGTCTGGACTATTTTAATATTCAGACTAAGTATAAAAGACACTTCTATTCATTAAGATTTATTTAAATTTCTGAAGAAATTCAGGAGTTTACTGCAGAGCACATGTAACAGCCTGTCATTTGTTTTTGTTTCTTACCTATTTCTGTTTTAGAAAACAGAAGAATCTTAAGAAGCCTGCTGATGTGTTTATGGTTGCATATTAAGATTTGAAATGGGTTATCAGATACTCTTTATAGATTATATTGTCTCATTCAAACAAAATAATTTTGTCTATAATTTTAACATTTCTCATGAAAATAAAGTATTTTATAAATATACAGTATTCCTCCTTTTGAAAGAACAAGAGGCAGAATGTTATAGCTTATTCCATTGTTAATTTTTCCATTTTTCTTAGCATGATCGTACCTGAGAAATAGCAATGCATTGCAGATGTGACCCAAATTTCCTGGCTCAGGATGCCCACTCTGTTGCTAATAGTTTTGTCACCTCATTGATGAAAAGGAGGGAAAGACCTCTCACCATACAGTGTTGCTATCAGGAGTAAAAGAGATAATCTCTTAAAGAATGAGCACAGCTCATGGCAGAAGCTAAGCATGTAAGGCTGGTCATTATTAATAACTGAAGATAATTATATGGGAAAAACAAAAGACATAATTTTTCTCTGAAGACAAAGATCTTATCAAAATCATTTCCAATGTCAGTAAACAACTTTTGTTTTCATAAGTAGACACAAATTTAGAGTAAAAAGACATTACCTGAACATATCCTTATTAAGACCCACAGATCTCTCACACCCTCTGGGTGGAGCAAATAACCAATACACAGTTTTCTTAATAGTATGTGATGAATGTGTTCGGAATATCACCTTGTCATAATGAAATAATCCAATTTGAGAAGCTTCAATGTATTTTGTTGTGATTATATAACTTTACATATTTTTGTTCTGATTTTTACAATGCCATGTTTGGTCACTATTTTAAACAACACTGATTCTAAAATAATTATATTTGAAAGAAGTATTTGCAAATCACCAATCATGAATCTCTTCATGGCAGGATTGTTTTATCAATAATATCTAGAATGGTGCATGACTTAGCTAAGAGAAAATTTAATTTAATGCTATGTATAAATGATCTTAGCTTCTAATCTGGTTCTTTTTTCACCCTGTTATGTCTAGCAATTAAAATACTATAAAAATAATCCTGTTTTTAAAGTGTGTTGACATCATTGCAATAATCTTTTCAGATATTTAAAGAAGTCCTCGAGTTTTACAAACCCAATGATGGGAAACATTCTATTATTTGATCGAAGTCTAACTCTAATACTAATTCTAATGTTACCATTAAAATATTTCCATTTGATTTTAGGATTAAATAAATTTATTGTCAACAGATTTACTTTTACATTTATGCAATTCCTAGGCTAATATTTTATAGAAATGCAATTGCAGTTTTCCTTGGAAGGTATCAAGGCCAGACCCACTTGTCTGGTAAGGAACAGACAGAGTGGCAAGGGAGAGACACAAAGGCGCTAGCAGGATATTTCACCCTGAGCACAGTTCACATGCAGATAGCCTAGTGTGGACTTTAATTCATTTCAGTGCTTCACTCATTTGACAATAAGAGCAAACGTTATATATCAAGTGCAGACTTTGGTAGGGAGGAGATAACATGAAATAGAAAAATAATTATACTATCTTCAATTGAAACAAGCAAATCTCATATCCAGATATATGTAGAAGGTTGGAAGACAGTTGTCTATGAGCCACCCTGATTGGAGAAAATCAAACATTCCTCTTCCCTGCTTTAATGCATTTGTAAATTGCTAAATTTAGATTAAATCCTATGCTTAAACAACAACAAAAAAATGTATCAACCACATTTTTTTTCCCCCAGGGATTATCGTTATGTATTTTCTTGTAACCTTTCAAAACTGAAAGGTCATGAAGGCAAGGCTGCCCTTTAGAGAGCTCATCAATAACAACAAAATTATTAGGTTGAAAAATTATAAAGTTTATACAAAAAATTGCCCTGATACTGCCTAGTTATTTGTAGTCATTCTACATTCCTTCTATAACTTATTTTTTAAACTAAATGTGTTACATTACTTTTTTTCAGCAGTATAACAATATTATATTACATATGTGTATATACATAATATATGTGTGCAAAAAATAAAACTGTGTGTGTGCTTTTAAAAAATATACTAAATAGCATAGCAAGAGAATAACAGTGGTTAAACTTTTGTATTAGTTCTGTGCTGAGCCTCCATCTCTAATTTCAAGAATCATTAGAAATTATAACATACACGTTTCAGATTTGAACCACTTGGTTTTCTGCAAATGGAGTAAAATCCTAAAACCAACTAACAAACAAACAGACCCTCAATGCTATCTTTTAAACTACCCCCCTCCACAAACACACACACACACAAACACACACACACACACACACACACACACATATACCACACACACACACACACACACACCACACACACACACACACACACACACACACACATATACTGCACAGATTTCTGATGTACAAAAATTTAGAATTAGTTTTTTTTTTCCACCCATACAACAACAACAACAAAAATTGAACAGTCAAAGTCTATGATTTTTGTCAGACCCATCAGAGAACTGAGGTCTCAGGGTCAATTGCCTTCCTGAAATCTGGAGAGACTGGTAAATGCAGAGCAAAGCTGAGATCAGCTCACGTGGAAGCGAGGCTGCTGAGCCATAAATTGGTCTTCTCTGGAGAAAATGGACAGCATAGAAGAACAGATGGAAAATGTAAACACAGAAACAGAAACTCGGAGAAAGAGTCGATAAAAATGGCTAGCACCAAAAACACTGTGACAGAAAGAAATATGCCTATGATGGACTCAGGAGTCTGGACATAGGAAGCGGAGAATACGTGAGCTTGAAAATACTTTAATAGAAACTTTCCTAACTCCAGTATAAGAGAAAAAAATATGTAGAGAGGAGGAGAAGGAAAAACCATTCAAAAATTATGGGATAATTTCAAAGGTGTAATGTATGTGTAATGAAAACACCCAAAGAAGAGAGAGAAAGAATTGAGAAGTGTTTAAAGTAATTAGTGGTTAGGAATTTTCCAAAATTAATGTTATACAAAACTGTGAACACAGATCCTCAGAGGACACAGAGCAATAATATTATATCTGGGCATGTCGTTTTCAAACTTCAAAAAAATAGAACAAAGATTAAATTGTGAATGAAGCCATGGGTGGAAAGGCGGAATATCTTCCCTATAGAAGAAAGACAGTCAGGGGCTCGGGGTGTGGCTCAAGTGGTAGCACTCTTGCCTGGCATGTGTGAGGCTCTGGGTTCGAACCTCAACACCACATAAAAATAAAATAAAATATTGTGTCCACTTAAAACTAAAAAATAAAAATAAAAAATGATAGTAAGAATTACTTTGACTTTCTCATTGAAGACCATGCCAGCAGAAGGGCATGAGGTGAAATAATTTTTAAAGAAAAATTTATTCAAAAACTTATAATTGTATATCATGCAAATTTTTAAAATTAAAGAGATGTTTACAGGAAAAAACATGATTTCAGTGTTATCATATCTGCCTTGAACAAAGAATTTTATACCAGAAAAGGAAAGAAGTTAAATTTATATATAAAAAAAGAAAAGCATGAGAAAAAAATGCCTTTCTAATTCTCATTTGATATAATATGTAACTGTTTTTACCAATGTGTTGTTGATAATAGTATATGAATAAGTAAAATGAATGGTGCCAATATCATACAGGGCATAAGGCAGGAGATAGGGATGCACTGTTAAGGCATATCCCTACAACTGAACTGTTAGCGATATTTTAAATGTTTGGAAATATATATTGCAAAATTCAGGGCAACCATTAATTTTTTAAAAAAATAATATATCTGATATCATAAGAAGTAAAAAAAGAATCACTTAAGATGCTTGCTTAAAATTACAGAAAGTAGAACAATGTGAGAGAATAACAAAAACTATGAATAGTAAGTTGTTAGAAATACAGAAGATATAAATCCCACTATTTCAGTAGTTGTTGTATATTTGAATGGTCTAAAAATGACACTTTAAAAATAGAGATAGAAGCCATTGGGGGGGTGTGTGGCACATGCCTGTAACCTCAGGAATTCAAGAGTCTGAGACAAGTGGATTTCAAGTTCAAGGCCAGCCTCAGCAACTTAGCAAGATCCTCCCTCAAAATTCAATCAATCAATCAATAAAAGCACTGGGGATGTAGCTAAGTGCTAAAATACCCCTGAGTTTTAATTGAGAGAGAGAGTGAGAGAGAGAGAGAGAGAGAGAGAGAGAGAGAGAGACAGAGAGAGAGAGAGACAGAGAGAGAGAGAGATCCAACCAAAAAAAAAAAAGACCCATCTATAAATTATAAGACAACTCACTATAAATATAAATGATTATATACAGTCTAAGGTTAACAGTAAAGGGATGGATAATGGAATTCCATGCTATCACTAATCCAAATAACTCTAGCATGGGTATAGTAATTTTAAAAACACAGACTTTAAAATAGGAACAATTATCAGAAACAAGTGGGGATGTTTCCTTATGATAAATAGATCAAATCTCCAAAAAACCCCATAATACTATTTCTATATTTACCTACAAATAGAACATCAAATACCTGAGATAAAAACTTATAAGACTTTAAAACCAAAGTGACAAAATATGCCTTTGTGGATTCAATACCTTGTTGCAGCAAATGAAAATCAGCACCACTGATTGACATGGACACCATTAATCAACTTGACCTAATTGACATTTGTAGAATAGTTTATTCAATAACAGGAGAATACTTATCATTCAAGCTCAATTGAAAGATTCACTAAACTTTCCCACATTATGGGACATAAAACATACACTAACATCTAAAATATAGAAATCGATGAAAGTATGTCTTCAGATCACAATGAGAATACAAATACTTATGGTATAAGGACTCTGCTATATTGCTTTATACTATGCAAACTGTATTTTCTATTATAATACCGTAATAGAAAGATGAAATTCCCAAATATTTGGGAAAGAATCCCATATTCCATCCCCTCACTACCCAGATACAAACATACTATCTTAGAAATATCTTAGTAATAATTAAAAATATTGGGCAAAAAATGAAAATAAAACTAAAATTTATTTAAAATTGAGGGATGCAGAAAAAGTAGTTCTTAGAGGGATGTTTAAGCATTAAAATGTATCTGTTAGAAAAAAATAATATAAAGTACACAAGATTTTCACCTGAGGAAAATGTAGAGACACAAGCAACTTAAGCCTAAAGTAAGCAGAAGAAAATAAATAATAAAAATTAGAACAAAAAATAATGAATCCTTTAACAGGGAAATGATAGATAAAATCAGCAATATGAATATCTGACTCTTTGAAAAATACATAAATTGATGATCCTTTAGCCAATCTAACCAAGGGAAAAGAAGAAATGACAATATCAGTAATAAAGAAGGTTGTCTCTGATCCCATGGACAAATGATAATAAGGGAATACTATGAATGATCATGTACCTACAGTGTTGATAATTTAAATGAGATGGATTAATTCCTTGAATGATCCAATATAATAAAACTTCCATCAATAAAATATCTATTCTGAAGGTAGATGATAGAGAAATATGAATATAGACACAGATAAAAATAGAATTGAAAATTAATAACATTCCCCAAAAAGAAATATCAGGCCCAGATAATTTCACTGGTGAATTCTATCAAGTGATAAGGAAAAAAAAGCAAATACCAATTATCTACAATCTCTTTCAAAAAAAGTAAAGCAGAGGATTTTTTATTAATTAATTCAATGATTTTTTTAAAAAAATACCAAAGCCAGATGCATATATTTCAGGAAAAGAAAACTAGAGATCAATGGAAGAAAAAGAAGCATATATCCTACAAATATGTCAATAAATAGAATCCAAGAATACATACAATAAATTAAATACCACATCAAAATAGAAATTATTCATTTATACGATGAAAAGTATAATAATATTCTAAAACAAATCAATAAAATCCACTACTTAATCAGACCAAAATTAGAAAAAAAATCTTTTGATCATAACAATATATGGATAGATGGAATGTGACAAAATGCAACATCTCAATCATTATAAAAATCTCTGAAACTGGTAATAGAGGGGGAATGTCTCATTTGCTAAAGAGTATCTACAAGAAATATGAGAAATTGGATCTTCCCCATTCATGTTAGCAAGAAAGCAATGATGTTCTCTCCTACCACTATTTTTTAACCTTCTAATATAAGTGATAGCTAATTAAGATAAGAAAATCAAAGATATATAGATTCAAAAATAAGTAAAATTGTTTTAGGAAATAATTAAGGAGAACATAAAAAATCAACCACAATCAAAAAATCTCAGAATACAGGGTTAATATACAAAATTCAGTTGCTTTCTTATGTAACAGAAATTGTCACTGGGTGCCGTGGCACACACCTGTAATCTCAGTGGCTCAGGAGGCTGAGGCAGGAGGATGGTGAGTTCAAAGCCAACCTCAACAAAAGCGAGGTACTAAGCAACTCAGTTAGCCCTGTCTCTAAATAAAATATAAAATAGGGCTGGAAATGTGGCTCAGTGGTTAAGTGGCCCTGAGTTCAACCCCTGGTATGCCTCCATCAAAAAAAAAATATATTGTCAAATAAAATGAACATAAAAAAATGAGCAATAAAAATAAAACAATGAAATAACTGATAAAATATATGTCAATCTGAAAACAGGAAACTAAATTACTGTGATGAAATAAATTAAAATGTATCTAAATAAGGTAAGAGACATTTTCATGAATTGGAAGTCTCAATATGCTAAAATGCCAGTTTTTCTACATTGATTACAGAGTCAGCACAATCCAATTGAAAACTCTCAGCTGCTATTTTGTAAATAGTTACAAACTGATTCTAAAGTTGATGTGGAAAGATGAAAGATCTACAATGACTAACATAATATAGAGAAGTAGAGGGAAAAGAAGAGAAAGAATAGAAGGCAGAGGTGAAGGAGAAGAGAGGAAAGAAGAGATCAGATGGAAGATCTACACTAAGCAATGTAAACTCAATACAAGGGCCCAGTAATCAGGAAAACATGACATTGGCAAATGAACAGACTCACAGTTGGATGGAACACAAACGAGGGCACAGAAATGGTCTCCCAGGAATGTAGTCAACTCACCTCTAACAAAGGACCAATGGTAAGTCCATGGAGAAAGGGTCGTTCTTCCTACAAATGCACTGACGTGAACTAGCATGTTTCACAAAAATTAACTAAAAATGAACATAAACTAAAATGTACAATGCAAAGCTGTGAAATTTCTACAAGAATTTTGTGAAAAAAATCTGTGCCACTTTAGATTTGGTGATGAGGTTTTGGATGTAACACTGAAACATAAACATGAGATTTAAAAAAAAATTTTTTTGATCAGTAGAATTTTATATTCACATCAATACTTTTGCGCTATAGAAGACACTATTAAGAAAATGAAAACCCAAGATTTAGTCTGGGCAAAAATTTGAAAATCCCTTTGTAATGAAAGACTTGGTTCTACTATAACAAAAATCTCTTGAAAATGAAAAAAATGGGTAAATAAACAACCTAGATTTTAAAAAATGGGCAAAGGATCTATACAGGCACCTCACAAAGGAAACTGTACAGATGGCTGATAAGCATATTAAAAGTTGCTCAACCTAATTTGTCAGTAAAGAGTTGCAAATTAAAACAACAATGAGATGTCATTCCACACCTATTAGGATGGGTCTATTCCAAAAAAACTGACAATGGCAATTGCTGGCAAGGATGCAGAGCAATTAAGAAAAACAAAAAAACAAAAAAACAAAAAAAAACAGATCTGCTTGCATTTCCGGCATGAATGCAAATGGCACAGATACTTCAGCAGATAGCTTGGCAGTTCCTTCTACAGCTAGAAATAGCTTCCCTTCATGATCCACCTATTGTACCCCCATATATTTTACCTACATAATTTGGAAACTAATTTCCACACATAATGTTGCACAAAGATGTTTGTATCAATTTATTCATTGTTGCCAAGAAGCGGAATCAATCAAGATGTCCTTTGATATAAGGAATGAAACTTCTCAGTTCATTTGTACAATAAAATAGCATAGGATTCAGCAATGAAAAGAAATGTGCTATCATTACTAAGATCTTAACAAATCATGGTATATCGCTAAGTGAAAGAAGCCAGCCAGAAAAAGCAACATACTGTCCACTTACCATTTTGTCACATAATGGAAAAGCAAAGATACAAAGGCGAAGAAAAGATCAGTAATTTCTGGGGAAGAGAGGAAGACAGAGGGAAGAAGGAAGAGGAGAAGGAGGGATGAAGCCTAGAAGAACATTTTAATTATTCAAAGTTTTCTATGCAGTATTGTGATGATAGATACATGACCCTAGCCAGGTGTCAAAGCCCACGTAACTTACAGAACACAGAACAACAAAATGAATAGGAATGTTATATATATATATATAAAATAAAATATTGCATGTTATATAATGCATATAATATGAAATATGTTTTGTTTGAAGTAAAATGAAATATATATATACACACACACACATATGGTGTACACCACACACACACACACATGCACACACACACATATAAATAAATAAGCATTTGTATTTGGAGATTGGAATCTCTCTCTGCTTCTGGATCACCCTGTGAGCTGCTTCCCTCCACCACTCTCTTCTGCCATGTTGTTCTGCCTCCCTTCAAGTCCCAAGAAATTGAGCCTGTTGTGTATGGACTGAAACCTGAAACCATGCACATCCAAATTGATTTTTCCTCCTCAATAATTGTTCTAGTTGGGTCTTTAAGTCACAACAGGGAGAAAGCTGACTAAAACAGGTGAGGAAACTCAGGAAGGAAGTTAGATTGAAATGAGAATCTCACTGTAATAGAAATGTATGAAGCAGCTCCCTGATGGAATTTGTAGAGAGGCTTGATTCCAAAGTTTGGAAATGGGCCGAGCCTATGAGACCAACACCAAAAGGATCTTCAGGTAAGGAATGCACTCTACATGGTAAAGCTTTTTCTATGGCATGCAGGTTAACAATGCTGGTGTTACTGGATGATGTTGTAGAACAGAATATTTCAGTCAATGGATGCCTCATAGTCGCCAAGTTTCCAAGAGTGAGAATTTACAGAAAACAATCTGGTAATAAATTAACACCAACTCATTACTATCAACTTCAACTTAGCCAAATGGATGCCTACAGAATCATTTACAGATGTCTGCTTAAAAGCAGGTCAGTATACACATATAATTTTCCTTTTTCTGCCAGCTGAAAAAACCTTAAAGAAAAGACACCCAGAGTACCAAGAGAACAGGTTACTAATACCATAAGTTAAAAGGTGGAAATGGCTCCTTGGAGAGATGACTGATTTAGTCAGCAAATGTTCAAGAAAATCCTGGATCAGATTAATGCTAGAAAGAGTGAGCTTCAAAAATCATTAAATAAATTTTAAGAACTCACTATGATAGGGGGTTGTCAAAGAAGTAGAAGAGTCATTTGAACAGAGCTGACAAAGGACAAAGTAGAAGAACTATTTGAGCTAAAGTGATATTGGACTAAAGCCTAAAGTATAAAATAAATACTTGTAAGTCTATATACTAATGTAAAGAAATGACTGAATGAATTAATGAGTAGGAGAGGTGTGATTCGCAGTTCAAATAATTCCAAATATATATATTTTTTATTTCTTACATGACAACAGTGGAATTACTCTATCCTAAATAAAACAGCACAACTGCCCTCCCCTTAAATGTGGGCTGCCTGCAGCAACTTCCTTCTGAAGAGCACAATATGAGAAAAGGTAGGCAACGCCCTCAATGTGGAGAAACACAGTTTGCCAGGAAATCATGCCAACAACAGCAAACATAAATCACGTGGAAGGTATGTAGGTGCTCTTCATCTGGTTTGGTGAGTTGCATTTATCATCTTCCTTCCAACATCCTAGTCTAATTGGGAAACATAATAGAAATTCAGATTAGAGGAGCATCTTATAACATAATGAATTTGTGCCCCTCAAAAATGTCAATGCCATCAATAAACAAGGGAAATTTGAGAAACTATCCAGCCCAGAGGAGACTTATAGATACATAACAAGTAAAAGCTGTGTCCTTGTGAAGAACAAGGAGTATAGAAAGGGCACCAGGTATAAACTGTGGAAATCTGAATAAACTATAGGCTGTGATTACTAATAGTGTATTCATATTGGTTCACTAATTTTAACAAATTTATCATACTATTATGTGATTTTAATAATACAGGAAACTTTTCTGGGGGCAGAAATTCTTCTAGAAATCTAAAACTGTAGTAAATATTAAATTATTTAAAAATTACAGAAAAAGGGCTAAGGTAGGCATCATGTATGTTCCCCTGCATGGACCTGTTATTTTTGTTTTCTTTTAAACAAATACATTTATTATGTGCATGACTGGAAATGAACTCAGATATTTACATTGATTCATTGGATGGTCTTTAGAGTCCTTTGGAGCTAAAGTAACTTATTTGATCCAATTGCTCAAAATCCTAGTATAAAAAAATTTACAAGAAAAAAAGGAAATACTATAACCTGAGTAACACTCAAATACTCCTCTAATCCACAAACATAAATTTAAAGCAATCAGTCTAAGTTCAATTTGCTAGTACAATTCAACATATTTCAATTTTCTTTGGAGAAAGAGAGATTTCCACTAAGTTATTGTAAAAAAAAATCATGTACATTCCTAGGACAGACAGAAATGTGCAAACTTTGAACTGGATTATTGATTGTCTGACTCTGGCATATGTTAATTGTTTAATCCTGAGAATTAAACAGTTAATTCTGAGAAATCCTTCTCAAATTACTTGAGAAGTAGTTCCTAATACAATAGTTTTTTCTGAAAACATAATTGACTAAAGAATGAGCAAGGTGTCCCTGGTTTAGAGAGCATATCATTGAAATGACAGATGAGTATTACAGCTACATCTCCCACTGTTGTGAGGAGAATTTCTCCTTGTGACATTTCCCAAGTTTTAAGCCCAAGTGTGGAGACTGAGTCTCATCATTATTTCCATAATTAGGGGAGTCAAAGTGAATTTCTCTGAATTATGTTTCTTTATACTGCAATTCATGATGGCCTTAGATTTTCTAGTGTCATGATCTTCAGCCATTTAAATTGTTTTTGGTGAACAATTTACCAGCGTGGTGGTTTAGTGAAGAGACTTCAATACTAAAGTGATTGAGTAAAAAATGTATTTCTAAGTTCTCTTTCCATCTTGTTTTCTTGGACAAATTATTTTCATTTTGGTGACTGAGTTCTTTTGCTGTAAGTGGAGATACTAGTGAAACTGAATTCACAAGGTTGATGAAGGATTTAGAGAACCAATGTAGGTTACGATCTTAGTACAAAGTCTGAAATATATAAGGTATAATGAAAAGATTTGCTGTTATTTTGTCCCACACACTTTCCTAACAAAGTTATAGAGGAAAATGAAGATTAAGTATTTAGAATACTCAGAATCGAAGAATACAAATATTTATTTGGTGGAAGAGTGGTAGACCAAATAGAAGTCGTTGTATTAAATGGCTCTTATCCTATCCATCACCAAATATCTCTTACTAAAACCCAAACCAACAGCACAAATTCCCTAGTCTTTCATCCAGTTTTGAATCATTATTCTCCACAAATGCAAGTCTCTGATGAGATTTAAACTACATGTCAGGAGTGTGGGAACCCTGGCTTTGTGCCCTCTGCTATAAAAAAAGGCACCCTGAGAGGGCTGGACAGGGTGCTGAGGGAGCAGCTACCATATCCATCCTGAGTTCTAGAACAGTTTTTCTTTTTAATTAATTAATTTATTTGTTTTAATTACTTATTCATGACAGTAGAATGCATTTACATACTTTGATGTATCATACATAGATGGGATATAATTTTCTAGAACAGTTTTGTATATGAGAATACCCTGCCCTACCACAGAATACCTGGGGCCTGCAGTTAGCACTGAATAGGTTCTCAGATTCTTCATGTCTCCCAAGGTTGCTCCATCAGTATTGTGGACTCAACTCCTTGTTGGTTGATTTGCTATTTTATGAGCATTAAGAAGTTAGATCCTAATCCACTAGGCTTCAACCATTTTATATACCTAAAGAAAGCAAAGAAATCTTCTAAGCACTAAGATGCGGAGAAAAAAAAACCTTCACTGAGTAGACAGAGGTATTTTTTATACAAAAGATTGCATTTCAAATCTAAGCATGATTATACTTTTTTTTTTTGATCCAGAAATCTTAGGTGAGATTATCCTAGCCATGTTCAATAAGAAATCTTTCTGGGGCTGGGGATGTGGCTCAAGCGGTAGCGCGCTCGCCTGGCATGCGTGCGGCCCGGGTTCGATCCTCAGCACCACATACCAACAAAGATGTTGTGTCCGCCGAGAACTAAAAAAAAAAATAAATAAATATTAAAAAAAAAAAATTAAAAAAAAAAAAAAAGAAATCTTTCTATTAGCACATCATGTCAAATTTCCACCAAAAATGAAAATAATTTGTTCAGAGTCACAGTGAATGAGTGCTAGCAATAAGACTCTAGCTTAGATTTTTAGCTTTGAAGTTCCTTTTGTTAATCCTGATATTGTGTCTGATCCCATTATAAGATTTGAGCCTGCTTATGATATGTCACCAAAAACCCCAAGATCATAATTTCTTGACTATAGAAAAAAGAAAAGATTTTAGGAAAAAGCCTTGGATTGGTTTATTTGCAGCATTTATTGGTCTTCTGAATACCTAAAGCAAAGTTCTACGGACATCAAAAGTTAGTTATAAGTAAATATGGCACATAAAAGAAATGGACATTTTCCTGTCTTTGCTGATGATGATAGCAACTGGCTATAATGATGTATGGCATTACCGTACATGTCCTGCAAGACCCCTATAGTCAGGGTGCAGGTATTGAGGACTGTGTTGAGGATGGAAAAAAAATCTAATTCTGATTTTTCTTGCCCTGTGTTGTCTTGTAACCATATTGCCCTTCCAATTTCTAGAGAAATAATCAATCTTGTCCATCTGATTTCCAGAGGAATAATCAACTGCAGCCTAGATCAAGGGTGTATGAAAAACCAAGGTCTGAAAAATCAACTGCTGGCAGAAGAAGCTGACAAAGTGCATTTATTTATACTCCACCCCAAACTTCAGAACTAGAGGATTAAAACTAGGAGTCTACTTTATAATCACTGGCTTCCTCCCAATACTGTCTCCTAAGAGTAAAGTGAGTCTCTGGCCTGGGACTTGTCTGCTGGAGGAACACTGTTTACCACCTTTGCTGTGTGGCATGTGTCTGATGAAGAATGCATTCTAGAAAGAAAGCAAATGTGCAGATACTGAAGTGCATAGAAATAAATATGATTATATTGGTAAGAAAGCAGAAATCTATGGAGCATAACTGGGATTTAATACAGGCTAATTCACAAGTGGCAACTGAAAATATATAAACATACCACTAAAATCAATCTACATATATATATATATATATATATATATATATATATATATATATATCTGTTATATATATATATATAACAGATAGTGTTAAGAAATTTTTTAATATTAGGGACAATATTAAGGTATATCCAGACATAACACAATGTTCAAAGTTTGAAATCAGATGTGGAAAGTAAACCAATAAATACAATTGAAGATAATGAACACTATCTTTATTGTTCACAATGAAAGTTAAAGCCACCATTCTGGGCAGTAATCTGGTAATATAAAAATCAAATAAGTATGTGCAAAGCTCAGGAAACAGGATCACAGATAAATATTTTAAAGATGTTCTCAAGCAAGGAAAAAGTCTGCAAGCAGATCCATCCCAAGTCTTATCCTGTAATGACTAAATTCTAGAAGTGTTAACAGTTTAATCTCTGGAGAGAAACAGGGAGACATTTAAGAATGCAAAGAAGTTTTGGTATGGTTTAAATGTGTTCCCCAAAATTAATGTGTTGGAAACTTAATTTGAAAATTCATATGTTGATGGGAACCTGTGGGAGGTGATTAAATGGAACAAGGTCATAAGAGTGTGACCTCAATGAAGGCATAAGTGGCTTCCTATAAAGAGAAAGAGACTGGAGCTCTTTCACTGTCTTGGTCTTCCCAACCAATGCCCTACACCATGTTATTATGATCCAGCAAGAAGACCCTGACCAGATGCCAATGCCAGGCTCTTCAATTCATCAGCATCCAAAGTCTAAGAAACAGATTTCTTTTCCTTATAAATCATTCAATATCAGGTACTCAGATATAGTGACCAAAACCAGATTTCGATAGTATACATATTAATAAGAAAATCTTAAGAAGTATATAACACTGAGTGAAAATAAAAATAATTTAAGCACAATATTTAGTAAAATATATGCAAACATCAAACAAAATTTTTCTTACAAGAACACTTTTGTGCTACTCAGCTTTCTGTAACAAACACCTGAGACAATCGGTATAAGATTAAAAGTTTACTTTGGCTTACAGTTTTCCGTACATGACTATTGGCCCTGGTGCTTTGGGTCTCTGGTGACATAGCATATCAGAGTGGAAGCATGTGGCAAAGGAGTCATTCACTTCCTGCCCAGGCAGCCAGAGTAAGAAGGGAGCTAGGTCCCACTGTCTCCTCCCAGCGTACACTGCCATGACCTGAACATGTCCCAGGGTCCTACTATTTCCTCCCAACTACACTCCCATGACCTGAATATGTCCCAGCTTGCCTCACCTCTTTGGGCTTGCACATTTCCCCATAGCACCACACTGGCAAACAAGTCTTTACACATGCACTTTGGGGATACTTCAGATTCAAACCACAGCATCATGTGGCTGTGTGTCCCTGAGCAAGTGTCACATAAATGCTTCATCAAGGGGGCACTGAGCAGACCAATGATGATTTGCTTCCCAGACCAAGTAATATAATTAATCCAAACGTTTACAACTAAAGAACATTAACAAAAGTAGGTATGTAAATAAATAATAATCCTTTTGCTGAAGTAGACTCTGCCAATCTCTAGTCTTCAACAAAATAAGCAAAGTAGTAGCATCATAAATTTTGGCTTAGAAGACACACTCCCTTTCCCACTTCTATCTCCTCCTATTTATGCATTGTGCATTTTCACATCTACTTGCCAGTTTTGACTCAAAAAAAAAAAACAAACTAACATACTTTCCTCCTTCCCTTTTGCTCTCTTCTGCATAAGAATGAAATTCAAAAATAAGTCTGAAGGAATTTTTTTAAATAAATAAATTTGTTATGGCCTGAGTAAATCAATACAAGTTATAGGTTATAAAATAGAAAATATAGATTAATAAAATAGTAAGTATAGCCATAGTGACTCCATCTCTATGGTTCCCATGTGAAACTGTTCTATAAACTGTTTGGAGAGAGAGAGAGAGAGAGAGAGAGAGAGAGAGAGAGAGAGAGAGAGAGAGAGAGAATTTTTTAATAATTATTTTTTTATTTTTTGGTGGACACAACATCTTTATTTTATTTGTATGTGGTGCTGAGGATCGAACCCAGCACCCTGAGCATGCCAGGCAAGCGTGCTACCACTTGAGCCACATCCCCAGCCCCTATAAACTGTTTTTTAAGAAGCATTTTTAAAAAATATTTTCCCTGTGCTTCATACACTTGCAAATGTACTGGAACCCAGGATGTACAACCACAACTGTGTTTGGACCCAGGATGTGGTGTCTGACTCTGCTCTGTTAACTGCTTTGCTCAGCCCTTGTATCCTGCTTGTTTGCAATTCGCAGATTCCATCAGATGTGCTTTTCTTCCTTAAATATTGGAACCACAGACAGCCTGGCACGGCACACTTCTATCAGAAGGCCACTTGGACTCTGGCAGAAGGTCGTTAACCAGCTCTTCTGACTATGTTGGCAGTGCTTTTTTTTTTTTTTCTTGACACTAGCTAGTTCTAAAACTCTTAAGGACATTGGTCATCTCAGGTAAGAGTCCTTGAGATGTTATACAACAGTGGTTCCCTGGGACAAGTCCAACTGTAGCTGTGTGGAATGCTAAGGGCACTATCAAAAAGGAGAATTTCACATTGAGCTCCAGGAACTCCTGAAATTAACTCCAGTTATACCTTCCTATACTCAGACGGAAAGATCTGCGGGTAAATTGTTGATATTAAAATCTCACCTCAAGATGTAAGTGGATTACTTTTTCATTTAAAATTAATGTTTTAATAAATATTTTTTTTTTGTTCATGAATCCTGAGTATTCATGAAAAAATCCACTCACACTTCCTCTACATATGCTTTTGGCTAAACTTATATTTATTTTCTGATTTACATCTTTTCATTACACCTTCACTAATATGAGGTTCTAAAATTTAATAAGGGCCTAATTTAAAATCTTCAGGAAGGCTGTAGATAACAGCTGTTTATTCAGTGGAACCACAAGAAGCAAATGGAAACTATGAGGTATATTTTTTTTCCCCAAGCACTAGTTTGTCATCGTACATTTTTTTTTCTTTTAAGAAATGCAAATCGCTTTACTAAATTACTTTTCTGTCTCTTAAAATAACACGAGAAAAATGTGGATGGGAGATACCATCACTCAATGTATTTCAAATTGGGAGTCAGAAGGTTTTCATCATTTAGAAAAATGTAGATGTTTTGTTTCAATAATGTATATTCATAGGACTTGTAATGTGACTCAGACCAAGTTAAAAAAAAGCCCTCCAATTTCAAAAGATTTTAACCCTTTCTATGTGTTTTATTTACATTGGAAATGAGACAAAGAGCTTAAAGAACACAGCCCTGTGACAAAAGTAGGCCTCCACACCTGACTTCAGTCTGGTGTTCTTATTCTGCAATGTCTCTGCCTCACATATGGTTTGATGGATAGACAGATGTACTCAAATGCATATAAAATCCATTGAAACAGTAAAGCAAAAAATGCATGAGATTTCATTGGAAAGCAAATCTGGCTCCTTCATAGGACTGTGTTTTTCTCCCAATGACAGTGCAATCTCATGGGGTATCCCTCCACGACTGTCATCTCTTTCACCTTTGAATCTTAAATGACATATTAAAGTAATTAGTGATCTATCAAAGGTGCTCATTAAATTGTAATTATATATTTTGTTACTGAAGACAGCATTGATTTCTTATCTTCCAGGTTCACACCACTGAAACTTAAAATTTTATGAGGAAGTTTAGAAAGAGGATATCTACACCCTTCCAAGCTTCAACAGCACTGAGAATAGAATGCTTGTTGATATAATCATTCGGACTGATTCATTTTGGTCAAGGAAGTTCATATTCATATTTAAAGTTCATATTCTATATTCATAGAGTAATCTAGGGCCTTCAGAAATGATTGGGAATAATACAATCACCCTAATTGTTTATGGAGAAGAAAAAATTAATTTGGCAATTGATCAAAGAATCTTAACCGTACAGAAAATCTCCCAAGTAAAACTGAAGACTTGGTATTTTTAAATGCTAGAAATGAGATTTTTTAAAAAAATAGATAAGAACGAAATTTGCTTCTCATTATACTAGTTTGTAGATACTTGAGACATAGTAAGGATATGGCTCTTTTATTAATGGGATAGATAAAGAAACACACAATCAAGGAAAAGATATGACTACTTATATTTTTCTTCCAGAAGTCAGCCCATCCCTATCCCAATAGACTTTGATCACACAAAACTGCTTTGTTCTTTCTGAAAAGAAAACAAAACCAATCAAATGGGAAAGCTTCTTGGAGCTATGGTTCTTTTCTGCAGCATGGAGTGAAGGCCCTGGGAACTCTCCCTTTGGCACTCTCTGTTCAGGCCCTGGGTTGGCTTGCTGGCTCTCAATTGCTCAGGCCACAGTCACCTTCCTAGGTTCTTTTTAGTTTACACATTTTCCTATCGTCATATACTAATGTGCTGAGAGGACCAACAATGAATGGCAATTGTTATCACTGGACTCATACCAAAAGTAGCTTCCCCTTTATAATTCTGTATCAAGGTACGTGCTTCTAACATAATTTACCACTGATTAACCAAAGACAGGAGAGCAGATGATTTGCCTAACTATTTCAAATTGTGCTCCTGTGAATGACTGAGATAATAGTGATTCACCTGGCATATTGGTAGGACCTAAGCAAAGAACCCAATGTTTCAAAATCAGTGTTCATTTGCCAAGCGTCGTTCTCTTTTGTCTTACAATGTTGCTTCTGGTGAACCAAAATGAGAATATAGATTACATTTAAAATAAAACCTGAGTTTCCTCACCATCTCTAAATGAATGTACATAGTACATAGAGTTTGAGATCAGAGAGATTTTTATTTTTTTTGTCCCTGGAAAAAAAAACATCACAGCCTACTAGAGCAAAAATAAAACAAAAAGCAAATAAAAGCTCAGCCGATACACCTATGAGCTTTAAAGAAATGAATGTTTATGATATGTATCAAGATAGATGAAAAGAGAAAAATACTAAAATAGTAAAATGTAGAGAAGAGCAGCAAAAGAAAAAATAAAATAAGTGCTCATCCAGAAAATACTCTAACCCAGCATTGTTTATTGGCAATGAAAGACAAGCTGTTGGTAGTATAATTGCACCATTCTATCTAAGCCCAATTTGCTCTTATTATCTTGTCATTTCAACTTTTTCCTCCATGCTCTCTAGCCACTTTGCTTCATGTCCCCAGAGAGTGAACAGGTGGTTGCTTCCTGTATGGAGCCAGTTGTTCTCCTAGCCCCAAATGACCAACCAGGGTACTTTTGTGATGTGTATAGGATCATGCTGTGTTTGTCAACAGAAAGAGGTAAAATGGCTCACAGTCCTTCTGTAGAAGTGTGTCAAAAGCGTTATTGAAACAATTTACCTCTGGAAGTCACCAGCTGATGTTTTAAGCAAAAAAAAAAAAAAAAAAAAAAAGAGCACTTTCTGCTAGGATACCATTCTTAGGTTTCAAATGGAAAAAAGAACACTAGAATGATTACAACATGCCAATTAGTTGTGGCTAATTCGTTTCTTCTTCTTCTTCTTTTTTTGTTTCCCCCCTCTCTCCCAAAGAGAAACAATTAGAATCAAGCGGAGTTATGCATTTCTAATTGATTGCATCCAGGTGCAGCGGCACATGCCTATAATTTCAGTGTCTCTAAAAGCAGGAAGATAGCAAGTTCTAGACCAGCCTGAGCAATTTAGTGAGATCCTGCCTCAAAATAAAATTTAAAATGTAGCTACAAAAAAAAAAAAAAATGATCGCAGAGTCACACCATTACTGATGTTACCTATATTATCAACAGCAGACTTAACACAGAGAAAATATAAATCTAAAATGTAATTCTGAGAGCAGAAAATAGGGAATTTATATTTATTACATTTTATTCTAAACAACTCCCTTGATGAAGGGTGCTAACTATTATAAAGCTGGGTTAATGGATGATTTTTGTACTAGATATAATATTATTCAAAGAAATATAATATATATAATATTGTTCCAAAAGACACAAAATCAGAAAGCTGATCTTCCTCTGTGAAGACAATTCTAAAAATGTGAGCTACTTAAAGACATTGAGTTATAAAATATTCATTTTTGAAACCCAGTAGCTAATATAGTATGTTGTAGATATTTAGTAATACTTGTTGAGTATATTAATATATGAATCCCAACTAACCGTTAGTGGTAATTTCATTTTCAATGGAAAAATAAGAATTACCCACAATATGAGCAAATATTTTCTCCTTGTTCACAAAATAACCTTCACTGAAACATGCGTTGGAGCAAAATTAATTTAGAAAAACAGAATTTAACTTACTTAGAATTAGGTTTCAAATAAACTTAATTCTTAAATATGCTACTGAAAGTAATTTGAAATCTTTTTATTTTCATGCTTTTTTGGAAAGGTATTATTTTAGTGTTTAAATATTCGATATTCATAAAAAATTTTCATCTCTTCCCTAATACAATAAGTGTTTTTCTCTGCCGTGTGTAAATACCACACAGTCTTAAATACAAGGAAGAATTGACAGGAGTTCTGGTATGGTTCTACTATTTCCCTGGTTCCCTGGAGTTTGAATGTTGTTAGCTTTCCTTTGGCTCAGGGTAGCAATCCCTTACCCCTAAAACAATTCAGGAAAAAAAAAAAAACACTTAAAAGTGACCAATCACACTGCAGCCCATGTATCACTTGCTTCCTGATATAAAGCATTCATTTCAGTCCCTACCTAGTGTGTTCTTACAGTGTCCCCTGCATCAGCAATACTGAGGAACTTACTAGAATTGCAAAGTCTTGAGCTCCATTCCACAACTACTGAATTAAACACTCTGAACTTGAGGCCCTGAAACCTGTTTCAACAAGACCTCTTGGTAATTACATGGTGTGATCAATTTTGAGAACTACCAGTCTATGATATTTAAGAGATAAGGATGCAGTTTGGAGCATTAGAAGGCTCCTCATGTAAGTCAGAGAAAAGGACCTTAGGATTTTAGATCAAAACTCCACCTTACTGAATATTGACTATATTCCTTCATGAATATTGACTCTCATTTTGAGAATCATATTTTGGCCTTCTGTAGACCATAGGCTACCAAGTTGCTCTGTAACTTGAGTACGCATTATGAATTCTGCCTTGTTCGACCCCCAAAGCCATATGGTTGGGCCAGCACAACATCAACCCCTTGTCAAATGGAAATATGTATATTAGTTGGACTCAAGAAGGCTTTTAAAACACAAATTAAATTACATGAGGAAGCAGTTCAAATGCCCAAGTTCCCCAGTGCTATTTCATGGCCCTCTCCCTCCCAGTTTGCTCCTTTGACACTGAGTATTTCCCTATAACCAAGTGAGGATAAAATCTCCATCTTATTATGTTGGTGGAACCACGTAATAAATAAGTAACATCAAGGAGAGAACTGCTGCAATATTATAATGCCAGGCTCAGATTGTCCTGAAGAAAATCATGAAGGAAAATTCTCCCAGTGGTCAAAACTCCATGTGCATTGTTTCCTAGAAGGAGAGATGACCAAATGTGGAAGATTATATTGATTCTCTAGCGGATGAATTGACTTTATGGGGAAGAATTTGAAGGAACATAACTGGTATCAAGGAGATATGGGAGAGAGACACATGGGTGGGCCTCTCTGGGTATAGAACATAAGGATATTTGTTTCCTTTGTGAAGAATGGCCAACAAGTGCTAGTGTTGGCATTGAGATCGGCTAATAATGAGCTTTGGACCACCTATTCTGTTGCTATCAGCCATTTTCTTTCCCAGCCACTCATGTCATATCCCGTGGCCTGGTCTAAGGTAGCACAACAGAGAGCTAAGGTGGCTGAGGTAGCAGATGTCTGTAGTTGAAGCAATATAGACTTCCACTCACAAAGGCTCATCTGGATACAGCCACTGCCAATATGGCACCATTTCCTGGGTGTATTTGCTGGTTGGTTACATTGGACCACTTCCATCATGAAAGGGGTAGCACTATGTTCGTAGTGGAATGAGCTATTCTACCAGGTATAGGTATTAATTTGCCTTCCCAGATTATAGTGCTTCTGTCCAAACGACCATCCACGAACTTCTAAAACATCTCATCAAACATGATGGCATTATATAAACTATTGCTTCCAAACACAGAGCACATTTCAGAGTAAAAGAAGTGTGACAAGTTCATGCTTGTGAATTCTCTTGTGAATTCTCTGAAATAATTTCGTGCTGATTTTATAGACCTTTGTAAATTTTTGAAAATCATATCAGCTACAAAATGAAACCATGAATATCATCTACTTAACAAAGCCACTCAAAAAAATTTTTAAAACAAAACTTTACATATAACATTTTAAAAAATTATTTATGCTCTTTGAAGTAAAAAAATGACTGCTTTTGTAAATCCATTCATAAATATTATTGGCTTATTGTTTGATAAACACTACATTAAAATACTTTGTACAAGCTCTATTCTTTCCATTGCATTGTGATTTATGTGGGACTTAAGATTCTGAGAGTTTAAGAAACTGTCAAATGAACTGGGGATTTAGCTCTTTAGTAGCCTGCTTGCCTAGCAAGCACAAAGCCCTGGATTTGATTCCTGCAATTCCAAAATAAAAGAAAAACAGTAAAAATTGTCACAGATAGTGAATGGTAGCATCAGATTTTGCCTGAACAGTGTATCATCAGAGCCATGGTTTGTAACCTACATATATTTTCTAAACATACTATAGAACTTCATCACCTTATTAGGCACTTGTCATCCTCAAAGAGATAGTCTCACAATGTCACCCCATTCTTTCTTCATTTTTAATCATGATTTTTAAATGTCACAAAAACTGTGAAATTTTATGGAAATTGTTAATTTGCAATCTGAAAAATCACTTATACCTAAATTTTACAAAAAGGATATTTAAATCCAAGCTGGAGACAATTACATATTTTTTATGCTCAAAAGATATGTCATTACAGTTTAACATTTGGAATGCTAATGTATAGTGTTCAAAAAACAATATAAATAATATCAGATGAATGGGTCATGAGAGAAGATATTTTAATTTGGGAGTAAAATGTTTGAGACATAGTAGATTTCCCCTGATTACCTGAGTAATGATGATTGCAGAAGAATGGTGGGTGAAAACCTGTTTGTAACAGTTTTGAGAAGGAATAAAATGTGAAGATTTGGAAATGTGGAATATTAACAAGTACACTGAGGAGTTTGATGTTGCAGAAAACTGACATTTCAGGTTAAAGGTAGAAAGACGAGTAAATTATGCATTTTATTTTTTTTAATTTTAAGACATAACTATGTATTGTGATGGGACTAAAGTAGAACAAGATGAATTATTAATGATTGGAAAACTAAGATAAAATTTCAGGAGCAAGGTGCTCAGGTTACTGAAGGAACGTGGAATCCACTAACAAGCAAAGAATTTTTAGCTAAGATGGGAGCATACACATTTCACTCATGATACCTGAATGGAGATAGTAAACATGGAGGTAGTTTGGCAGATTTCTTGATTAATAGATTGGGATTGTCCTTTTCATTATTTTGATTGTTGAAGTAAAGTCAAGCAGGATAACTAGATGTGACAATAAGGGGGAAGATGTATTGAAAGTTGGGGAGAATGAAGATATAAATAGTCAAATCAGGCAAATGATTACTGACAAGTAAATTAGGACAGGTTTTTGGACTATAAATTACAGGTGCCCTTATCAATTTGTTGCTTTCCTGTAGACAAATTCTGCCACTTGGGTAAACTGATATAAATCTGATGGATCCCTGTTAAGCTTGTTTTGAGTAAGTTGCATAGAGATAAAGTCAAGGATTAGAGGCACCACAAGATAAATGATTGATGGTTTATAAATCCTCAACAATCTCTGGAGTAACATAATTAAAGTAAATGAATTATAAAGATATGGGGTAATAAAACTGAGATTCTGGAAATGATAGTAGTAGACAATAATAGAACATGGGGAATGCCCATGGGAATGGGAGACTGCAGACAAATGGAGAAATAGCTAAAAGGAAAGTGGTGAAGAGCTGGAAAGTAGGATGCGGAATTAGTCTTCCATACAAATGCTAAAGCTTGGAACTACTGAACAAGTGTAGGGACATGTGGTTAGTTCCATGCTAAGTTCTGTAGTCAATGAGCAAGAGTGACCCAGGTGTTCCACAGACGATACTATCAAATATGCAGATGAAAAATAGAATCTGAAGATGTGCAAAGCAAAGGAGCAGTAATTTATGAGGAAAGGAAGAGATTAAGCTGTGTGCAAAGAAAAGCAAGGTAAGCACATGTCCACCCCCAGGTCTAGTGGTTCCTGAGCTATATATAAAAGAGACAACCATCATTTGAGAAGACTAGAGATGAGACATTGTTTCCAATGGATTTCTAGGTTTGAATAGGAGTGACATAGTAAAGGAACTTGAGGTACCAGAGAAGATTTTGATGATGTCAAAATATAAGTCACAGTTTATAGGATAGTTTAATAGTTTAATAGGGTAGAAGATTAGGACATGGTTGAAGGATGACAGTCATCTGGGTTAAACAGCGCAAAGTTGTAATTTGGAGCTGGGCACGATTTAGTATTAAGCATCAGTGACTTTTCAGTTTCAGGAACTTTCAGAAACATTCCTCTGAAGAAACAAATGTATCCATTTGCTCTAGTTTCCCAGTTGTCAGAAATTTATCTTATAGAACATTAATTTCATTGCATTTCTGGGTTCCTTTGTCACTTCAATTGAAAATTTCCAGGAAGAAGAAAAATGATGAGAGATATGGGATGCAGGTATACACTGATGGGGCAGCGGCTTGTGCTACATGCATCATTACAAGTGGCTGAAACCAGAAGATATTGCCAAAGGAGATGGAGAAATCAAGAGAGTCAGAAGCCCTTTTTAAGACGTGTTTGGTATTTAAATATGCATGTATCCACACATACATGACCTCACATATAAGAAACTAATTTTTCTTTTTTCTTGAAAAATGCTTCTTGTTACTGTTAGAACAATTTTTATTACTAATATGTTAGGCTAGCTATATACATAACTAAAGAGAATTTGATTTAATGACATCTGCACATCTTTTATATATTTCTTCAAGTTCATTAATTATGTGTTATTTGATGAAAAATATATTTTTTGTAGTTTTCTAAGACTGCAATATTAAAATTGCTTAGAGTCATGCAGTGAAAATGTTTGGGATTAGCTGACCAACATCTGAGGAGGCAGATTGAGAATTGATCTGCCATCATCTTGGCATATGATATTGGAAAATGAAATGGAATCATTGCTGAATATTCCCTAAGAGGAAGAGGAGGAGCAGCTGCAGGAGGAGAAGACATGAAATACTCTGCAATCCGTGCTAATCTCACTAATATGCTGTCCTCTATGTCTTCACCTCCTAAGGATTTAGCCTAGGATTCTCGATTTGTAAGTGACACCTCAAAAACACAATTTCTTCATTGATCTCATTTTAGAAAATAATTTCATATTCTCATCCAGATGTCACCCACCACTTGCTCCATTGAATCCTGAAATTATATACTGAAACACACAAATGTAGAATAATTTTGAAATTCTGGCATGGCTTTGTAATAGCATAACAATTCTTACATTGTGTTATCACATTCATTTTAAGGGAACAGTGTCCATTTGATCAATTGGCTTCTTCTCAAAACTATTGATTTTTCCTTCAATGAAAGCAATATGTAGAAAATACTAAATTAAACTTTCTAAAATCTAAATGGTAATATTACATTTCAAAAGTGTATTACTTTTATATTTACTATCTATTGCTGAGTAATCTAATAGTTGACTTTTGGTATCATTTTCTCATATTTAATCATTTTTATATGCACACTAGCAATCAAAAGTTAAAAACCAAATTGAAGTCCATTAGCTATTAACAGTTGTATTAGAGTTAGTTTCTTCCTTAAAAACTCAAAATGATAACATGTTAAAGCAACGGATGTTCTAAGTACCAGTCTAACTCAACTAAGTTTTAAACATAATAAGGATGTACAGTATCCAGATGGCATTTCATGAATTTTGCTGATCTCTCCTCTACCTAACTATGGAGGTAGGAACAATGAAAATACAGCCAAAACATTTTCCAGGAGATTTCATTTATGCCAAGGAAGGACTCTGAATGAGAAAAATAATATTAAAAAAGCTCAAGTTCAAGTTTATGCAATAGTCCTTTAGAAAAAGTCAAACAGGATGATCAAGTCCAAAAATCCAGATGCAGTATCTGAAAACAAAGTACAGAGAAATAAGTTTTGAAAATGAGGGATATGTAAGACAAGGATCTGAACCCGGAAGAATTAATTAAAAATAAGGACAATAAGCATTAATGATGCTAGTCTGGAGAACACAGTACTGGCAGACTGGATGAAATAAGTTTAAACAAGTAGTATACTAGTTACAGAATAAACAAGGTGAATTTAAGACCTTCTCTTCCAGAGTTCACAATCTGTAGGGAAAGTGCAATAGTTTGAATCTTCACTGTCTTCCAAAGTTCTGTCTGTTAAAACTTTGGTCCCCAGGGTGGCACTCTTGAAAGATGCTTTTCTCCTTTTGCTTCCTGGCCATGAGGTGAGCAATCTTGCCATGACAGGCTGTTTCATCACAGGCCCAAAGCAACAGGGTCAATGGATCATAGTCTGAAACCTTCCAAATTCTGAGCCAAAATAACATTTTTATTTTTATAAGTTAATTATGTCAAGTAATGTGTTATAGTAACTCAAAGCTAAAATACAGCAAGCAAACAAAAATAATCTAAAATGCTATCATACAGGAATATGGAGTTTTGGTTCATGAAAAATTTGTCAAAGGTGGCAGGGTTTATGTTTGAGTTTTGTGCAATAGGAAGCCTGTTCCTGTCTTTTCATATATAATTATATATTTTTTAATTAGGGTAAAATTCACATGGCATATAATTGGCAATTTTAAAGGATATAATTTAATGGTACTTAGTAAATTCATATTATCCTAAATACCACCTCAGCTTTTTGAAAGTTATATTCTTACATTTTTTTGTGTAGTAAGAGCAGTGAAAATCTATCATCAGCAAAGTTTCAGTCACTAAAGTAATCCCATATAACTGCAAGCTTTACCATCTTCCATTATTTCCCTTTTCTCATACCTGACAATCACCATTCTACTCTCTATTTCTATATATTTGACTTTTTAATATCTTGCATATAAATTAAATCATATAATATTTGTCCTTTTGTGTCCATTTCATTTAGTATAATGTCTTTCAGATTTATTACAACTGTTGCAATTGTCAAAATACCATTATTTTTTATGGATCACTAATATTCCATTATCTATACATAGTACATTTTTTATTCATTCATTCATTCATCAAAGGACACTTTTCCTATCTTGGCTAGTGTAAATAATACTGCAATGTATGTAGAAGCAGAAATCCCTCTACATGTTATTGATTTTACTTCCTTTGGATATGTACGTACCAGAGGACATATGATAATGCTATTTTAAAATTTTGGAGATGCCTCCATATTGTTTGATCACAATATCTCTAGCAATTTCCATTCCCAGCCGCAGTGCAGAAGGGCTTTTTTCTTTATACCCTTGCTGACATTGTTATCTCTTGTCACTGTAAAAATAGCCATCCGAACAATTACAAGGTGTATTTCATTGTAGTTTTGATTCACATTTTTGTGTTGATATGTAATTTTAGTACCTTTCCAAGTACCTGTTAACCATAGTATATCTTCTTTGTGAAAATTTCCATTCAGGTCTTTTTCTCAGGTTTTAGTTGGATTATTTTTTTGCTTTCAAGTTGTGAGAATTCCTTATGTAAACATGAATATTAACCTCTTGTTAGATACAAGCTTCGAATTTATTTTATCCCAATCTATAGGCTTCCTATTCCTTTTCTTGGTAGTTTCTTTGCTGTACAAAATATTCTAAGTTTACTATCCCATGTTTATGAATTGGAAGAATTAATATATTTAAAATGTTCAACACTACCCCAATTCTAATGGCATTTTCACAGAAATAGAAATAGATATTCTCAATTTCACATGAAATCACAAAAGACCCAATGAGCCAAAGCAGTCTAAAAAATAAAAGAGCAAAGGCATCATACTTCCTGAATACAAATTATATTAAAAACTTATAATATTCAAAACAATATGGTACTGGCATGAAAATAGACATATAGATCAAGACATAAACCCAAGCATATATGGTCAAATAATTTATGACAAGGAGACTAAAAAATCAAAATGAGGAAGGGATGGTTTATTCAACAACTGGTGTTGGAAAACCCGGATGAAAAGAAAGAAAAATGCACCCTTATCTTATAACACACAGAGAAATCTGCTCCACCTGAATTATAGAGCTAATGTGAGACTTAAACAGTATAATTTATAGAAGTAATCCCAGGAGGAAGCTCCTCAACATTGATTTTAATAACGATTTTTTGGATGTTATGCCAGCTCCTCATGCAACAAAAGCAAAAATAGAAAAGTAGAAAAACATAAAAATAAGAAGTCTTTTAATGAAGGAAAGAAAGACACTTTGAAAGATAGCCATAGGGGGACAATAGCAGGAAGGAAAGATGATATTTAAGGGTGAAACAAAGGCCCAGCTAGATGTGATGAAGAAAGAATAATGATCTGAAATTGGGTGGGAAGGCGGAAAGAGTAGATAGTTATAGCTTATGAACAATTGGAATTTCAAGAAGAAAGGAGTGGCCAAGCCTAACATTGCACTTTGCATAGAAATGGAAGATGTTAATAAAGAGTCATCAGTCCCTACCATGGGCCTCTCTGACCAAACAGGGGCCTCTGTGGGTATGGCTGGGTGGACCCAGCACTCTAGCTGCTGTGGTTCCTCCTCTGTGGGGATGCTGAAGGCTGTGTTAAAGAATGGCATCTGTACCCAGTAGAGGGGCAGGAAGGGACATTCAAAATGGTCCCCTGACTGCAGCTCATGCTTTATAATCCCGTGGATAGTGTGTACCATCACTAGGAATATTCCAACTGAATGCTAGGTAGTCTCTAGGGCTGAGTGGATATGAAAAGCCACATGAACTCAGTCCACACTCTCAGGGAACCACTGTATTCTTCTTTCATTTTGGTTACCATACTCAAGGGTTCCTCTAACTCTGTTCTACAGCTTTGTTTTAGTCACCACCATTCAACTTGAAGATATTCATGAAAAGACTTTTTGAGAAATTTCTGTTCTTTTCCTCTGTGGCCAGGGGTATCTGACGGTGTCCTATATATTTTCTTGTGAATTTTCTTCACAGTCAGATACAGATGCATGGGTAGAGTTTCAGTCAGAAGAAGCTGCCAATGGTCTTCATTTGGGCAAAGTTATGCAACTTTCTCTTGACTGAATTACCAAGCTAAAGGCAGCCTAAGTTAATGTGCTCAAAAATGAAAGCGATAGTAAGAGCTTCCGGAAAGTCCACTTCTGTTAATGAATGGAGAACTATCAGAGGGATGTTTCTTTTAAGTATAGCTAGTCTTTGCTCAATGGTAGAAGAAAATCTTTGAAATACACAGAATGCAACTACAGAAATGTTCTCATTAGGTGATCAAATTTTCGAAACATTTATGGGGACCCTATATATTTTTCATAATAGTAAATCCTGGGGTCCAAATGAGAAACTATAGTGTATTTTGTCAAACTTGCATACAAACCGAAAATAAGCAAAGAACCCAAACACAAGTCAGCACCTTGGATTCTAGGCCCGGGGAATGCATTGCTATTTGCCCTGACTGGGAGCTGCACCTGCCTTCCCTACAGAAAGCTGATTTGGTCTGAACCGGTAATCAAGGAAGATGGGCAGTGGGTCACTGTCAGAACAGATTAAGAAAGGTGTCTAGAATATGAAGTCATTGCGGGGCTCAAGGCTGAGCTTGGTCACATTTAAGCATTGCTTCATTTTAATCATGATGAACAACACCATCAGCAAAACTAGGAATGGAGACTTTTTACCAGGGAAGTCAACAATTCTATAAAACCACAAACATGCCTGAAATGACAGGGAATTTGAACAATAATTATGTTCATGAATGCGTCCATAGAAGCTGCACATACATAATTGCAGTCACATACACAGAAAGACAGACCAGAGAATGACCCATGAAAGTACAACAGAGATGCCTCAAATGTAATGTCCCTGAAGCCCAGAAACACAGGGAGAACATAAAATCCACGCATTACAATATTAAGTACTTAAATGACACTAATCTTGCTCTGGCCTTAAGAAAATGCTCAGGAAGTCTGAGATCTCCTCTAGCCAAGCAGAGAGGGCAGCAAGTGCACATCAAGGGCGGGTAGTCCAGCTGTGACGGCTGTTGACAACCTGGTCATGCAAGCTGCTTTTGCTCATGGGACTGATTTCTGTTCAAGTGCAGAACAAGCCTAGCTTTTAATGTGAGCAAATATGAGCAGGAATACACCATGGTGAGGCAGAGGTATTTTTAAAGAAGTCAAAGAAGTCTGAGAGAGATGGTTAAATGCATTTGGAGATATTACTAAAATAATAAAATATTAACTACATTTTGCGATTCCCACAAGACAGTGTTTTTCGGATGGTAACAGCTACCCTCAAATGAAGGTCCCTTACCACTGACCTTTTCCTTTCTTTATGTACAGCATGTACAGTTGTTCTCTCTTATCTGTGGGGAATATGTTGCAAAACACTTAGTGGATGCCTAAAACTGTGGGTAGTACTAAATCCTGTATATACTATTTTTCCTACACATACATACCTATGGTAAAGTTGAATTTATGAATTAGGTATAGTAAGAGATTAAAAAAACTAATGATAGAAAAAATTATGACAATGCTCTGTAATAAATTCAACAGCATCACTACCTTTGTGCTTTGTGCCCATTAGTAAATGAAATAGGGTTACTTAGACACAAGCACTGTGATATGCAACAATCAACCAGTTAACCATGACTCCTAAGTTGCTAAAGGGCAGATAGTGTTTAACATGTGGATACCCTGGACAGAGAATGAGTCATGCATGGCCCAGGTGGAACCCCAACAGGGATAGTTCAAGATTTCATCATGCTATTCAGAACAGCATGCAATTTGTAACTTAAGCTTTGTTAATTTCTTGAAATATCAATTTATTATTTTTGAACCACAGTTGACTACAAGCAACTAAAACTATGGAAAGTAAAACATGAAACATGAAAACACAAAGAAGGGGCAACTACCACACTCTTTATTGGGATTCATTCAGAATTTACAATATATGAGCCTATAAGTCTATGTACAATAGGCTTTGTATGGAAATAAGGTGCAAGCAAATGAGTCAATGTCTTATGCTGAGAAATTTCTCAGTAATTATAGAGCAATAACTTTGCCACTAATGTCTAGCACAACGTAAGTTTTTACCCTCTTTTACCTATTCGGATCTCTATTAAATTTCATTTCTATCATTTGCTCTCCATGTTCTTCACTTAATTTTTCCACCTGGGCTCCCATATGACCTGAGAAACCAAGTAAAGAGCAGGGATCAAAGAAATAATATTGTGTAGTTAATGTGGTTGGTTTGGAGAATTGAATAAGAGATTCAGACATAAGGAACTCGGCATGCAGGACAGTTCTAGATTATTCCCATTTCAATGAAAATATTTTTGTTTGTTTTTGCCCTCTTTCATCTGTGGATATCTCAATGAAATTTCATTTGAAGAAAATGCTTAACTATAAAAAAAAGTTCTAGGTATAAACAATCATTTGGAAACTTTGGATATGATCTAAAATATATGCCAGAAATGATTCTTTCTGTTTCCTAGGAAACTGTCTCAGAAATTATTCAATTAACTTGATTAAAAAATAAAAAAATGTTTAAGAATGAAAAAAAAAGTATATCTGAGATTCAGTTAATTAGGGATCAAATATAAATTGAAAAAAGAAGAATCAAACTATTAGCTTTCTATCTCAGTCTGGATTCTACTGTAAGGTACAGTACTGCTTCTGTGCCTCACAGAATACTCAGTAAGCAGAATGACCCTGAGGCCTGATTGAGTGTAACTCCAAGTGCCTCTGGACTTTGCCATGGACCTTGGGACCCTACCCTAGGAGTTCCTTTAAATGGCATTCTGTAAGGATGCACCCAGTACTAAGTTCTGTGGTTTTCAATAACACAGAGACGCTTACTCAAGGATTCTTGCCAATTTTACATTACATTGTAATGTCATTGACTACACCAATATGTACATAAATAATACTGCTTTCAGTATTAGCTTTCCTTGAAATATAACAGACAATGAGCTTTCTGATTCTCACCAAAGTCCCACTGTAAGTCATTGCACTGCCAGGATAGAAGAACTCAAAAATACTATGACAATATATTAGCAACATACTCCAGCTTTGGAAGTCACGTTCTGCCTTTCTTAACAAATAGCATGTGATTCCTTCCGAAAGCGACACTTATCCCTGGCACAATGTCAGGGACTACATGGGTCTTCTATCTGCTTCAACTGTGCTGACTCACACGACCTTTCTGCAGATATATTTGGTTCATTTTTCTAATATCAAACTTATTCACCCATTGTTCTTAACAAACAAAGGAGAATGTGACAGTTCCCTGGTCTCTGGTGCTGTGAAGCATTTTAGGGAACATTTTTGCCAAGCCCTCCCTTGCACTGACATGTCTCCCTTTCTACAGAATTCCACAGCTTGCAGCATCTTATTCTAGCTTCTACCTTAATGAGGAGTCTCTGACCCTGTCCCTTAAAAAAGTAGGCTTTTAAGAAAGTAATTAATATTTCTCATTCCTCTGACAAAGCTTCTTAAAGAAACAGTATGCGTTCAAATTAGTTCTTAAAATGCACATTGTGGAAAATTCACTCACATATAGCCTAAGCATGAATAAATGTTAGGTTATGTTCTGAGTGTTTCAATCCTTTTCATACCAGAATATTGAAAGAGAAAATTATCATTTTCCCCAAACAGATAGAGGCTTCAGAATTTTTAATACCAAAGAAAATAAATTTTTTTTGTAGAAATGTAAAAAATGTGTTAATTTTTTCAATAATTCACACAATATGTCTTTATTGTAAAGTAGTGATCTTACTTGAATATAGGTAGAGCAATATTTTCCTTTGTTGTGGTCACTTCTTTGGCAATCTCAACATTCTGGAGAGCAGTCTAGAGGCAGAAATAATAAAAGAAAAAGAGGAAATTCTATGAGCATACCAAATAGAAGAAATGAAATCTATATACTGAAATGTATTCAGTTCACTCATGAGGCAGACATGCATGCTCTATATACTTACTGATATCATGCTGAATTTTCCCACATCTCCTTGTCAATTTCTAGGAATAGTTTAAATCCCTATGAATCATCAAGAGCAGAAATAAGATATTTTCCAAATAGCCAATGTCATAGATTAATTTCTGTGGAACACATCGTAGAAAATTGGCTTTAAGGGAAATTCAAGGGGATATTTGGTAATTGGCCCCAAATTTCATTTGCTAGTAGTTGGCATTTGGATCTAAACTGCGAAAACCAAGGTCTTTAGAATAAGACCTCGGTTTTAAATTAGCAATAATATTTAAGAGCCTTCAATGTGTGGAATAGCCTACCGATTTGAAGCCAAGATGTGATGACTTTTTTATGAGACTTAGCTATTAACTCGGTTCTATGTTGGGAGAAGGGATTGACCCTTTCAGAGGTAATGAAGTTTAAGGCCTGAGCTGCAGATTACTCATTCCAAAGGCTAGGATGATGTTTCAGCCTTTGTCACTTAATTTTTAATGATCCCATTTATGTTACTTGTCCTTTCGTGAACTTAATCGTAGTGTTGAAAAAACTCTAAGACTTTCATAAAATGTTAGCCAGATGACGTATCTGTCTTTACTATTAAAGTGGTATGTGGGGCTGCATGCATAGGAGACATTCTGCAACTTAATTGAAAATATACAACATGTTCAGGAGATGGTTCTGAGCTTAAATCCGATTCAGATTCAATCAGATATCTATACATTTTTAAAAATGTCCCCAGAAAAATCTGAAGCATAGCCAAGTTGAGAACCCTAAATTAGAAGGAGCAGAACATTCTCAGGTATGATAGAAATGATTCTGGCCTAACTTCTGAGGGTCCTGCACCTTGGCATAGTCCTTGATTCTGGACTGAGTTTATGTCACCATGATGAGCTTCCCTTCTGTGATAAGATTCCATCACATGACAAAGGTGAGGGGAATTTGTAGCTGTAATATCCCCAATTTGGAATTTTTTTTTTTCAGTACTAGAGATTGAACTCAGGGGAACTCAACCACTGAGGTATATCCCAAGCCTTATTTTGTATTTAATTTTGAGATGGGGGGTCTCACTGAGTTGCTTAGCACCTCACTGTTGCTGAGGCTGGCTTTGAACTCATGATCCTCCTGTCTTAGCCTCCCAAGCTTTTGGGATTGCAGGTGTGTGCCATAGCCCCCCAGCCCAAATCCAGAATTTTCAGTTTACCAATTTGAAGAAAATGATCCTGGGTGGCCTGACCTGATCAGATGGGATCTCTCACAAAGGGTCAAAGAAACAGATTGGGACAGATTCTCTTCCTAGCCAGGAAGAATAAGCAGCTGGTGTTGGGACAAGGCTACATGCCTTTGTTTTCTACAACATAGCAGTTAGGAGCTCAGAGCAAACCTGAACTGGCACATCACAAGAAAGGGGAGACTTCAGTCTTTCAAACACAGATAACAAGATTCTGCTGACAACTTAAATAAGCTCAGAAAAAGACCTTGGGATCACACCATGAGTGTGATTCAGTATATTCTTTATTTAAAAGTTTAAAAAAATTAGATTTATATTTTAAAATATTAATTTCACTGCAGTTATTATTGTCACAACTTCAAATATAAGTTTTTTTTGTCCTTTTCTATTGTTTTTTTTCCATGAACTAATATCCTTAGCCTCCTTCTTTTTTCTACCTTTTTTTTTCTATATACTCATGGATTTTATTTCTAAATAACCAATATACATCAAACCTCAATGATGAAAAAAAAAAAAAAATAAAGCCTGCCCATGCATCCCACACCAAGGTTGAGATGTGAAAGTTGTTCCCTAAAGAACAGAATGTTACCCTGAGGCCAGTTGACACATGGTTTCTATGGCTACACAGGGAAATAGATTTTAAAACTGGGTCATAAGATGGCCAAAGTGAGCATTCTCACAAGTGCAGTTAGAAATAGGACCAAGTGTGAAAAGCCAAGAAATCTCAGTGCCTGGATGTCTTGGCTTATGTCTTCTGTTCACGTACTTCCTAGCCTGAATTCCTCAGCTATCCACTAGTTTTTCACTTTTATTCATTTATTTTTTTATATCTTTATTTATTTATTTATATATGACAGCAGAATGCATTACAAATCTTATTACGCATAGAGAGCACAATTTTTCATATCTCTGGTTGTATGCAAAATATATTCACACCAATTCGTGTCTTCATACTTGTACTTTGGATAATGATGTTCATCACATTCCCCATCATTTCTAACCCCATGCCCCCTCCCTTACCCTCTGCACCCCTCTGTCCTATCTAGAGTTGGTCTATTCCTCCCATGCTCCTCCTCCCTATCCCACTATGAATCAGTCTCTTATATCAGAGAAAATCTTTGGTATTTGTTTTCTGGGGATTGGCTAACTTAGCATTATCTTCTCCAACTCCATCCATTTACCTGCAAATGCCATGATTTTATTCTCTTTTATTGCTGAGTAATCTTAAATAATATGGAATGCTTCATGAATTTGCATGTCATCCTTGTACAAGGGCCATGCTCATCTCCTCTGCATGGTTCCAGTTCTAGTATATGTGCTGCCAAAGCAACAAGCGAGCACTCATTTTCGCTTTCAAACAAGTAACGGGAGCTCTGCAAAGGTTTGAATGTACCTCTGACTAAAACAAGGAAACCCAATATACTTACACACCAAAAGCACAGACAGTACAAAGAAATGTTCATCATAGCTAATGAAATGATTTTTTAAAAAAGTAAAGAATGTAGATATATTAATTTATAGAAGATAGAAGAAAGGACAAATCCAAAGTTTCTATCTAATTAGAATACATGAGGCAAAAAGAAGTCCCAGAACTCCCCACCAAATCCTTCCTCATGTCTGAGCTCCCTGAGGGTCATCTGTCTTTATTTATGCTTTTCTAGGCCTATTATTATTATTATTATTAATTATTATTATTATTATTTTATCTTTTTTTATATACTGGGGATTGAACCCCCCTGGGTGCTCTACCACTGAGCTACATCACCAGCTTTTGTTATCTTGTTTTATTTTTTATTGTTTTGGTACTGAGGATTGAATCCAGGGGAGCTTAGCCACTAAGCCACATCCCCAGCCTTATTTATTTATTTGTTTGTTTATTTAATTTTGTGACAGGGTCTCATTAAGTTGCTTTGGGTCTCACTAAGTTGTTGACATGGGCTATGAATTTGTGCTCCTCCTGCCAAAGCTTCCTGAGACACTGGGTTACAGACATGTACCAGTACACCCTGCCCCTGTTGTTTTAAAATATAAGACAGAGACTTGCTAAGTTGCCAAGACTGCCTGTCCACGTCTTTATATGTTTTTTCTGTATATGATATTCAGGATTTTAAGTTGTGCTTAAGTGGGAGAAGGAGGTAGAATGATTTCTACTACAGTTTGCTCAGTACCAAAACTTGATTTCCATGTTTAACCTAAATATTTAACTAGAAAAGGTGAACATACAATTTAAGAGCATATGTTTGACTTTTTAAATACATTGCTAATTTCGGTTATTCAAGGAGTGTTTTTCAATAGAAATATATCAATATTAACTGTGTGACTTATAATTTTTTTGGAAAATAAACTTATTTTTTTATTCACTGAAAAATTAAGATACAAATATCACTAAGAAAAACAAATTCAGCCATAATGGCAAACAGAAAAATTAATAGAAGAAAATAAAATTAATAAAATTTAAAGTATTTTGGAATACTTATCATGTGTGTGAAAATTTAAGAGTCACTCTTTCTGTTGTATTATTTTTTAATTTTGTTTTAGTTATACATAGACACAATACCTTTGTTTTGTTTACTTACTTTTATGTGGTGCTGAGGATTGAACCCAGCACCTGACACATGCAAGGCAAGCGCTCTACCATTGAGCCACAACCCTATCCCCTGGTGTATTATTTAATGAGGTAAGTCTTTATCAAAATATTAATTGTGTTTTAAAATAGTGTTTTATAATAGGCTTTATAAAATAAAATCATCCCTCTTCTACCAAAAGGTAAATTCTTATATATTTTTTAAACTAATCTTTCTTACATTATGAACAATAAGAATTTCACAGATTTGGCCCTTTTTAATAGAAAGTCATAATTTGAAAACCATTATCAGTTTCAACATTACAAAAACAATAAGAGGACTGGGGTTGTGGCTCAGTGGTAGAGTGCTTACCTAGCACGCATCGGGCATTGGGTTTGATCTTCAGCACCACATAAAAATAAAATAAAGGTGTTGTGTCTACCAACTACCAAAAAAACAAACCTTTAAAAAACAACAAGAAGAAGAAATGATCACTTATACAATCACAATAATTACAATTCTTTCTTCCCTAAACTCACTTCAGTACCCTGTTGTAGTTACACACACAGACACACACAGACACACACAGAGACACACACACACACACACACACACACACACGTATACAGTTTGTGTCCTACAATTATTAGTCTTTTTGTTACAAGATGAAGTGTCTTGTAACTGTTGACAACCTCAAAATAACTTTCTCATCAATGAGTATAAGCATGTATAGCAGAGTCTTATTACATACATGGTTCAGGATTTGTGAGCAAGAGGAAGTTTGTGTACTAAAAGACATTTCAAACTGAGGATGATTTGCAAATATTACGTTTTTTAAAACATTTTCTTCAAGAATGTAACAATTATTTTATGTTATTTATAAAAAAGTAATGAGCTGTTCAGTGATATTTTATTGAATTTCTTACACTTCAGAAGGTATTTTGTAAGACTATTGTGTCATGGCAATGAACTGATTCGTCAGAATCAACTTAGAATGACATACAGACAGGGAGAAATCACATCTTTCATGTGATTATAATCTAAAGAGAGTATAAGGACAGTCACAAATGTCATTCCTTCACTGTATCCAGATCCCATTGCAATGGTATATCTTAAGAACATGGTCCAGCTGCACATCACTTACATCTGTGCTGGGTTTGGTCAGTACTTTGCAGTAACAGGGAAAATATGACAACCATACAATTGGGGTTCAAGAAGCTTTGCAAATATCCATGACCTCTTAGAGCTTATCCCGTGGTCATTTGAGAACTCTGTAACAAGTTACTCTGACAAAAGACCACCAGTTGACCCATAGGCATTTGAGACCCCAGTTAAGGCCACCTAAGATGCTTTCCTGACCCATAGTCAATCACTGAGGCATGTCTGAATGAAGACAAGAATTTCTCACTGATTCACAGGCACAAGCAATAATAAAGAGATGGAAACTCAGGGTGGCCTTGTTATGCAGTGAACATTAAGTGATGCTTGGTGTAGCAGCAGTGAAGAACTAAAATAATTATGCATGCAATTACATAATTAAAAGACAAGTTCATGAATCTCATACTTACTTAAATTGCTTATATTAAAATTCTTAAGCAACGATTATATATTTATATATCCCTTTATTACATTCAGAGAACATCATTTGCAGACTTCTGCAGAGGATCAGTCTATGAAGGTTTGGATATCCTTCTGCCTTGGACTTCCATCAGCGTCATGACAAAGTAAACTTGTACACAGTTAGTGCAAAAACAAAAAGCCCTGGTCAATGGCCTTCCCTGCAGCCATGTATATAAATTCGTTTCCTATTCCCTAGAATTAATGCAGCAATCTGGAAAAGAGTTTGGTAGCTCATCAAAGTGTAAAATGAGTGTTTAAGAGGCATAAAGTGTTTCACATGTGAACAATGCTGCTCAAGATGAGCCTGTATCACTCTTCAAAGTAAAATGTTAAACAGATATCGAGTCCCCCAAATGCTGCATTTTGTAATACCATTTTTATAAGATTAAAATGCAAACATAAGAATAATATGGATATAATAAATACCATCTTATTGACATAAATCCTTTTCAAAAATCTATAGAATGGGTTTACAATTTTGAACTACATAGGGGATACTTTTTCTTGATTCTTTCCTCTACATACAACTAAATAATTCAAAAAATAATCATAACATGACTCTAGAAGATGAATAACACATGGTTAAATTCCCAGGAACCTAAGATTTTAGGAATAATCTTGCAGTGAATCCCTTGATTTTTTTTTTTATTCCAAAGTATCCCAACTGGATCCCTAATAGCTCTGTAACACATTATTCCCAACAAGTGAAAGATAAAAAAATAACAGCAAATGAACAAATAGATCAAACTTAAAACTGTTCCCCTTGCCCAGGGCATCAAAAAAGTGTTAGTGCAGCCAAGACCTCATAAACAGACACCCTATTCTACGTGTATGACAGCAGCGTGGTTTCCTGCTCTCCATACAGATCAGCAATGTCCTGGTCTCTGGCACTGATATTGATGTGGTCCTGAACCAGTCCCTGCCAAGTGATATCTCCATTCATAAAAACAATAGAATCAGTGAAGCCTGACCAATGGCCCATTTCCCATTCATCTGAAACTGCAGTGGTCTGATCTACCCCTATCATCAGAGGTGTCCCTGCCTGACACTTGGAACAGTAGTATTCTGGTCTGCAGCATCAGAACCACCAGGGTCTAGCCAAATCTATGGAGCAGCAGTAACATAATCTGCTGTTACAGCAGCTTTAATAGGGTATCCACTCAGTAATAAGGACAGCAGCAAGTCCTGTCTGCTGCAAGGGCACAGTGGGTTGGAGACAAACCGACTGGCTATTGCTTTAGGTGCAGCACGCCCATGCAGGAAACTGAGGCAGTGGCATACCCAATTTACTACAGTGCTGGGGACCATGACCACCCTATCCTGAAACTCCCAACCCAAAGCCACCAGTAGCCCAGACAGCACGCATAGGGCTCTGAAGTGCTCAGAAGGGAGTCCAGTTGAGCAAGGAAAATCAAGAAAAACAGAATAAACTTTCAGGGCCCTGGAAATTAAATTATCATTGACTCCACAAGTCACATATGTGGGCCAGGTCTTACATACTAAAGTTGAGAAATGGGATTGCACAATGAAAAAGAAGATGTAAGCAGTATCAACACTCTCCGAACATATAAAATGTCCATCATATAAATTAAAATAACTCATCATGTCAATCACCCTTGTAAAATGGAATTTGAATTAGCAAAGACAAGCAATTGATACCACACAGATTGATCAAATAGTAAAATACTGAAATGGATTTTTAAAAGTCTCAGCATTTAAAAATTCTCTTGAAAAAAATTCAAAAATTGAAAATCTTAGCAAAATAAATAGAAGGTATAAAATAGAACTAACTGGAAATTATGCAATTAAAAATATAACTAAAACTGAAAAAGAAAATCAGATGAACTTAATGTTAGAGAGGAAATAAGAGAGAATATAATCAGTAAACTTTAAGACAGAGGACACAGAACTTAATCTGAACAACAAAAGTAAAATAAACTGACAGAAAACAGGTCATGGACTTATAGGACAATAACAAAAAAGTCCAAATTGGGTACCATTGAAGTTCCATATGGGGAGGAAAGAGTATGAAACTGAAAAAGAAATAAAGAAATAATGATTGAAAACTTCCTATATTTGGATAATGTAGGATAAATCAAAACAAATCTACATAAAAATTCAATAAAATTAAAATTTTCACAATGAAACACAGAAAAAAATTTCAAAAGGGCAAGTGAGAGAGAGCATTATCTCCAGAGAAATATACAATCGAATAACAGCAGATTTCTCCTCTGAAACCATGGAAGCCAGACAAGCACACATTTTCAATGACTGAAAGACAAAAGGGAGTCACATGTCAAGTCTATATCTGCAGAAACTACCCTTCAGAGATGAAGGGGAAATAAAAATATTTTTAGGATAAGAAAACCTAAATAAAAAAATAAGGAAAGAAAAGGAAAACTTTGGCAACATTCCTAGTATTAAAGAAAGACTACAGCAGGTTCTGCAAACAGAAGGGAAATACAAAGAGAAAAAATGCATATATATGTGTGTGTGTGTGTATGTGTATGTGTTTGCATGTGTGTGTTTATATGTAAAAATAAACTTATACACCTATATATACATACACAAACAAGATTTTAATGCTTTACTCATGATAAATGGTGATATCAGTAGTTGCATTAAGATAAATATAAATGTTAGAGTTAGGGTTAGGTACAAGACTAATTACTGACATGCAAAAAAAAGCAACATACTCAAAGACTACAAATAAATCAAAATATAATTCTCAAAAGTTAAGAAGGAAGGCAAGACTAAAATAAACACAGAAATGAAAAGAAGAAAATAACAAAACAAAAAAAATGTCAAACTTTAGTGCTATTACCTTGATGTCCAAACCAGACAAAAACAACTCATGAACACATACAGAATACTAAAAACCAATCATTCTTATGTATTTGAGGGGGGAAAAACATAAAAAATAAATTAAGAAAATAAACTTAATAATCTATAAAAACAATCACATGAGTCACTGGTCCCAGCATGACCAATCTGATATACAAATGTGAATCAATATTAAGTGAAATTAACCAAATTATATTGTTCTATTGCATGCATACACAAATATGTAGCAAGAAATTCCACTATCATGTATAGTTATGATACACCAATAAAAATAAAGTAAAAGAAAAATAAACAATAGGAAGAAAACTAAATAAAAAAATTCTACATTTTCTGTACTTTATTAAGGTAAAGAAAAATTACATGTTTATATCCACAGATGCAGAAAATTATTTGACAAAATGTAATACCCATTTATGATAAAACCATTTAACAAGCAGGGATAGAGAGGAACTTAGAAAAAGCATCTTGAACCTGAAATAAAATAATTCAAAAAGTACAATAGCAAATATATAGCTTACCTCATACAATATTGAAAGACAGAATACTTTCCCCATAATATCAAGAAGACAATAAACTCTAACTCTAATTTGACACAGTTGTTTTATGTTCTAGCCAGTGCAATAAGGGAAAGAGAAGGGGAAAAAAAAGATATGTAAAGATTGGAATGGAAGAAATAAAACTAAATAAAATTTATCAGGAAACATAATTTCCTACATAGGAAATATCAAATTTACTAAAAACTCTCCATACTAAAAACTAAATGTTGGGGCTGGAGTTGTGGCCCAGTGCTTGTCTGGCATGTGTGAGGCCCTGGGTTTGATCCTCAGCGTATAAATAAATAAAATGAAAAAATCCATTGACAACTAAAAAACATTTTTTAAAGACTTTTTGTTTTAGTTGTAGATGGGCACATTATCTTTATTTTATTTATTTATTCGGTGCTGAGGATCGAATCCAGTGTCCCATGCATGGGTGACAAGCATTCTACCACTGAGCCACAACCCCAGCCCCCAAAAAGTATTTTTTAAAAACTGTGGTAAACTGACAGGAAACAGGCTAAAAATACAAAAATAAGTTGCATTTCTATATATTAACATCAAACAAACAGAATCCAAAATAATAATGTAATACTACTTATTATAACCCCCCCAAAAAATAAATGTTTAGATATGAACAGAACAAACACAGGCAGGACCTGCATAATGAAAATGATAAAATGCTAATGACAGAATTTGAAGAGACACTAAATAAGTGGAGGACATACTGTATTCATGGGTTGGTATAGTCATGATAGGAAAAATATCAACTTTCTTCAAATTAGTCTATAGATATATAATAAAATGTCAGTCAAAATCTTAGTAAGCTACTTTGCAGACATAGATGTTTGTCTAAAATTTACTTGAAATATGGTTGCCCTATAATGGTCAAAACATTTTTGATAACCCACTTGAACCAAACCGTGTAATATGATGTATTAAGAACTATGTAATATTTTGAAAGACCAATAATAAAAAAATAAAAAATAAAAATAAATAAATAAAAAAAAAGATTAGGAAGAAAAGAATCGTTCCTTTAGTTGATGGCATGCTACATAGCTACAGTAATCAAGACAATGTGGTACTGTCAAAGAAATGGACACAGATGAAAAAAACCTGAAATAAACTTATACAAATACATCCAATTCTTGAGCAAATAATCTAAAGTCATTCATAAAAGAAAAAATAGCCTTTGGAACAATGGTCTATCTATTGGATATCCATGCACCTACACCTAGGAAAATAATGACTAGACTTAATTCTAAAAACATGACCCATAAAGTGAAAACCTAATAAACTAGATCTAATCAAAATAAAGGACATTTCCTCTGTCAAAAGCCCTATTAAAAAATAACAAAACAAATTAGATATTGTGAGAAAATATTTGCAAACTACATATCCTAAAATTCATTGTATCCATAATACATAAAGAATTCTCAAGACTCAATATTTAAAAAAAAACTAATAATAAAATTAAAAAATGGCCTGAATATACAGATATTTCACTAAAGAGAATGTACAAATGGTAAATAAGCAAATGGAAAGATTTTCAAATTGTGAGTTATTATAGTAGTATGACTTAGAATCTCAGTGTGATGCTACTGCACACCTGTTAGAACGGCTGGGGAAAAAAAAAGTAAAACAAATGCTGGAAAGGGTTTAGAGAAACTGGATACTCATATACTGTTGAAATGCAAAATTGATACAACCACTCTGAAAAATAGTCTGGCAGTTTCTTTTAAAACTAAAAATAATCTTTCAATATGACCTAGCAGTTGCACTCCTGGGCATTTATCCCACAGAAAAGAAAAACTTATTTTGACTCAGAAACTTGTGCATGAATGTTTATAGCAGCTGTATTTTTGATACTCAAAACCCGCAAACAACCAAAATTCCCTCCAAAGGGTGGATGATTAAACAAACTGTGATACATACCTACTATGGAATGCTACTGAGAATAAAAAGAAATAAACAATTGATACACACAGCAACTTAGAAAAAAAACTCAAAAGAATTATGCTGAGTGAAAAATGTCAATCTTAAAGCACAAACACAATATGATTTAATTTATATGACATTCATGGAGTGAGGCAGTTATAGAAAGGGAGAACTGGTTAGTAGTTGTCAAGGTCTAGAGATGTAGTGGAAAGAAATGTGCAAACATACATGGGTAAAAAGATGGAACAGCACAGTTAAATATCTTGATGTTGGTGGGAGTTACAGAAATATATCCATGTGACAAAATGACACATACACATAAACAGATATATGCAATGTATAACTGAATAAGTGCTGTGGATTGTACCAGTGTCAACTTCCTGGGTTTGTACTCAAATAATGTAATCATGGGAGATACTGAATTTGATGAAATGGGCTAAAGAGTAGAAAGGGTTTCCCTGCACATTTCTTTATATCTTTTGGAAATATATAAATATTTTGAAATTTTAATTAATAAGGAAGGAATAATGAACAGAAGCTTTAATTATTATTATTCTTGGAGGAAAATACTATGTGATATGCTATAGTCCATATCTTAAAGGTCCCCCAAATGCTGTTAGAGGTGGTGGAACCCGTAAAGCCTAGTGAGAGATCTTCCAGTCACTGGATGTGCCTTGAAGGGGACAGTGGTGCAACAGACTCATAACCAGGAGCCAAAATAAATCCGCTCTCTTCTTAAGTTGGTTATCTCAGGTAATTGTTACTGTAACAGAAAGCTAGTGCAGTTTACAAGGGTGGCAAAATGCTATATATAACATTACTTTTCATTTTTCACTTTTTACACTGGGTAACTAGACCCACAGACACTTATGAGTGAACATTTAAAGCATTAATATGCTTTGTAACAAATGCATACATATATACATATAAATACATATATGCACACATGAATGCTATTGAAGCTTTTGTCTGTGTCAACTTTTATAGTGAAATAGTTAAAACACAAGACAAACATGTGCTTCATACTGTGTGTATGTATTTGCACTTCCTCAGATGGGGATACAAGTGTTCTCTGCTTTACTATTAATTAAAAGACTAAATTGTCCTTTAAAAGGCAGCAATTTACCCAAGCATAGTGGCGAACACCTGTGATCTCAGAGGCACAGGAGGCTGAAGCAAGAGGATTTCAAGTTCAAAGCCAGCCTCAGTAATTTAGTGAGGCCCTAAGCAACTTAGTGAGACTCTGTCTCTAAATAATAAATGAAATAAAATAAAATAAAAAGGGCCCTGGGATGTGGCTCAGTGGCTAAGCACTTCTAGGTTCAAATCCTGGTACCAAAAATAAAAATGAAATAAAATAAAAAGTAAAAGGCAGCAACTTAAAGATGAAATGAATTTACTTTTAACTGTAAATCTCTAATTTTGTGGTCTTATCTATATTTAATTTTGTGTTCACAATGTAAAAATGTTTTTTGCTTATGTGAAATATTTATTAATATAGGTAATTTGTGGGGACTTTATATATTACATATAAATATTATATATATGTACAAATCTACTCTTTTCCAAAACAATGTTTTAAAGTTTGAGAAACTGAGAAACATTAGCCATTATAGGAAATAGATTAATAAACGTTTTAATTTCCTAAGCTTTATGATTATTAATTTAAAATATATCCATTTGTGGTTAATTAAAATCCTATCTATCTACTTTTTAATGTCTTGTTTTTACAGAATTAAACTATTATATCAGTGAAGTACTTAAGAAGTACATAAAAAATAAGTGCTTACATTTCAATAAGTAGGAGAGATAATGTATAAGAATTAGCCCCAGAGTATGAAATTATAACTTAGAATTCATATTCTTTCATTAATTACTCCTCTTTTTTATTATATTTATTCTAAGGTGTTTTTTAATTACTGGGCTAAACCATAATCGATGTGAAAATAATTAGTCACTTTTTCAATCTTTTAAAGTAAAATAACTTTCTGAAACATCAGAACTATTATATATGATCACTAACAATTGTGTTGGGATTTGAAAAAAAAATTGATATCAAAGTTCTATATTCACAAGACTGAATATCTGGCATATAGAAAAAGTCATAATCAAACTGTTTTATTACTGAATTTCAAAGGCATTTTTTTTAGCATAACTGGATGACTTCAAATTACAATGTGTCTTTCACTTCAACTAATAGTGCTTATGGGTTATATGTCAAATTTAAAAATTGTCATACATGTTGGTACTTTTGGAAAAACGCAAAGATTTTTTTTCAATTCTGAATTCATGCTACAATCTTAAAATAATAGCTGTAAGTGACCGAAAAGAGAGCAGAGAAATGGCACAGAGATAATGGAAGCAATTTCCAGGCAGATAATATGCAGAACATGGTGGAAGAGTGTCCCTGACTGGGGATAAAAACTATCCTGTAAGCTTGTTGTTTCCCATTGTTAAATTGAGCAACACTAAAGTCAAGTTCCCCATTTCCAGAATAAAAAACTCTGTCTGGCACAAGGTCTGAATCTTATATCAGCGGCGTACAAGGTAACGCAACAGTGAGCCTCAGTACAGAGAGCACAGAAAGATTTTTGGTACATTTTTCTTTCTTTTTTTTTTTAATTCGTTTTTCTGAACACCATTTCCTGGTCCTTGTTTGAATAATCACCACCTGCAAAACTGTTTTCGGTACTTACACACATCAATTTGCTAAAGCCTCATTCCTGACACTGACCACACTATCATATACAAAGCTATTCTTCCCTGGTAGACAGTTTTCTAGCATGAGGCAAATGGGAATCCTTGGCTAGAGACAAAAACTAATCTTTAAGTTAAATCAGCTCTACTTAATTAAATTGAGCAATATTAAGCCAATCGTACTGCTCTCATAAACAAAGCTATACCTATGAAGTTCTCCATTGAAACAGAATATAACATTGGTTTTTGCTAAACATTATAAAGAACCAGAAATAAAGTTCAAGAAGTTTTTGAAAATGAGAAAAAAATATTCTTTCTCATGGGGGGAGAGAAGAAGAGAGTCCATGGGTAACAAAGTCACTATTTTCTTTCTTTTGGGGGAGGGTGGGTACAGGGGATTGAAATCAGGAGCACTCAACCACTGAGCCACATCCCCAGCCCTATTTTGTATTTTATTTAGAGACAGGATCTCACTGAGTTGCTTAGTGCCTCACCGTTGCTGAGGCTGGCTTTGATCTCGCCATCCTCCTGCATCAGCCTCCCAAACCACTGGGATTACAGGCTTGCACTACTGCGCCTGGATGAAGTGCTGTTTCTACTTGCACATTTTCCCACATTGAATGCCTACTCAGAACCCAATACTGTTCTACAGTCTGCAAGTGCAGGACAGAAAGAAAACAAACAATAAACAAATTAATAAATGAAATGTGTATTATGGTATGCAATACATTATATCCACCAAAGATAATTACAGCCCCAAATTTCCTGGTAAATGAAAATGTGTCCATATGTGGTTTGCTTAAAAACCTATTGACTCTACAATGTCTCTTGATTTTGCAGGACTTAACTATATCCCGGTGAGAATGTCTGATAATTATGACGTTAATATGACAACTGCCAGTAAAAGGTGCATGTTATCTATGGTGCATGCCTGTCATTTGAGACTTATGTGTTCTCTAAGACTTATGTATTCTTTAAGTTAAATCATCTCTCTGATAAAAAGCAATTTCTCTTAGAATTTGATACTTGGACGGGCATGTTCATGTGCCAGGTGTTTCATAACTCTACGACATGTATCAGTTATGTCAAAGTATCTGAATAGCAGTAGAGTGATATTTTATTCTCCCAACTCTTTTAGGCATGAATGTGCAAAAGCAGCTTTCTGTACGTTTTTACTTATGACCATTTTTTAAAGCCTCGTCAGCAAGTCCATGGTGATATATAGCACAAAAAAACAATCTGTATCTTTCTATCAAGGTCTCAGAGAGATCAATGGGAGCATAAAAATAGAAGGAAAAAAAAAAGGAGAATAACAAGCATAAGAGGTAGATCAAACCCACAGATTTAAATCTGTCAGTTCAATAATTTGTAGTGCTAAATGCTGCAACTGTAAAAATACAGTAATTATCTTGACAAGGTGGGATCCAACAAATTGATATTTTTGAATTGTTAAATTTGTCATTTTCCAATTTGATTTTAAAATACTATTACAATAACCTGCTATTATAATAGCTAATTTTATTTTTAAAAAAATCTCTGAAGAGAAATTTGCAATACTTATTTTTTTTTTCTGTAAGAAACTTGTACAGGAAAACCCACATTTCTGAAAGAAATTTGTAATTCAGAGGACTGAATAGCAACCGTGGAAGGGACACAGAGACACAGTCCTGTAATCAATATACTATATAGTTCATGGTTAGGTACATATTTGTCCAAATTCGAAAATGGAATATGTGGGTCCTGATGTCTATGGATGCTGAGTCTGCTTAATGAAAGGGAGGTGAAATTACTGTTTCAGTTGAGGAGAGATGCTTTCTTCCCTGTTGGCGTGGTCTGCAAAAGAATTTGGAAATGAGGGAGTGCTTCACTGGGTCCTGAACAAAGAGGGCTGTCTTCTGAAAAGACCTTGGACCTGGGCCCTGGGGCATCTGGCCAGCTGAACCTGGAAGCAGGTGGTTAGTGACACCGTGAAAATGCACTCAAATGATGAAACCTGAAATCGGACTATTGTTACTCATGTAACCTTCTATGTAACCTGAGCTATGAGAAATGTCATCCCAAACTTTCAAGGTGATTTTAGCTGTGCCTTGCAGTCAGAGGTGAGACAAAGTATCACTGTCCAAGCTCCCAACAGGCAATAAAAGGAGCATCAGCTAAAGCTGGCATGGTTGGGGCACCTCTTGGGCAGTTGGGGAATTCATAGAAACAGTAGGCAGGAACAGAATTATGAGGCATTGAGTGGCTCCAGCTAACGGCCATCAGATCAGAATAATTTGGCTTCACCTCTGTGCTGTAAATGCCCCTTCCTATCCTGGCTTGGGTAGTTTGTAAGACTGAGGAGTGGTTGATGATGGAGGATGAGGTTCTACCAGAAGCTATGTGGCTCTGATAACGGCAACCGCAGGGTCAACTCTTGTGCACCCCTGATTTCCCACTGACCCCAAATATTCCCAGAGCTCCTCAGACCAAAATGAAGCTGACTAATTCTATGAACGAAAACGCACCCCTCAATACTCTGTGTTGTCCTCCCAAGTGAGTGACCATCAAGCCAAGCTCTCTATATCTGTCTGCCATTGCCATGATTCATTTCAATACCAAAGCAGTTTTGAAAGCTACTTTTCCTCCACCCTCCCTTCCCTCACTCCTTCCATTAATTTTCATTTCTTTTTTCTTTATTCTTGTAAAAGCAGCTCAGGCCAGATGAAGGAGGATTTTAATGATAGGCTTTTACAATGCACGTGGGTTTGGAAAAGGTGATTCCCTCTTGATCTGATTTGTGGTCTTTCCTCCTGCCCCTGAAATATTGTTGCTACTCAGGATCTTTGGAGGGATTTAGTTTTTCTGATCCTTCTATACCATTCCCCTTAGAGCTCTCCCCCCACTATACTAGTATCTCAGGTATATAGTCTGTCTTACCTATGCACTCAAGGATCATTCACTGATTTATATCTCTAGGTCGGAGCTTTCTTTCACCTCCAGATACAGATATAAAACATACTACCAGACACAGTCTCTGAAAAGTCCTGAGGATCAAGACATTGAGACTGAAAGTTAAGTTTTCTCCACCCAAAATGTGGATCATCCCATACACTTGGTCTCTATCAATGGTACTATCATATGCCCATGCTTCAACTCACGAAACAGAGCTTTACAATTGAGCTCCTCCACATATACTGTGAGAGATCAAGTTCTATTAAAATGTCCTCTTAATAACCTGTCATGTTTACGTATTCTATATGCCATTCCACTGCCTGTGGTCACTGTTTGGATTCATTCTGTTTTCATTCCTTGCTTAGATTTCCATAATCACAGAATACTGATCAAAGCTCTCAGTCACTTTATACTCTTTGAGTTACAAACATATAAACTTTCAAGATAAAAATTTCATGTGATTATACGACTCTCCAACTCCCAGTCCTCGTGTAGATCCCCTTTCATTTTCAGAAGACAGTTTTGGGATAGCATTCATAGTCCCTAATCATCTATATCTAGAAGCCTTGACTTCATAATTTCATCTTCTTGATTTTACTGTTCGGAAGTCAGTGCTTTTCTCAGAATGAGTTATCCTCCACCCCATGTTCCTCTTTATTGGTTGTTACTGGAGGGAATTGTATCTCCCTTTTCCTTGTAAGGCTCAGCCTCCTGTGCTTTTGATGGGCATGTTTCTCCTTCTTTTGCTTTTCCAGAAAGGATTCACTATATTCCTCACACTCAAATTCTAGACTCCTAAAGTACTAGAGCCAGCCTGGGTTTCTACAGAACGGTGAGTATAAAAATCAACGAAAGGTGTTATGGAGGGAAGCTGCTCCCCTCATGGCTGCAAAGAAGTAGAGAGACAGGAGAAAAGGAGCCTCAGGGTAGATGCTCCTTCCAGGACACACCCCCAGTGTCACCTTCTCCAGCTCCACCCCACCTGCCTGTAGTTACCACCCAGCTAGTTCATTCAAACTAGGATGGACCAAGTCACAACTCTACCCGTCCAATCATTGTACCAGGAAATATTTCTGCATCCACACAGGAGCTTTGAGGAGGATACCTCATATCCAAACCCTAACAGATACCTTATAAAGTAATTATAAACCCCACAGATTGGGCCTCAGGGAGATTTCATGCTCATGCTGTTCATCAAGGAAATCTCAGTCCATTTTATTTTTCAGGAAAATTCAATAAGGTAGTGTGTATTATTTTATTTACATTTCACTCATGTAAAATTTAGCATTCTATTTGGAGATAAAGTACAACAAAGAATAACAGCGGAGGCGGCTTCAGGGTGACGAGGCTAATCTTGGGTAATCCTTACAACCCTTTCAGAAAACTGGAAGATTTCCTCATTGGAAAGAGGTAATTATTTCACAGGAACAGCATTTTCTCTTTGAAATTCATCTCAGAATTCAACAAAAGGTTACCAGTTCCCATTAGAGTGGATATTGTTGATATCACGATTTCACACAAAATTTCCAGACATTATTGAAATTCAATTTGCTGAAACTAACCTCATGTGTCAGAAATTCAGCCTCCTGAGGCTCCAGGTGAGTATTGTCTAGAAACAGTTCGCCCAACCCTAAAGATTAATAATTCTTTTCTCGAAAGACCTGGAGCCAACTGCATAGAAAATTAAGTGCAATGCCCAAGAGCATGTCTTTCTTTTATTAGAAAAACCAGCAAACACATTGTTCAATATGTTGTGCCGCATAAATGTCAAACATGCACCTTTCTACTTTTTTCTTGTTCTGAATTAAATGGCTCCCAGCTGATTCCTCATTTAAAGTCTATCAGGTAAGTGCTTATTTGAGAAAATTGGGCCTACTTTTCGGTAAGAGAGGAAACTGCAAGTGGATTTTGAAGAACTGAGTCTAATTTCTTAGTCTACCTGACTAAAAGTACCACAGGTTTCTGAGGCGTAGTGTCCTCTCAAACATCATGGGTCTGGTAAGGCCAACGAGGAGGATGAGTGGGAACGCAGGATGGGAGATGTCTTAAACAGGCATGAGGTTCAGCTGCCCAGTGAAACTAGCTGATGGAGTCAAACCCTCGGGGGCATACAGATGACTTTCAGTTTTGTTAAAGCTTTAAAAATAACAAATATTTTATTTGGCTTTTTGGACCCACATGTGAAATAATAAAAATCTGAGAATCAATAAGAAGAAAATCAAGTAACACAATGGAATAAAAAAAAAAATGGACCCAAGACTTGAACAGGTATTTTAGAGAAGTAGAAACCAAGGGGAAGTATTCATCTCAAAGTCTCATAGGCTCACAGGTAATCAGGCAAAGAAAAAACAACTACATAGCACAAAATGATTCACAACTATCAAACTGGAAAAATTCAGATTATAAATGTTTGTGGCTAAGAGGAGCAACTGATTTTTACACTGTAGAAGGAATGTAAACTGACAAAATCCCTTTGGAAAATATTCTGGCATTATTTATTAAAGTTAAAAATGTCAACATCTGAAGTTCAGTATTTTGATTACCAGATATATGCCCTTTAAAAAGGAAACACACACACACACACACACACACACACACACACACACCCTCCAGCACCTCTATTCTAGAGAGATAACAGAATACTTTTTTTTATGAAAGTATTTTTTAATAATAGTAAAAAACTGAAGAAATAAAAAGTTGTGACTGTGGAATAGAAAATAGAAAAAAAATGTTTTGTGTGATATTATTGTGAAGGAATGGAAATGAATGAACTTGGCTGTGCAAATCAACATGGATAACTTGAAAAATGTCCTCAGGCCTTCCATTTCAGGGTTGGAAAATTAACCAAATTTTGACTTCTTATTTTGCATTTCTAAACATTCCAATAATTTGCTAACTACTGGTACTGTTAATGCTTCATTATCGTACATAGGAATAACAGCTGCTGAAAAGTGTTCATTATCAGAGTCTGGTCCAAAGCTCTCCTGGGGCTGTCTTCAGAATCACTTCATAAACCTAAAAATTATTGAGAACCTAAAATATATATGAGTGCAGTCTGTATATTTTTTGTCCTTGTCCTTTGAGATATATTAAAAATGAGGCTAGATATATGAGAGAATAATAAATCTCACATAAATTCCAAGATTTCAATACTCTCTAATATTGACATTAAAATATCAAACCACCTTTGGCTAGCATGACTCCTCTGTATACTGAATGTGGGAATGGGAAGAGAATCATGTCTGCTTAATATTTCTGCATATTCATTCAAATATGCCCATCTTGATACCCACAATGGATAAGGTCTCCAAACTAACATGATCATGCACGAAATTTGTCACCCAAACAAGGAACTATTGATGGTAGCAGCTATTAATAATCTGTCAGGACCATAGGCACCAACCACAATGATCCTAAAGAAAAAGGAAATTATGTTTAACTGTTTCACTAGTGCAAAACTGGCAACTCTCTTTGTTTTCCATTGCCAAATATTTCTTTATACATTTTTGTAAAGTTTTATTTTTGTCAAGGTTTGAGACTCTTAAGCCTGTCTCGATTCTGTGGATTTGTTTTTTTCATATGTATACGTGTGCAGGGTAGGAAATGTACAAGAGCTACAAACGAAGAAACAGCAGTGATTGTGAGAATCTGTGAATGATCCTGTTTGCTGAATTCTTAATTTTTTTTCTTTCTGACTACATGATTTACAATAAAATTTCTAAATGAAAAAAAAAATGGCTTCAGCTAGCATTTGATCTGAAAGCTTGGAGAAATTCTACAAATAAAAATTTCCCTAAAACTTTATCTAATCTTATATTTAAACATTCTTCCTTTTTGATAACATAATAATTATATTCTTAACAGTATAGTGTGTGGATAATGTGTGTTTTGTGTATACTACTATGTATTTCTATAATCAGCTTTACTTTACAAAATCATCAAATAATCCTGAAACAAATTCTTCATAATGGCATAATTCATATAAAACAGCCAGAAATGAAGGGCATAGCTTAATGTGTTTTATATAAAGATATGAGGTTTTGTAACCAGGCCTCTGATCAAGACATGGAACATTTCTATAGATCCCAGGTACAATCACTATTCTGACTTTTACCATCATAGCTTAATTTGCCTGGAAATCAAACATATGAAATAATACTATCTATTTATCTGTCTATATAATCTATCATCGATATCTACATTTCTTTAGCATGAAGCACCATTTTGAGATTTAGTCAAGTTTTTCCTTGTGTATCTTTTGTATTGCTAAGGAGCATCTCACTATATTAGCATAGTAACATTTGTTTATTCATTCTCTTGTCCAGCAGAACTTTTTTGTGCCTTTCAATTTTGAGTATGATAAAAAATGCTGCTGTGAACAACTGTGCTAGTCTTTTCATGAATATTTGTTTTTATTTCTTTTGGGAAGGGATTAGTTGTATCCTCCAAACAACATTTGAGAGTTCAGTTGCTGTACATCTTTGATAAAATTTGGTATTTAGTCATTGTCACAGGTAAGAAGTAGAGCTCAACATGGTTTAATTTCTCCTTACCACATTTACAAGAATGGTCAGTATCTTTTCATACACTTATTTACAATTTGAACATCTCTTTTAGTGACATGCCCGAAGAGCTCAATTAGCACTCTTGAAAATTTTTCTTTGAGTTCTTTTTTTCTACTAATGATTTTTATTATTCTGGATACATATAATGCATATATATGTATACACACACACACACACATATATACATACATATATAACAATGCATATACATAATTATATACATGCATATGTGGGTGTGTGTATGCATATGTTGATTTTTTTTGTTGAAGCAACTCATATTTCTGGACTAAGTCTATCTGGTCATGGAGTTTCATTATTTTATGTATTGCTGGATAAGATGACAGTATTTTATAAAACTTTTAGCATGAATGCTCTTAAGTCATAAACATCAATAATTTTGGTAATTTTTAATTTTGCTCCTGTGTGAGATTCAGGACTATTCTGGTCTCATAAAACAAATTGAGACTGTTCCCTCTCCCTCTATATCCTGTAAGAATTTAATGTGAGTTTTATATAATTGCGTCTTTATTTTTAAATAGATTTGACCAGTCAACCCTACTGGACCCAGTGATTGATTATTTATTTATTTATTTATTTATTTATTTATTTATTTATTTATGTAGAGGGCATATAGGGAAGTTTTGAATCTCAGTTTCATTTATTTAAGAAATATAATGCTATTATGATTTTTTTCTTGTCCTATTTTAGCAGGGGGTGTTTTTCAATAAAGCTTTCATTTCATGTGATTTGTCATTTTTGTTTGTTTTCTTTTTCGTCTCTTTTTTTTCCCTGTCTACCTTTCCTCGCTCCTTCCATTTCTTTCTCTTTTTCTTTCTCCCCCACTTTCCTTCCTTCCCTCTTTTCCTTCCTTCCTTCCTTCTTTCCATCTTTATTTTTTGGCTTACTGGTGTTTATATCATTCCTATATTATGTTTTGATATCTCCAGAATATTTAGAGATCCCTCTTTTATTATTAATATCTTTGACATTATTAACTTGTGGGTTTTTTTCATTTTCATGTACTGTTCTAGCTAGAGATTTATTGGATTTATTAATATATACATGGGTTCAAATTTTGCCTTTATTATTTCTTTTATCTGTTTTTTTATCACTGAATTTTTTCTCCGTCTTTCATTGAATTTCATTAAATCTTCTTTCATACAGTTTTCCAAGGTGAAAGCTGAGATCTTTATCACAAATTTCTCCTTTTGGCTCATGTAAAAATTAAATAATAGGCATTTTCTTCAAGCAGCTAAAACTCACATATTTTAATTATTTTAAAAATATCTTTAGTTTTTAATTTTCCTTGTGATAATTTTTGCATTTATTATTTTCAAATACTTGAGGAAATTATATATATCACAGCATTATGTATTACTAAGTGAATTCTATGGTTCCATAGCTTAGACATTTTTTGCCTAACTCAAAGTCACAGATATTTTATTCCATGTTTTTTTTTCTATAAATATTTTGGTTTCAGGTATCTGATATGTTTTGAATCAATTTTTGGATATGATTAGTTGTGTGAAGAGAGGCTCACTCTGTTTGAAAAAAGCCTTTGCAACTTTGAAAGCAAAGTTCACAAGAAAGTGGGTCTAATTTTTATGCTATTCTGTCCCACTGATCCATTTGTGAATCTTTCCACCTGTACCACACTGCCTTCATTACTATACTTTGTTTCAAGTGAAATGACAAATCTGGTTTCAGATATTTCATCATGCCTAAAAGGAAAATCTAGCTCCTTTACAAAATACTTTCAAATTATTTTTAACTAACTTTTTGTTCCAGAAACATTTTAGATCTCAAAAAATGTTTCAAAAATTCCTCTGTAACCTGTGCCCAGTTTTCCTTGAGATTACACACTATGAAACAATATAAGAAGTTAACCTTACTATACTATTATGAAATAAACCATACGCAGTATTCAGACTTCACTTTTAGTTTTCCAAGATCCCTTTCAGAATACAATATTGAACTTTGTCAACCTGTCTCCTGAGCCTTTTCCAATATGTGGTATTTTTTCAGGCTGTTCATTCTTTTCATGACCTTGACAGTTTTGATCAATATAGGTTAGGTAATTTCTATTTCATAACATTCCACAATGTTTCTTGAGTTGAGTTAGAAATCATGCTTCCTCATGATTATACTGGGTTTACAGATTTTTGAGAAAAATACCATAGAGGTAGACACACTTGTGATTTCATTAGACCAGGAGGTGCACTATTATCAACATGACTTATTTTCGCTCATATTCATCTTAATCACTTGGTGAAGGTGGTGTCCACCAGGCTTCTCTGTGCTTAAGTTACTATTTCTCCTTTGATATACTTTATTTTTTTTTTTTGAGAGTGAATCTCTAAGAACAGCCCAAATGTAAATGATAGAATATCGGGCTCCACTTCCCAAACAGAATTGTATCTACACATAATATTTGAAATTCTCTTGCCAGTAAGATTCCCCTTCTTGCCACATATTTATTTTCTGAATTATTTTTATGCCAGTATGAATTCATGCCTATTTTCTTTATTCTTTAGTTTATAATACAGTTTTGTGTATTTTCTTGCTTAAATTGTCCCAGCACCCCCAAGACCTCCTAATATCCTGCTTGATTTTTCTCTTAATGGAAAATTTCGTAGTTCACTATTTTTTGCAGTTTTATAATTTTTTGCCATATAGTGTAATGTACGTACTATCCACGTACCACACGGAACAATTCTGTCACTTTAAATTTCCCTGTTGTGTTCAACCATTTCTCATTTTGGTTTTAGATAGTGTGTATGCAAATAAGAAAAGAAAAAACTGGACTTAAAAAGTGGAAAGCTTTTATTTCTGTGACATACACTGGTAAGAGAATAAGAAGATGTGACTTATATTCACATATCTTGTTAAATACATTCATTTCCAGAATGTCCAAAGAAACCTTTAACCCAACAGAGAAAATAAAGAAAAAACACCCTCAAAAGACCTGAAAACACATTTAATCATAGAAGACGAATGGATGGCAAATAAGAATATATGGAACTCCCAATTTAGGCTACACTGAAAATCCACTATACAGTTTTAGAAAGTCTAAAATTAAAACGAAATTCTTACACTATCAAATGTTGGTGACGATGGGAACACTCACACTTTGACAGTGAGGTGTAAAATGTGCAGTCGTTTCAGATGGCAGTTTGGCAGTTTCTCTTATCAGTAAACATGCTTCACCATACGACCCAGCACTCTTACTCTTAAACATTTACACAAGCAAGTTGAAAACATATGCTCACATACCCCAAAAAGGAATTCTTTGATTAGAAACGTTTTTTCTTCTTATATATAAAATAATATTATGTATTCATTTTCCTTTCTTTGCAAAATGCTTTAGTAAGTTCAACTAAATCATTATGTGTGTGTGTGTGTGTGTGTGTGTGTGTGTGTCTATTTATACACATACATACATATGGCTATGTTGCTTCAAATTTTCCCATAAATTTTCTTTATATTTACATAAAAATATAAAGATAGTTCTTTATATATTTTATTGCAATTTAAATAAGAATATTGTAATTTTCCTTTTAAATGCGTTTACATTTTATTATTCATGTGTCATATCCAAAATTGAAACTAGATTATTAAACTATTTACATGACTAAACTTTTTTGGCAACTTTTAAAAATATATGAAAACATAAAGTGAATTTGATAATAAGGAGATGTGTTATTCTGAAACAATCAGTTTTGTTTACCATGGTCTGAATTTCACTGGATGTGTAATAATAATATTCCAGTTTATATTTCCATTCCTTACGTTAGAGTATGTTAGCATTGTCTTGTCAACACAGTCGCACAGCTGTGCCTTCTGTATTTTTAAAGTGGTCTAACATCCCAGATCCACCCCTAGGTACTCAAATGCAGTAAATTTGTAACACGGCCCCCAATTTACATGAATGGGTTTTTTGTTTGACTTTGATCAACAACCAGGATTGAAAACCACCCACAGCCTCCTGGGTGTCTTTTTATTTGGATAATAAATGACTATGAATGAATTATTCTAAAAATAAAATTTTAAAACATTAACAATCCGGAGAGTTCTTTTCTTTACAGACAAAAGAGCCAAAAATAAAAGTAAAATTAAAAATTTCCCCCAGCCTGATGTGTGTGTCTGTTCCATGTTTATCTGCTGAAGCTTCTGTAAGATTGGCTGGCAGCCACTGGGTTCACTTGCTGGTCCTGAAGACTCTCTTCAGTGTGTCCCAGCGAGGTTTCCCGATACCTCAAAGTCCCCCAAGTCTGCTACCTTGGCGGCTACTAGGATTCTCCACATTTGACACCTGAATGCACACGTGAATGTCCCTTATTCCTACAGATGTCATCCTTGTCCCTGAAACACTTTATTCTCTCAGCTTTGGGGACACACTTGTCATGGTGTTCCTCCTACCTCACTTTAGTTATTCTCTTCCTTCCTCTCTACACCCCACCAGCAGGATCTCTGAAACCTGCATCACGGCACGTTTCTGGCACGGGCTGTCTAGATTCTTCACGTGTTCTCCTGTCGTCTCATGGTGTTAAGCACGATGTGGATGTCAGTGGCTTCCAAGTCTTTTTTCCTCCCTGAGCTCTATTTAAGATCACCAGAGCTGCTTACCTGCTAACCTGACAACAGTTCAAGTGTTTCACAATTACTTCAAATCTAGGAAAAAAAAAATATGTACATCCTTTCCCTTTAAAAATAATAAAATAAAACTCTTCTGCTCCCAGTAGGAGATATTTAGAGAGATAGATAGATAGAGATATACATATATTTAGATATATATGTACCTCAAATATACATATCTATGTATATATGATATATATGAGCAATTTCATCAGTAATTTGTGAGATATATATATATATATATATATATATATATATATATATATATATATCACACTTCACCCAATTGCTCAAGTCCCAAACTACAATCTCTTTTCCTACCACACCTCAACCACAATCCATTCATACTTAGTTTTGTCTCTATAGTATAACTTGGAGACAGATGATTCTTTCTTCACCACTACCTCCACTACATACTTTCATTATCACCTTCTATTAAACGCCTGAAAAGAACTTTAACCACTGTGCTTAAACCACTGGTCTTTATCTCTTTATCTCTGTTTTACTAAGTGCTATTTTTTTTTCTAAATGTGATTAGTTTTTTCTTACTTCAGGGCATTTTATTGACGTCTTCCTATTGCCCAAAATATTCATAAAAACACATGCATAGTTGATTCCTTATCACACCTCAGCTTAAAGACCTTCTGCTCAGAGGAGCACTGTCCTTGCTTACCTAACCTTGGCTTTCCTGACCTCTCAGTCCTGTCATTTCACTCAATTTTATTTTATTTTTTTTTCTTATAGAAATTGCTACTCTCTGGAATTACTGCCTTCATTTGTACATTTCCCACTTACTTGATTTCTCTCTTTGCTTTCGTTCTGTACCTCCAATATACAATACATACTAAACAATGTGTTTTAAAATGAGCAATTTCATCAGTAATTTGTGAGCATTTCAAATTTAAAAATATACATGCCTTGTACAGCATACCATGAGGTAGTTTTGAAAGTTATAATTCAAAGTAACATTTTATTTAATTGACAAAATTTTCTAGACTAACATTCCTAGACAGTTGGAAATTAGCCAGTATGATCATAATAACCCTTGCTTTCTGAGGCTTCTCAATAACCGTGGGGCAGTGTTGGTCTTGTTTCCACACAGAGGAGAGACAGCAACTTTCAGTGCCATGTTCGATGTCTAACTTGTCTCGTACAAGAGAAATTCCAGTTGCAATATTGGAATAAAGGTGTACGAGATCACTGACAATTAGCAGCATAGAGGAGCTGCATTCCAAGTCCTGCTTTAAGATTTTGGTCTTGAATCTTTCCCCCATTTTCAACAAAACAAAAACTGTATTGAATGCAGGTTTTACTCAGGAATATGTTACAAAGTCACTCTTTTAGTTGTACTAAAATACACCCTGAAATTAAAGTAGACCAAGTATAGACCATCCAAACACTTTTGTTTTCCCTAGATGCTTTTACACATTGTCTGCTAAGTAATTTGTATCTCCTTGCATTTAAGCAAACGTATACATATGCATCCTTAAAAATAGAATACCCACCCAACACAATATGGTATGATGAAGTGTCCATAAAGATGTTTTTTAAAGTGCTATTTCTAACATGAATAAGTTTTTGGTGCATAGAATCATTTCTGCTTCATCACTTATTATCACCCTGTGTGGAAACTGGTTTCTAAAGTCACCAAGTCCATTTCTAAAACTTTCTGTTTCTCTAGTCAGCATTTCAGTATCACAGGAGGAAAATCAATAATCACAACTTATTTTTTTTCAATAAATAATTAAATAATATAAAACTAGCAAGGCCAAATCTAAGAAATAGTTAGGAAATTTTGCCTCTGACATAAAATAATGTTAGAATTAAGGTTTTAGAAGTTAGAAGCAAATAAACGAATTTCCTATCTAATGAAATATTCTCCCAGATAGAGGGAACTTGGTTACAATGACATTGCTCTAGGTAATGGAAGACACTATGATTAATTTTTACCATGTTTTATTTTGGAAAAATTTCAGTGAAAATTTTTTAAGATAAAATAGACCTTATTAGCCTGTATTTATATATTTGTCATACTTTTATGGAATAAAAATTCAAGTCCTTAGAAAATTTTACTTCATTTACCTTCAACTTCTTTAACAAAAACACAGTTTTTCTCAAGTAAGTATGAACACAAAATTATAGATCTTAATTTTTTCTGGGTACTTTTTCTTTTTTTTTGGTTTTTATTTTTATTTTTTTTTCAGGATTGTTTTTATTGGTTGTTCAAAACATTACATAGCTCTTGACATATTATATTTCATACTTTAGATTCAAGTGGGTTATGAACTCCCATTTTTACCCCGTATACAGATTGCAGAATCACATCGGTTACACATCCACGTTTTTACATATTGCCATACTAGTGACTGTTGTATTCTGCTACCTTTCCTATCCTCTACTATCCCTCCTCCCCTCCCCTCCCATCTTCTCTCTCTATCCCATCTGCTGTAATTTAATTCTCTCCCTTGTTTTTTTTCCCTTTCCCCTCACAACCTCTTATATGTAATTTTGTATAACAATGAGGGTCTCCTTCCATTTCCATGCAATTTCCCTTTTCACTCCCTTTCCCTCCCACCTCATGTCTCTGTTTAATGTTAATCTTTTCCTCTTACTCTTCCTCCCTGCTCTGTTCTTAGTTGCTCTCATTATATCAAAGAAGACATTTCACATTTGTTTTTTAGGGTTGGCTAGCTTCACTTAGCATAATCTGCTCTAATGCCATCCATTTCCCTGCAAATTCCATAATTTTGTCATTTTTTAGTGTTGAGTAATATTCCATTGTGTATAAATGCTACATTTTTTTATCCATTCATCTATTGAAGGTGGGTACTTTTTCTTAAAGAAAAGAAGATCAAACTTCTTTTACTTAACAAATCAATCATGCATTCAATACAAATATTCATAGAAGTGGAATAATATTTATAAAAATGAAAATTTTTATTTTCTTGTGATCATCCATTGTGAATCTTTTTTTAATGGCATTATATTATAAACCATATTTAAAACTTCATCTTCACTGTGGTCTGGGTTTCTGTAGATGAGAAACAGGAAATTTCTTTTTTAGTTGCAAGTGGATACAATAACTTTATTTTATTTTTATGTGGTTCTGAGGATCTAACCCAGTGCCTCACACATGCTAGGCAAGCACTCCACCACTGAGCCACAACCCTGGCCCCAAAACAGTAAATTTCATGATTGTGTTCTCAAAACTATTATAGGTATTTAACTAATACCTTTTCCAGATAAATAAATTTTAAAATGCTTAAGTTATAATATTACTGCTGACATATTATAAAGTTATAAAACAAAAACATAAATATGAAATCATTATTACAGTGACCCACAAAATAAGTCATAACATGTAAAATGAAACAAGTCAGCTATAGAACAATAAGTGTGATTTGAGGTAATTTTGCAATAATACAGTTTACTATAGAAAATTTATGTGTAGGTGGTATAATATTTATGTCATTATACAAGACTAGATATAATAAACATATGGCATTATGTCTTTTTATTTTCAATATTATTGAATTTTAAAAATACATAACTATGCATTATAAAAACTTAATATCACTAGTCAGATATGTCACTAACTTCTTGTGTTCCCCTGATTCTTTCTTTATATAACTATCTAGTTTAGCTTTAATGCAACATGTAATTCATTTGTTTATATATACGTTTCACCCTCCATTAAGCTATGAATTCTCTAAAGTGTATTTTATAACATTTGCTTTTGTTGTTGTGTACCTCAATGATCACACAATCCATGGTGTTTTAAGTACCCAAAATGTTCAGCTTTAAATGGATAAATAATCACAGTCAAATGACAAACCTTCCTAATACATGCCTCATTCTGCAGAGTTCCCTGTCTCTTATTGCAAACATTCAGGTAGGTTGGATCCTTTGGCAGACACAAGTTTGTTCATTAATCTTTGGGAAAATTCTAATTAAAACCCAATGGAATGCTATGACATTCTTTCTGAAATTACTACAATTAAAAACCAAAACAGAAATAAAACAAAAAAAAAAAATAAGGACACACAAGGATGAAGAACTTAGTTGTTACTAATAGAGATTCAGAAGTATCTTACAAAGTTAAACGTAGTATTCTTATCATAAAATCCAGCAATACTAGTCTTACATAGTTAAATATGAAAAATAAAATATATCTCTGTTGAAAGAGCTACATAAGCATGTCTGTAGCAATCTAATTCATAATCACCTGACTAGAGGCTTTTCAACTGCTGTGTAGGCCTCTATTGCAGCTACGAATTTACTCTCACAGTTTCATGCATCACCTTCTAAGGGACAAGCTGCAGGATTTTGACACTACTACACTTCACTTCATCGTCTAAATCTTCCTTTGAATTTTCTGTAGAAGCCTTTATGACCCGTAACTCCAGCATCTGCATTCCTACAAGAATCAACACCTTGTGGACAACTCCAAGTTCTGCTGCCAGCTCAAGTAGTAGTCAAGCCTTCTTTGGATCATGACTCCATCAGTCTCTAAGTTCCTGGGCAGCTGAGCACAATGAAACAAATCCTGGGGAAACTATTTTATGGGTACCTTTGTGTGAGCAGTTACCCCAGTCATTTCTTCTGAAATAAATTTTCGCGTTTATACCCTTGAGCTTGCGATGGGCATGACCTTGCTGATTTCTGAAATGACCTCAAGTCATACTCTCTATTGTCTTGGTACAGAGTACTAAGTTTTTCACATCTTTTCTCTTTGCTTTCTGTTCCCAATTCTCACAGGATCCTTGACTAAACATTGCTAGTAATATCCATGCTACCACTTGAATGTTGTGTGGCCTTGCAATTTCCCCTGCCAGATTATATATTCTATCACCTTTAAATTTAGCCTCACAGAAAGTCCCAGAACATGGGCCAAAATGTGAACAAATTCTTCACCTGAGTATAACGTGAATGGCCTCTAGTCTAGAACTTAACAGAGTCCTTTTTCCAATCTGAAACATCATGAACATAGTCTTTACAGTCTGCATTCCTATCAGCATTCTAGTCTTCTGAACTCCAATCAAAATTACCAGTGAAGGTCTCTCCTAACAACATTCTAAGTCTTCTCCAGCCTTCTTTTCCAATCCTCCTGCAGATTGCTTCTGAACCACATGGTCAGCTGGTCATTACAATAACCCCACTTCTTGGCATCAGTTTCTGTGTTAGTCATCTTTTCGTTGCTGTGACAAAAATACCCAAATATAACAGTTTACAGAATAAAAAATTCATTTTGGGCTTATGGTTTCTGAGGTTCAGAACATGATTTGCCGACTCCATTGCTCTGGGCCTGAGTTGAGGCAAAGCATCATGGGTACCGTTGGAAAAGGGCATGACACATTACAGCCACTCCGCTGATGGCAGCCGGGAAGCAGGGAGAGACAGAGAAGAGAGGAAACAACCATGGACATATTTAGTTTAAAGCCACACTCCCAGTTACCCACCTCTTCTGGTCTTTCCTAACTTGCCTACAGTTACTACTCAAGTCATCTATTCAACTGTTAATGAATTGATCCAACAAATGGATTAACTCACTGTTGATCTCAGAGCCTTAATCACTGCACAAAGCCCCACCTCTGAAACTCCCAGATTCTGGGATCATTCTTTCAATATATGAGCTTTTTTGGGGACAATCACAGATCAAAACCATGATAACTGGTCAGCAGAGAAACACGTTTTCATACATGTAAATATAGTTTATGTTTTAGTAGGGCTGGAGTAGACTCAATCATTAGAATTTCTAATAAATCCTTAGGTGATGTCAAAAGTGCTGATTTGGAAAACAGACACTGAATATTATGGACTTAAAATATAATTAGTAAAAAGCTTAGGTGGTCACTCTCCTAGCCTGCTTTTTGACAACAGTACTGGTGCATATAATATTTGTAAAATAATGTCTAAGATAAAAACAATATTCCTGCTTCTAACACAACCATGTTTTGAGGACAACATATATAATAAAGAAGTGGGTAAGATGGAGGTATCAAAATATGAACCAGATCCTTTCAATATTTAACATGAAGGATAAGATTTCTCAGACCAAGACTGTATTTTTTTACATGTGTAAGTGAAAACAAGTTGCACACAATTCAAACATACCCCACACATACCATATATATATACTCACATATCCACACCATGCTAGATGTATGAACTTAAATATATACCATGCATTGACATACACTCACCTTCACACAAAGCACACATACGTAAATGCTTACACATGTACACATGCAAAATACAACATACACAGTCACACACAGGAGACACACACTCACACACATGTCCAAGATGAACAAGGCAAATCACAGGAGGAAATATGGCTGAGGAAGGGAAAGTAGTGTGTTGTATTTTTTTTTATTTAACTTTTTAAAAAATATGTTTTAGTTTTCAATGAACCTTTATGTTTATTGATGTATATGCGGTGCTGAGAATTGAACCCAGTGCCTCACACATGCTAGGCAAGCACTCTACCATTGAGCCACGATCCCAGCCCTATGCGTTGTATTATTTACACTCAGAAGACTGTGAGTGTGGATATAACTTGGAAGAATGCAGAGACAGAGAAAGAAACAAAGAAAGGGAGGAAACAGCCAAAGACATATTTAGTCTACATTAATACTCTGTGTGTGAGAATCTTGGGTCCCCACAAGTTTTCTTCTTGCTAACTACCATAGCCATAGTTGAATTAGCCAGGGCATCTTTCTTCAAAGGTTAGAGACCTGCTTCTCATTTCCTTAGAACTCCCAGCACTGCAAAGAACAAAGATTTGCCTCACTGATGCTTATTACTTGGTTGATAATTTCTGATTAAGTGCACTGGGAACTTTTATATAGTAACACTATATTAATTACATAATGAATTGTGTGACATTTTACTCTGTGACTATCAGAATTTTTGAATTACTTTCTTTACAAAATGAAATAAAGACATAAAGCTTTCCTGTGACACGTGTAAAGATTCAGGCATCAACTGAACTACTAGAGACTCATTCAAACTAAACTATTTGAGTTTACTCGTCACTAAGAATCACTGGATTTTCTTGCAAAATGTTTCATCCCCTTTAAATTCTTGTGACTCACTCTTGGCTTTGGGGCTTTGTAGTTTTGCCAGGTATTTGGGGAATGTGCACAGTGGGCACATGAAAGATAATTAGCTGTTTCTTCAAATAGCACCATTGTGGCATCCATTAAGATAATTCCAGAATCCTATAAATGGAGAGGGCTTGTTCTTCTTTCCCTTGCTGAACTCTCCAAGAGCAGACTATACCATGATACAGCTAATGAATCTGTTCTAGTCTATTAGGTTGTCACTAATGGACTCCTAAGAAAATAGCTGTAGCCGTTTTAGCATATATTTGGGGAATTTTCAGAGTCACTCATAGGCAGATGTGACAGAGGCGTTCTGCTTTCTACATTGATGACATCTTCTCATATATTGATTGCAACCTTTCTGGGATAAATATTCAACATTTGTTAAAATTTAAAATGTTTGAAACCTATTATTAAGTCAGTCCTCATTTCGGAGTTACTTAAGGAGATAAGTCATATATAGATATTGTGCATATGAGTGACCACAGCAATGTTTTAAAAAGTAAAAACAAATTTCATATGTATATAAAATGATTTGTTAATTAAATTGTGATGTGTACATTCAGTAAATTATTTTTCTTTTGCATATATATATATGCAAAAGAATTAAAATCAATATGTTAAAGAGATATCTGCCCTGATGTCCATTACAGCACTGTTCACAATAGTCAAGACATGAAATCAACTGATGTGTCCATCAGTGAATACTAAAAAAATGTGGTATATATGTATATATATGCACCACATTTTAAATTTTATATATATATATATATATATATATATATATATATATATATATACACACGCACACAAACACAAACACACACAATAGAATTTTATTCAGTCACAAAAAGAGTGAAATTTTGTCATCTGTACCAACATGAATGGAACTAGAGGATATCATATGAAGTGAAATATATCAGGTACAGGAAGACAAATACCTCATATTAACTTTATAATGTGGAAGCTATAAAGTTGATCTCAAAGAAGTAGAGATAAAATAGTGTTCTCAGAATCTGGGAAGGATGTGGGGAAGGAGGGATTGAGAGAGCATTGTACAGAGGTACAGTTGGATCGAAGGATTTAGATCTAATAATAGCACACTAGTATAAATATGGTTTATGACAATAGAAGATGTCAAAATACATAGTAGAAATTTTCAATGTTTCCAACACAAAGAAATAATACATGTTGGAGGTAATAGAAAAACCAATGACCCTGATCTGGCAATTACTTATTGGATATATGTTTTGAAAAATAACACTGTATTTCATAAATATTTTTTATTTTTGTGTGTCAACAAATAATTTCTAAAATTTTTAGAAATGGATACTTCCAAATGGCAACATCTTTGTGCATAACATTATTACAAGTGATATTTACTTTATTTTTCACTATTTTTCTGTCATTTCCATTTTTTTTAGATTTTACTCTAATAAAATGTTATTATATGGCCATAAGTTTTAAAATTTATAAAGTAAGTATTATGCATTATGTATCAGCCAAATATAGTGTTCAATTTAATAGTGTTCATTGTTCTTCAATATCCCTCCTCATTTGTGAATCCCAACACCTTAAATCATGAATGGTTACAATCAATACCCACTGACAAATATCCAGTGTGTGGGCTCCAAAGCAAAAATGGTTTGTGTAAGCTTCTAGGAATGTTCCCATCAAGGTTGGTATACATTTATTGGCACTGTGTTGATTTATTTTGACAGCAGGCTATTGGTATAGATAATTCCAATGCTCTTTATCAGTGGTAAAATTATATATGAAAATTGTGTGTGTGTGTGTGTGTGTGTGTGTGTGCATGTGCACACATGGGTCATTATTCCAAGAATGTCTTGTGCCCTGAATGTTCATAAGGTAGTTACATCAATGCTATTTTCAAAGTTAGTATAAAGTCACAAATTGTCTTTATATAAATAAATTATTCCTCCACCAGATGTTATTTAGATTTAGACAAGAGAATAATACTTACGCAGAAAATGTACTGATTGGGAGAATTATTGGCTTGATCTCATAAACAACAGCCAGACAATCATTCTCAGAAAATAGACTCTAGCTGGGGGCTGTGGTGCACACACACCTGTAATCCCAGTGGTTTGGGAGGCTGGAGCAGGTGGATTGTTAGGTCAAAGCCTGCCTCAGAGATTTAGGGAGCCCCTAAGTAACTCAGTAAGACCCCCATTTCTAAATAAAATACAAAGAAGGGCAGGGGATGTGGCTCAGTGGTTAAGTGCCCTTGAGTTCAACCCCTAGTGTGGAAAGCAAAAAAAAAAAAAAAACCAAAAAACATAAAAACAGAACAACAACAACAACAACAAAAATAGACTCTAGCCTAAGAAGTGACATGTGGCTGATGTGTTAGTATGAAACCACTGTCTTGAGCAGGCATCCTTCAGTGGGGTCACTTTAGCCCCTTGTTGTGGCCTAGGTTGCTAAGGACACCAGCACGCCTGGTTATTGGATGCTGTGTGGCTGAATTCTCACCTCTGCCCTAGTACTATTTAATAATCTTGCCTCTGGGGGCACTGTTTCCACTCATTTTAGGTGTAAGATCCTAGCAAGCCATTGCATAGAACTGCTGCTGCATAGACATATTGGGATGCTGTGGCACTAGGGATGCTCCAATAGAGGGAGAGGGAGACATTCCTGCATTTCTTGAGTTCTGTAACTGGAGGGAGCATCCTGGTGCCTCTCTGCCACAGATTCCTGCAGAGAAGAGTTTGAATAGTAGGAAACCTGATGGCAGAGCTCATCTACATCACAAGCAGAATTAGGAAAAGAACAAAAAACTAATTACAAAGAAACTTGCTAAGATTATCTCCTTTTTTTTTTTTTTTTTTTTTTTTACTTTTTGTAAGTTGAGGCAGATGTGTCAAGCTTTCTAAAACAGTGTTGAGAAAAAAAAAAAAACAAAACAAAACAGAAAAGACCGAGGATGTAGCTCCTTTGTTAAGTGCCCCTGGGCTCAATTCTGATTTACTTAGTGTCTTACTGAATTTCTGAGGATGGCTTTGAACTTGCGGTTCAGGCATGTACCACTGCTTCCAGCTGCAATTCTTCTTCTCCATTCTTCTTGAACAACAGTTCTCACCTGTGAAACAGTCTACTGATGCCAAGACGTCTTCTTCACTGATAAAATTCAAACATCATTCTCAATCTTCCTATTATCTGTCCCATCAGTAGCATTGAGCATATTTGTTGAACAGACCAGCAGATGACCTTTCCTGATACCCACCTTCTGGCAATAACTTCTTTATGCAATTACCTCTCTTCAAGAGCTGGTGGGATTTATGAGTTTCTTGTAAGCAACCGAGCTTCACAGATGAGATGGGATGCTCCACCCATGACTATGCTGCCTTTTTATAAGTAGTTTTTAAAATTCCAGCCACACCATCCCTGCAACAGTTAACCTGTGCCCAGACGGCTGGCTCAAAGACACTGAACTAGTAAATGTGAACTGTATGAAGCAGGAAGTTGTGGGATTACCATTAGCAGCACTGGAAAAACTAGTACAGCATAATGAATCATTCCCTCTCTCTTTCTTTTTGTCATATTCATCCTATTTTCAATAACAATGTCAATTTTTAAACAAATCTTTAATTTAATGGCCAAAAAAAAAATGTGTTTTCCTAATTTTTGTGTTAATGTTCATTTGTTTACTCAATAGAGACTGAGTGTTTTCATCCCCTGCCTCTTTTGGAAACATAGTCTGCACCTGACTGTCAAGAACACACGTTTTTCTCTTCCCCCACTTCTGATTTGGTTCTTCTTTTAGTTCTAATTCATCACTCCAATCTAGGACTTTCAGAAGGTAGAAAAGGTTAGTCCTCAGAGCAACAATTTTCCCCTCTATGGCCACCTCTTGTGACTTGTCCAACCTGAGTGTTGAGTGCAATCTCTAGGTTGGGGATACCTCAGTACAGGGGTCTGATTTATATTTAGAGTTTCTCCAGGGACCCTTTTCAACAGGCCCTCATGATTTACTTACTGCCATTCCCTCCATATCACCTTCAGCTCTGATGTTCACAAGGTAGCCCCTGAGGCCATTCCTTATAAAATAGCCCACGGTCACTCTCTACCGTCCTCATACGGTTTTGCCTATTCTCCACAGCACTAATTGCCTCCTAGCATAGTATCTACTTACATGTTCACTTAACTAGTGACTGTCCTCCTCAACTGGAAGATGAACGCCTTAGTCACTGAGTCTTTGTTTTGCTTAGTGCCAACTTCCCACACCTCCCCCAGGCCTGGAACACAGAACACAAAATGTGAACAATTGTTGAGTGAATTCGGCAGTTGTGGCCAAAGGAAACCATTGTTGTAAGGCTATGACATCAATCCTATGAGATAATAGGGACTCAGACCCGAAACCTATCATTTTCGAAAGAATGAAGATGAATGAGCAGATTTAAAAGTTTTATGTTAGGCACACCTTTTCCATGTCTTCATTATTTTTATTCTTTTGATTGAAACAAAATGATTACACATATCTACAGGGTATAAGGTGATGTTCTGATGCATGTAAACATGGTGTAATGATCAAATCAGGATAATTAATATATTGATTTCTTTTAGAAAAGAAGAATTGTCTAACTCATCTTCTCACTTTAAATCCCATCTTAGACCACTTCCTTCTCCACACTTCTTGGGAAGAATTTCCAGTTATTGTCTATTAACACTGCCTATGAGATTATGTTTCCATTTCTTAGAGTAAACATGGGAAGACCTTGTGGCAAACACTTTGCTGAAATTTATATCATTCTGTGTAAGCCAACGTTCTGTTATTGTAATGTTGTGGTGTGAACTGATAAATACAATCAATAAGAGTCTAAGTTATAGGTTATAGATTAGTAAAAAATAGAGATTATAGATATAAGATTTTGATAAGTGAGATAAGACAATGATAAAGCAAGACCTGTCATAGACAGGCCTAAGACTCCATTTTGCTGTCTTCTATAAAAAACTATTACAAGAGCTGTTTCTGGGAAACTGAAATGAAAGCTGTTTTCTTATATTAAAAAAAAAATTATCTCCCTGTACTTTGTACCCCACAAATTGTACCCTACTCAGGATGCAGTGGTAGTCCTGTTGAGCTACATCCTGGGTTTGAATGCCCTGGGGGTCTACATGTCTTTGAAAAACCTCTGCCAAATTCAAGATACAACTGTCCAGCATCTGCTTGAACCTGGGACTGTGGTCAACTGAACTGCAAAGCTAATGCTATTTTAGCTTCTGTTTATCTCTTGCTTGCTGACTGGAAAACTCTAGTCCTGCCTAGAGCCCACAGGTCCCACGTATTAATGTTTTAATTTCTGTGACTGGATAGCTCACATGACAATAAACAAATCAGTGAGTTGTGGTTTTTGTGCTTACATTCTCCTTGGATGGACCAGGAAGTTGCTGTCCTCCCAAAGAGTCTCTGCGGTGGCTGACAGTCCCTGGCCAGGTAAACAAAGCTCTCTTCTGAATTGAAATTCGGACTTGGAGTGCTTTGTGGATCAGTTCCCCATAACAGTAACAGGACACCTGAGACCGCTCAACCTAAAATCGGAGAGGTTTATTTGGGCTCAAACTTTACAGGGCCAGCCCATGGGTGGTTGACTCCATTGTTTTGGGGCCTATTAGATAAGGCAGCACATTCCGGTGAGGAATGTGAGGTGGAGCCATTCACCTCCTGGCCTTGAAAAACAGGGAAAGAGAAAAAGAACAGCCTCTCATATCCCTTCTGAGATCACACCCCCAATGGCCTGAAACGTCCCAGGAGGCTCCACCTCTTAGAGGATCCCCTCTCCTAATAGCACCAAGTGGGATACCAAGTGTTAACACACCGACTTTTGGAAGATATTCCAGATCCAAACTATGGCATACCCTAACGCAGCTACCCACCCCCCAATGATTTTAATTTTTAGAGTGCTCTCCACATACCCCTTTCCAAGGAGCAGTCAAGTCCCTAACACTATGTCTTTTACTCTTGGAAAACCTACTGTCGCTCAATACCGAGTTAAAATGTGCTTGTTGTCAAGGTCCTCCCCACCTCTTCCTTATTTGGTAGTGCCTCCTGGAGCTCCCAACCTTGAACCTTGTGTGTCCACTGTCAAGGCCTTAGTAGTCACCCTGGGGCTTACTGTTCTTGAGAACAGGGATAAGTCATAGTTTTCTCTGTGCCACTGGGAGCTCAGATCTAAGAAGGCATTCAGCAAATGTGATACAAAAGCAGTGATCCAGGAAGGAAATGGAAATTTGGGATGGGTGATAAAAGAGATCTTAGGAAGGAGAATGAGGGTAAAAAATAGGGAAGTAAGAGGAAAAGAGGGGAGACTAATTGAAATTGTGGAATAATCATGGAATAGTCTTCCTGGAAAATGTAAATGATGAGTTTCACATAACTTCAAGGAGAACTTCTGACCATGTCAATGTAGGTAAAGAAAGATATGCTACATGTATGCGATTAAGAAAGATAATTAGAAACTTAGAAAGAAAGATTGATCAATGTGGTAGAATCTATAGTCAAGGAATTATTTTTAATGAAAAATGTAAAATGAAAATCTATTTTTATAATTGAAAAATATGGAAATAATTTCTTGAAATTTGTAATTTAAAGGTAATTAGTGGGTTTGATATAGTTTCACTCTAAAGAAAATGTGAAAAATCTCACTTACAAGTGTCCCACATTATTTTATAATTTTATTTTGTGAGAGCAAAAACATAATAAAGAAATTTCAAAAGGATCTGAATCATTGTGCAAAATTTATTTAATGGGATAAAACCTCATTTTCCCATAAATGGCTACTACTAATAACAAATTTATTATTATTAATTTCTTGATCCCCATTGACCATCTGGTGTATCTTAATGGTAGCTTTGAACCAATTTTTCTATTGGTAAATACACAAATAAAACTAATAGTGACTTATACAATGGCAAAAGCCTATAAACTGTAGTTCAGTTACATTCTTCTATGTGATGCTGCATTTTTAACTCAACTGCTTATTAACACATGGTGGGATGCTATTTAAGAAATTTTAGGATTTTGATTAGAATCAGATTCAAATATTGATGCATATAGAACAAGATGAATGTCAACTTCCTTCAGATCACTTTGAGAACTGAGTCTTGGCAAAGGGATTTATGACCACGAAGAGATCAAGTCACTTTTGATCTTTTTTCCTTGTTGACAGGGAAAGGCTTTGAAAGAGCTCAGCTCTTCTCATTCTGCACATGCAGCGGACAGGAGGAAGCCGAACCTCACAGAAATGTTCATTTCCAGGCTGACTCCTGGGGTGACATAATTGAACCTGTGGAGCTCTTTCTCACTTTCTCGCTGAGATCACAGAAAACAACCAATTCTGGATCAGATCTATGCTTTTTTCTTTTCATTGTAAATAACTTGAAAGAGGAATGAAAATTACTCTCAAAGCCATTGAAATAATATCATCAAAGCCATATCTGTTTTTTTTTTTTCCCCACAAGGAACATTCAAACCTGTCTCCAGCAAATCCCTCCATCTATTCTCTGAGTCTTGAATTCTTCTAGGAACCACATTTCATCATTTATTCAAACATATTTCCTCTTCTGTTACCTTTAACCTCTCCACTACTTTTCCACCTTAAATACACATATCTCAGTATGTCTCATTAATATATATATATATATATATATATATATATATATATGAAATGTACTCTATCAGCCATACATTTCCCCTATTAGTCTCTCTCTGTATTTACCCATAGCAAAGATTATTAAAATTGTTGTTTATACTTACTGATTAGATTCCCCAGAAATTACATGAAATAGATTTTGCTAAGTCTGGAAAGCCCACTTACCAAATTTAAAGACTATCCTTCATTAAAATCTCTTCCCTAAACTGATATGTCTGGGACACTTGACCTCACAATCCACCATGGTTAACATTTCTTCTTCAAATTTGTATTTTCACTTTTTGTTCAGTGTTATTGCTCAAAATTTTGACTTCCTGTTTTATCTATTTTAATATATTTACTTTTTATGCTTAATATTTCACACGGGATCATTCAAACATCTGAAATTCTTGGTAGACAGCATTACTTTGTATTTAAGTTTTATTCTGATTTCAGTAGCAGAAGTTTCTTTTTTGCTCTATTTGTAATTGTTTGTTTTGAGCAGTGAAATCATGCCTGGTTTTCTTAATCATAAGAATCCCAAATATGTGAGTTGAGGATGGTTTCTTTACAAAACAATTTGGAAACTTTCAAGACTGCACCATTTCTCCTCAGGGTGTTATATAGATTTAGACCCAAGTATTCTATAAGGGCTAGTCCATGGATAAAATTACTGTAAGCAGTATATTTTACCCCATTCAGAGTCTTGGCCTGGATAGTCAGAACCCCATGTTCCCAATTTTTCATAAAAGGCTAATTTTTTTTAACTTTTTTAACCATATTTTTTGTTGCTTTTAAATCTTGGCTTTAGACTAGGTTTGATTATTATTTTTTTTAATGATCTGGCCTTCTGCCTTGGAATTGGACAATGAAGAGCCAGGCTTTCCATAAAGAAGAATGAAATCATGCTTTTGTAGAAAAATGGATGGAACTGGAGATTATCACGTTATGAGAAATAGGTCAGACACAGAAGATAAATGTCATATGATTTCTTGAACATGTATAGACTTGAAAATATAATATGGAAGCAGTAGAAGAACTATTACTCTTCTTCAGGGAAGGATTCCTGAAGGAAGAAGGAGAGAGGCAAGGGAAAGTGTATGGATATGTTTACAATCATGGAGAGGACAGACGATTAGCATGCAATATACACACAGGGACATGTTACAATTTGGAGCTAAGATAGAACAAAGACCAAAAAAAATAAAATAAAAACAGGGTCAGTCTTCCTTCTTTTAAAAATTCTTATTCATAATAAAAATATATTTTTTAATTCCTGTGAAAAACATAATATATTATAACCAGATCACCTATTTTGTTGATAAGAAAGATACTCACTAAGAAACTGGTTTCACCTGCTTGAAGGCACCTTTCCTGCACATCTGAAATGCTGGCAGTAGGTAGGCAAGGCCCCGGGGGCTGTGGGCTCTGGCTTTCATCATTGTCACAGGGTATTTAGTGGAGACTAGGGACCCTAGGCTGAGAAGCAACCTGAGAAAAAACTGCATCTATTGAAATAGGAAGTAAGGGAAGACAAAAAAGGAACCCAGAGACCCTTGGAGCCAGTCACAGGGGCCTTTTATCCAAACTCACATGGCTGTTAGGAACAGCAGGGACCATGTAGAGTTATCAAGCAAGAGAAGGTCATTGTCACTTGGTGGCTAGTGTCAGGAAGAGGAGGATCCTGCTGCTTCTGGTCAACCTTTAAGTCCTTGTCCCCTCTGTCCTGAGCTGGAGGCTCCCACTGCTGTCTTTAGAACTGTCAGGCGTGGAGGGAAGAGGGAGTATGCAAAGGTCAGAGGAGAAGTGGTCCGTGCTATCCTTCAGCTCTGGCTCAACCTCCCCAGGCTGCATGTAATCATCTTTGATGGAACCATCCTCATCCTCATCTTTACCCACCTCTGGTTGGTTCACATTTCTTGTTTTGGGTAGTGGAGGCAGAATTTGTCAGCAAGTGCAAGGAGCACAGAGAAGATCACAGCCCCCAGAACAATCTCTACCAGCACAGACCATGCCCGACCCCCAGTGATCAGTCCAGGGGTCATGGCTGATACTGTGGGGAACTCTAAGAGCCCCCCCCCCAAGGGTTTAGTCTGCCTTACTCATGTAAGGGCCTGATGACATCACTAAGCCTTGACCTCTATCAGAGGCCTCTGTCCACACCACTTGTGCACAGAAGAAAACAACCTGAGTACTCTGAAACGGGAGGTACATTCCTAAGAGCATGAACACTATATAGAAGAGGATACCGAGGTCCAGAAACTCACTTAACCAAAGCCCTAGGATTTGAACCCAGGTGTCTGACACCACAGCCCAGTCTGCTACACTGTTTAGCTCAGAATGGGACTTGGAGGTGGAAGCTGGTCCTGACTCACAAAAGTTGGAGAAGAGCAGTTGTTTGGAGCCACCTAGACACAGGGCAAGTCATATGAGAAGGATGCTAGTGTCTGCCCAGGTCAGGGGCCCCAGACACAGCCACAGCAGCCCTGCACCTCTGCTACTGAGTTGGGAGTCACTACTACAACATCTCTACCCTCCCCAGGCTTTCTTCTGGGGTTATGTAAATCCTTGAAATATAAATTATCTTTCTTTAAACTTCTTTTACTTTCCAGTGCAATGTTTCATGCTCTGAATGGTCTAGCGTCCGATATTTAAATAAATTATATGAAACGTAATCAATAATAAGGTAGTGCATTACTCAGGTTTTATTGCTGTGACCAAAATACCTGACAAGAACAATTTAGAGAAGAAAACATTAATTTTGGCTCACAGACTCAAAGGATTCAGTCCACAGTTCAGCTCTAAGCCAGAAACATCTTGGGAGAAATCATGGCAGAATGGCATGGTAGAGGAAGGCAGCTCAGCTCCTGGCAGATGGGAAGGAGAGAGAAGAAGAAGGAGAAGGAGAAGAAGGGAAAGAAAGAAGGAAGGAGGGAAAGAAAAAAGAGAAGGCAGGGACAGACAGTCCTCAAGGCCACACACCCATTGACCTACTTCCTGCAGCCATGCCTCACAGCCCTACAGATTTTATCACTTCAATTAATCCATTCATGATGTCAGAACCATCACTATGCAATCATTTCTCCTTCTAACACTACTGCATGGAAGGCTATGCTTTCAACACATTTTTTTTTACAGGATGTTCCAGATACAAATTTTTTGGTTTATTTATTTTGTGTCCCTAGTACTTAGTGAAGTACTTGGTACATAGTAGGTGTCGATAAATATTTATTGCATAGATAAGTAAGTCTAATGTAACAAGTTGAGATCTATGTAACTTTGAAGAATTAAGTTGTCATTAATTTCACCTTTATCATATTAATTCTTTATCAAATGATATGCTAATACTGTTCGTGCCAATTCTTAGTCACATTGTATCTCTAAGTAATTTCATTATCTTTCTGACTGAGGTAGTGATGTATAAGAATTAAATAGTCACAATTTATTAAGATGACATATGAATGCAATAAGCATTTGCAAAATTGAGTATATAATGATTTAATGATAAAATAATTCAGAGATAAACATGCAGATAGTTTGAAAAATTTCCATTTCCATTTGTTTGTAGTTATGACTAAAAGTTTCTTCTATTTCACAAAGGACAAGCTGAGCATTGCATTAAGATTATACTCTTCAGCATGCCACAAGGTGTGTTCAATTATTTCCTCCACTTTATTGAAGGTGTAACAAGAAACTTGTCAGGAGCCATACCTCCATTAAGTCATGATAAATCCTTAGGGTCAAGAACTGAGAACAATATGCATTTAGTTTATTTCTATGGACATCAGTCTGGACATTTTTGAAAGAATAAATGTACTTATTATTGCTTTTATATTCTGTGAACTTTTGATGTCTTTGTTACAGGCATGAATGCCTTCACAAGTGTTTTTATTGTATAAAGGAAAATTGCATTCAAATTTCTACAGTCTTATCTAAAGACAGAACCTCGTGTTACTGAGGATACATTTAAAGATATCAGGGTGTTTGCTTGGTACCCCTCTGTCAGAGCATCATTTCCTCCTCTTTGCGCAAGTGCATGTTCATAGCACCATTCTCTTTTACTGTCAGTAATGGAAAGAGAAAAAGTTAAAGAGTGTGTGCTGATTCTAAGGTAATCAAGTAGCTTCTCTGTGCAGAATACACACACACACACACACACAGAGACTTGTGTGTTGATATCTCATTAGAGAGTAATTAGAGTTCCACATTAGAAACTTAATATGCAGTGCTATCCAGTTTAAATGATTTAAAATTTGATTTCTCCCATTTGTTTGCAGTATAAGATATTTCTTTGGGTCCTCTTCCCAATCTAATGACTAGTTTAGAATGGTAATGATGCATATAAATTTAAAAGCTACCTATTCAGGACAGAAGCTATGTTAGAAAGGGTGTTTAGATGCAATGGTGTGTGGCCATACTGGGGAAGCCGTCATCAGAAAAGCAAAACAATTGGACTTACAGAGCATATTTAAAGGTAATCCAATAAAAATAAATGAAGATAACATTTTCTTTATTGACTAGAAGATGTCCTAATGGATATTAGGTTTGGGTATTCTGGGATGAAGTGTTATTCAAACTAGTCAAAATATCATTAACAGTGATGAAAACTCACCATATGTCTTCAATGTTTAAAATTGGGCAAACCCACGTCTAGACCAAGGCTTCTCTGCACACATCAGGGGAAAATTGCCAGATCCTGAGATAGTTAGTGCTGAAAGGATTCAAGCCCTGAGAAAGGCTCAGAGATTCCTATAGCTGACACTTCCACGTTCTTGCTGGAGGACCAGAAAGACCATTTTGATGGAAAATTCCTACACAGGCCACCTGGTATAACTGAATCTTTTGCCTAAGTCTTTCAAGATGTTTTAACATATTGCTAATTAAGTTTACAAACTCATTGTTATTTCACATTTCCTATAGTATTCAAAAATATATTTTAATGTAATATCAGTAAAACATTATTACTTTTAAAAGTAGCCAGTGAAGCTGGGCATGGTGGTTCATACCCTAGCCCTAGCCAGATGGGAAGAGGGAAGACTACTTTGTCCCAGGATTCAAGATAGACTGAGCTCCATCTTGAAAAACTAAGCAAAACAAAATCAATAAATGGCTTTCCAAAGCGCTTATCTTAGACAATCCACAAATATCACAGCCTGAGGAGTGGCCTGAAACCTCAGTTCCTGCCTATGCATTCAGAGTATTCCTGTCCACCATCTCTCATCATTCTTTTCTTTCTGATTTTTTAATGAATCACCATATACTGAATCAGGACATAACAAACTTTTTGTGACATTTACATGAAATTTCTCTATCTTCACCATCTCATTTTCCTTATTTATCAGTCAGCCTAACTATGCAAATTTCTAGTCCTGAACGCACAAATTCTAAAGAATTAAATTTCCTTGATCCCAGGTGTGATCTTGATTCAGTTTTCAATTTATATGCACAATACATCCAAAATCTTGTACTCCATCTCTTTGTTCTATCTGGTTTTGACCACATTATGGACTTGGACCATTTCTGGTCCTCTTAGCTCAAGGATATATTATTTTTCCTCATATACCTTTCTAACCAGATTCTATGTCAACTGTCCCAGAAGTTTCTTCATTAATAATGTTGATTTCACAATCTTCCTCCACAATACTGGGATATGTTTGCAATAGATAGATGTCTTCAACCTCTATCTTTTGAAGTTAATGCCCGTCTTTTTCAATCATTGCCAAACTTTTTGAATATACTAATACAAATTTTCATTATTGTTTTATTTGTTACAAATAAGCTTTTAAAATCAAACATATGTACATTAAATGAGACATGCTGGAAAAAAAGAACCAATTGTCCTTTCATTTGAACTTAAATCGTCTGTATTGATTAGTATTGTAAATTAACTAAAAATTATGCAATATGTTGCAACTCATTAATTTGGCTAACGTGAGCCGAAAGAACTTGGCTTGGAGCTTTGTTGATTTAGTCACATGCCATTTTCAAAACTTAAAATCACGGTTGTTTTTTTTTTTTTTTTTTTTAATGGAGTAATTTAGGTAAGTGACCTCTCTGAATATTTCCATGTTGTGTTGCTGCTCTTTCACCTCCCTTTCTTCAGACTAGTCAGGTATAATGACCCAAGCAGGCTGCTGTAGACTAGCCATCAGATGATCACACAATAATGTTCAAAACATGGCAGCAAAGAGTCATGTGAATAGCCGAAGACAGCTCTTTTTATGATTCTTTGTTCTTTATCAATGTTTTGTTGACTGGAATTGGATGGCAATTGCATGATTTCTTTATGACCAATCACTTGTGCAGATAATGATATCATATGTTAAAGGCTTGGTCACCAGACCAGTAGATTGGGAGCCAGTAGAACCTCTAAAAGGTAGTGTCTGGCTAGAGGTGTTGAGGTCTCTGGGGATAGGCAGTCGAAAGAGATAGCCGGACCCCAACCACTTTCTTTTCCTCTCTCACCTGCAGTTCATGAGATGAGTGGTTTTGCCCTTCGAGGGCTACCTCACCACAGGGCTAAAAGCAGTGGGCTCTAACAAACATGGACTGAAAACTCTAAAACTGTAAGCCAAAGCAAACCTTTTATTTTATAAGTTGATTATTTCATATATTTATTATAATAAAAAAGCTGACTAACCCACTTCCCAATCCTCTCCTAAGCCTTCTATGTGCTAAAAATGAACATTAGGAACACATTCAAAATATTCCATGAACTTCCATGACTTCATTTATTTTGTCCTCTGCCTGTCTACCTTCATATACAGATGAAACTCAGAGACATTCCAGGTTTTCTTCAAGGCCACCGCAACAAAGAAAATATCACAATAAAGTGGGTCACATTAAGTTTTTGGTTTCTTAGTGCTAATAAAAGTTATGTATATACTATATTATAGACTATTTAGTGTGCAATGGTGTGATCTCTTTAAACATCTCTATCAAAATCTTTATTAATACCCTAATTAAACCATACTTCACTGCTAGCAGAGTCAATAACCATTTGAGCCTTCAGTGAGTTATAGTTGTCTTGCCTTGATGTTGATGACTGCTGATTGATCAGGGTGGGGTGAAGGTGAGATGGCTGCAGCAATTTCTGAAAATGAAACAATGATTAAGTTCTCCACATCCACTGGTTGTTCCTTACATGGAATATTTTTCTAGCCCAAGAGACTGTCTGGTAGCATTTTGCTAATAGTACAATTTTTTTTTCTCCAAAATTGGAATTAATCCTCTTAAAACTTGACACTGCTTTATCAATTAAATTTATGTAGTATTCTAAAGTCTTTGTTGTCATTTTAGTAATGTTCACAGCATTTTTCACCAGGAGTAGATCACATCTTAAGAAACCACTTTCTTTGTTCATCCATAAGCAATCACTCTTCACTCTTAAAGTTAATGTGATTGCAAGAAATTCAGTTATATCTTCAGGCTTCACTTCTAACTCTTGTTCTCTACTGTTTCCACCACGTCTCCAGTTATTTTTCTCTCCTAAAGTTCTGAAGACCACGAAGTCATCCACATGAATTGGAATCAACTTTTTTCCAAAGTTATATTCAAGTTATTTTGACCTCTTCTATGAGCCATACACATTTATAGAGACAGGTAAAGTGGTGACACTTTCCGGGAGCTTTACAATTGACTTTTCCCAGATTAATCAGAGGAATCCCTGTCGATAGCAGAATATCCTTATAAAATGCATTTTCTAAATAAGTCAATTGTGTTCCTTGATCCATGGGATACAGAATGAATGTTGTGTTAGCAGGCATAAAACAGTCTTAATCTCCTTGTACATCTCCATCAGAGGTCTTGGGTGATGGGTACATTGTCAATGAGTGGTAATACATTAAAGAGAATCTTGCTTTCTGAGCAGTATGTCTCAACGGTGGACTTAAAATATTCAGTAAACTATGTTGTAAACAGATGTGCTGCCATCTAGGCTTTATTGTTCCATTTATAAATCATAGGCAAGAGTAGATTTCCTCTGATTCTGAAGGTCCCTAGGATTTTCAGAATGGCAAATAAACATAGCCTGTCTTCAACTTGAAATCACCAGCTACATTAACCCCTAGTAAGTAAGGGAGTCAGCATACCTTGGATGCCTTGAAGTGAGACATTGACTTTTCCTATCTATTTCTGTAAGTCCTATATGGCTTCTTATTCCAATAGAAGGCTGTTCCATCTAATTGAAATTCTCTTGTTTGGTGTGGGCACCTTCATCAGTGATATTATCTTGAACTTCTGGATAATTTGCTGAAGCATCTGCAGCCAGCACCTACTGCCTCTCCTTGCATTTTTAGGTTAGGATTCTTAAACCTCATGAAACAATCTTTGCTAACTTCAGACTTCCTCCCCCAGCTTCCTCCGCTCTCTCAGCCTAGATACAATTGAAGAGTCAGGTCCCGTCTGTGGAATAGCTTTTACCTTAAGGGAATGATGAAATTGATTTGATCTTCTAGCCGGACTACTGAAACTTTCTCCATAGTGGCAATAAGGCTGTTTCATTTCCTTATCTTCTGTGTGTTCACTGGAATAGCAATTTTAATTTACTTCGAGAACGTTTCCTTTGCATTTACAACATAGTTTGAAGCCAGGGTTCTAGCTTTTGGCCTACTTCACTATGATTATTTATTTCTACTTTTTTTCTCTAGTTCTTGTCTTAAAGTGAGAAACACATAACTCTTCCTTTTACTTAAACACTTGTAGGTCATTAGAAGAGTATTAGTTGACCTAATTTTATGCTATTTTATGATTGAGAATACAGGCCTGATCAAAGGGAGAGCGATGTGGGAACAGCTGGTTGGTGGAGCAGAATGCATACAACAAATTTATCTATTAGGTTTGTTACAGTTTTATATGGGCATGATTCTTGGCACCCCCCAAATATTATAGTAGCAATATCAAGAACACTGATTATACATCACCATATCAGACAGAAACCTAATGAAAGCATCTGAACTGTTCTGAAAATTAAGTCAGGAAGACCACATACCTTCAATGTGTAAAAAAAGATGTGATATCTGCAAAATGCAACGACGTTAAGTACGATAAAACAAGGCATGCCCCTTCTTTGTAAATAGTTCTAGAAGAATAACTAAGAGGTGATGTCTTCTACTTATTAAAAATTAACACTTACTATAAATCAAAAGTAACAAATCTGACTATTTACTGAGTGAAATATGGGAATCTCATACTTGTATTTACATTAATGTACTCACAAACTCTAAGAATTTAAACTGCTGTATGTCAAGTACACATAAGAAATTTCTTTGCACTCAGAGTTGCATAAACTGTCCAAGGTTACTTTGCAGGTAGTAGATGTGACTTTAAAAATCACTAACACTAAAGTCACACTTTGAGTATTTCACATATGGCATATCATTTCATTCTAAAAACTGTAAATTTAGTAGTATTAGACCGGTTTTATATCACAAAATGGTGCTTTAGAGATATTAAATAATTTAACCAACTTTAGAGCTGTTGAAGTAGCTGAGATTCAACATACATGTGTCTGACATGATAGCCTGTGTCTCTAATGGGCTGGTAAGTTTAAATGGGCTGCTAAAATATTACTTCCTTTGAAACATTTCTTAGTTCTCTTACAGTAATGTGCCTCTTACCCTCAGTTGACCATTATACAGAGCACTGCATTCAAGACACATAGCAGAGTACAAGGTGGATACTGAGCACACCATATAATTAGTACTTTGCATAACTATTGGACCAGCACTTAACATGTATATGATAGTTTTTTGGAATAATATATAGTAGACATTTAGCACCTCATATCATGGGCCATATGCTGTATATAGCCTAGCATATGATGGACACTTAGTACATGTTACTAAAGTACTTTATATGATTAGCATCTCATGCAATTAGCACATCTTACCATAAGCATGTAATGCATCATTCAATGAGCCCTAAGCATACAGTACACCACCAAACAATTAGTAGACATGACTTGAGCTCTGTGATAGCAAGTTTGCATTTTATGTTTCTATCCTAGAGATTACATATTTTATAGTATAAACAGTGAATTCAATAGTATAGTACTTATTACTATGGTTGTTTTAATAAAGTGAAATTGATATTTAAATGTTTATCATTGAAAATGCATGTTCTAATGCTGCATATTTAAACTTACTAGTCATTAATTAACTACATATTTGAGTGATTACTATGCAACAACACACTCATAAGTAAAGGAAATCTGATGTTATTTTAAGAAATTTTTAAAAAATGTCTGGGACCAAATTAGCCTTCTTCTTCAATTTAGTTAATGCATTTTGAAAATAATAATCATTAAGTCATCCTGAGACTGTTTGCAGGATGGGAAAACAAGAGGTGGTCACACCTATATTTAGAATTTCACATGTAATAGCTTCAGATGATGGCTTGTATTCTTAGCCAGGACTCAATTTTCCATTTAGAGGAAGAAATTGATTACTGAGTTCCTGACTTTAAAAATGTGTTCACTCCCTCCCTAGTGCACCTACCATCCAAAATGAGACTCTGCAATTTGCTTTTTATCCTCCTGATCTCTTTTGGGAATTCTAAGCCAGAAATGAAATACACTCTTCAAGAATAAACAGATGGACTCTTTAATTGAATAGCAATTGCAGCAATCTGAGTACTTTCAGGTATGGCTGAAGATAATTATTTATCTGAAGATAAATAATTATCCTATAGTATCATTGATGAGACAGTATGCCACAAAAATAAGATTTCTATTTGATATTCAGAGAAAGCAACTATGCACCAGAAGAAGAATTTTCAATCCATTTACAACCCCTTTAACAAAGATTAATCCTTGGAAAACTCCATGGGGTATTTTACCCGGTTCTCATACTTTCTCAATTCTAGCGATCAGCTAGGATGACTGGGGCCAATTTCTTTGGAAATTTGGCAACCGTTTTCTTCATTATTGCTTAGCACAAATGAAAAACAGGAAAGCCTTTCGGAGGTAATTTGGCAAGTTAATAGGACAATTCTCTGCTTTATTCACCAATAATTTTAAACTATGTCAATAATTTATAATCAGATGATTAAAAATAGAGTTCTAGTGTCTATTCCAGTACGGTAGTTAGGGCTATGTTGCTTTCAGAATTTTATGTTTAGATGTCAGTTCTATTAATGCAGAGATTTAATTAAACAAAATGTATATATTAGAAGCATCAGACCAAAATGCTATTTTATACAGTCTATAAAATATTTCCCAACTACTATTTGTCACATCCATGCTTAGGCAGAAATGCTATTCACAAAGTAAGATGTTCTTTTAGTTTATGAGAGATGACATAACAAAGCAGCACAGACGAGTTGGCATAAACAATAGCAATTTCCTCTCTCACAATTCTGGAAATGAGAACTCTAAGCAAAATGCGATGAGGAATGGTTTCTCTTGAAATCATTCTCCTCCCTCCTTGGCTTACAGACTGCCACCTCTCTCTCTGTCTTTATATGGTCTTCCCTCTGCATGTGTCCGTCCTGACCCGCCTCTTCTTAAGAGATACAAGTCACGTTGTGTTGGGGCCATCCTCATTTAAATTTAGTTTCCTCTTAAGAGAACCTGTCTCCAAGTATGTTCACATTCTCGAACAGTGAGAATTAGAAGTTCAGCATGTAAATGTGAGGTAATAATTCCGCCCATTATAAAGTTTTGTCATTGTTGTTTTAATATCACTGAAAACTCTGTGCTATATATACACTCGTATTCAAGTTCAAAAGAAAATCACTTTTGGAAAAGGGATATCCATGTTTGAACCCAGGCTGTGGTATTTACCCTCAGTGTGATGTTGGAAATGTCACTTATGAAAAAGAAAATGATTTGATGACCTTTGAGCATTATTAATGGTTACTTATGGATTGTGTAGCCCTTTGTGATATAGGATTCCTTATAAGTCACTACTTCATAAAGGGCTGTACTTCTCAGCCACATCAAGCTGTGCATGGTGTTAACCCTAAAATCCTCAAGTTCCTCTCCAGAGGATTCTTATAAGTCTTGGAAAAGACCTGGGAAATGCTATCTAAAATGTGTCCTTGTATCTCTGAACAGGAAAGCTGAAAATACTCAAAGACACTCCTCTGGGCATTACTCTTAATTTAGCTTTTTGTGCCCCATTTCTTGTTTATTTAAGTGTGACACAATAAGGGCCACTAAATGTTAAAGATCAACTACCATGATCAATAGTATGAATCTTAAATAATTGACTGTTTTTCTTGAAAGAGAATTTTCCTTTGGTTTCCACAATACTAATATTTCCCAGTAGGAAAAAAAAATATAACTAGTGCTTTGAACTTACAAATTAAAGGCTAATTGTATTCTGGCAGGAAGCATTTGCTTAAAAGTTATGAGAATATATGAATTAATGAGAGATTATAATAGGAATCCCTTAGCAATCTGAAATTGAATCATTTTGAAAACATGTGAGAAAACATTAAACTTTTGCTTTTTTGGGGATAAAGATAATCCTAAATACCTAATCACTTTCTATGTCTTGCAGCAATGAATAAAACTAGAGATTTTGCTCGGTTGAACCATATCACCTTCTTGCTATTGTACAGATGGTTTCTCTGCTCATCATTAAGAATTCTCAAAAGACCCATCCAAAAATCTCATCGTTTCTCCTTTTAGGAACACAGAAATCAGCAAACACACTCATTTACTCACATTCATTCTATGAACACTGACATATCGGTGCTTTTATAGAGCAAGGCGGTTGTGGTTGGAGCCCTGAGCAATGTGACGATTACCCTCAGCTAACACTCTATTCATGTAAAGCTCTCCAATGCCTAGATAAAGAATGGCAAGTCAGGATTTAAAGGAGTCACATGACTTCTTATAGGATGAAGCTACCATCCAAATGCATCTAAGATTTTTCACTAGTGAGCTAATTTTTACATTCAATATTGATGACCCTATCTTGCCACACACTTTCACTTGGCTTTTCTATTTTTGCAATTCTAGAAGTGATGAGCCCCATGAATTCATCAATATTTCTGTTTGGCATGTAATAGACAATAAAGTTTGGCTAAATAAAGTTACAGCCATCTCCATGTTTTCAACAAATAATACAAACTCTCTATCCATTCTTCAGGTGGAATCTCCTCCAATTCAATTTCCCATAACTCCTGATATTATATTTTACCAGATGTACCTCTGGAATATATTCTTTAGAATTTATTCTTTTTACTACTTCTATTCTACCTCAAGTAGGAAACAGTTCTTTTAAACAAATATTTTTGTCACCATGAACACAGGCTTCCCTCTGTACAGGACACTGTGCACTTGACTGTCAACAATGTCAGCATTTATCCTGAGTTTCATCCATAGACCCCACCTTATTTAGTTATTGACACTGTAGCCCAAATTATCTTTCTAAAGTATAAAACTAATGAGTCACCCACCATTTTTTCTTAAAAGCCTTCCAGCTCTGCTGATTGCCTTGATGATGAAGTACAGACAGCTTAGCACCATTACAAAGCGTGTGCATCCCCTCCTACAGGGCACAGCCTACCTCTTGGCATGCCCAGCTGTTCGCCTGACCTTACAGACCTGCTTTAACTCCCCTTTCTGTACCTCTCCCATCCCCGCCCTTCTCCAACTGCACAAGCATACTGGAACTTTCTGCCTGGAATAAGTCAGAAAATGTTTACCCACCTTCCTATTTCATTTGCAAAATGAGCAAAAATCAAGAGTGTGTTGGATGCACCATTAGCAAGGATATCTTGAAGATTTTATAATTCTCTGACAGAAGCATGTATTAAAGAGATTTGGGAACACTTGCCTACATCTGCATGGACAAAATCTGCAGGGGTGTGTATCGGAGTGACAGTTGCATTAAGTCAGATTTTCATTGCTATGACCAAGATACCCAACAACAACTGAGAGGAGGAACAGTTTATGTTGACTCAAAGTTTCAGAGATTTAGTGCATAGAAGGCCTTCTCTGTTGCTCTAGACACAAGATGAGGCAGGACATCATGGCAGAAGTGTGTGGTGACACAGCACTTCCCTACACAGGGAAGCTAGGAAGCAGGGAGAGAGGGAGAGTGACCACAGGGAACACGAATACTTCCAGAACACACCCCCATGACCCAACTTCTCCAGTTACTCTACACTTGCCTACAGTTACCATCCAGTGAGTTCATTCAAACTAGGATGGGTTGATTAGGTTACAGCTCTCAAAATCCAATTATTTTACCTCTGAATGCTTCAGCATTAACACAAGAGCTTTTGGAGGACTTCTCAGATCCAAGCCATAACAATAGAGGAAACTCAGTGGCCCTAAGGAAGGGCAATATCCACTGAAAGCCGGACATCTTGTTATCATGGAGGTGAGGTGAGCATAGACGTATCAGCCTACCAGACGACTTCAGTCTCCAATCCAAGATTGTGAGCACCTAAATGCATCATTACTAACAGATTTCCACCTGGAGACCTTGAACATGACATTTAGATTTAAGACACACATTCTTGCCTTATTACACTTGTTCTCTTTTCCTATTTAATTTCAAGCTGAAACACTGCATTATTTCATGATTTAAAAATTAATTCTACTTTTTGTTGTTGTTGTTTAGTTATAATGTCTTGGTTTAAATCCTGGACAAATTCTACATCCATGTTACTTGTTTTTCAACTTCTAATTGTTCTAACATACTCTTCCTAATACAAGTAAATAATTTTATGTTGTTTCATTTGATTGAATCATGTTATTCCTCACACCTACCTAACAGCCTTCACTATCCTCCAAACCACATAAACACAATATCTGTCAGGTATCTTGGAATCTCTTTTTGTATATAAAATTTTGTGTGGGTGGAAAAGCAAAGCTCAATGCTCTAGAATGTCCTTGGTTTCTGTGTAATAAAATAGTGAAGAATTTTAAACATCAGAACTTCCAGGGAACTGAGAACCATACAGATAAAAAGCTTTATTTTATAAATAAGTAAACCAAGACTCAGAGTTTGTGATTCAAGTTTGCAAAAGTAATACATGACCGTTAAGTCAGAAGCATGGGGCTTCCGGCACCCAGGACAAGACATTTTACTCTAATAAAATGCTACTGTATTCAGATGAAAAATAATAGTACTAGAAGGCCATTTTTATGCATGTTGTAAATGTGTGTTCTTTGACAATAAAACTGGAAGACATTCTATTATTCTTACATAACAATAAGCCTGACTTGTAAATATTTTCCTCTCATTATCTAGAACAGTCTGATGGGTTCATGAAAGGCAGGCAGAAAGAAAATGACACAGTAGGGAACAGAAGCTCATCCCAGTGTTTCCTGGTGCTCAGATTCTCCTGCACTGTTTGCACGGTCACAGCCAGCTGCCCTGGTCCAGCCAGTCCTCAGCTGCATACATACCTTTGTTTCTCTTAGGTAGTCAACACCAATTCTTTACCAATTCTTTATCGTAGCCCAAGGAATTGACATACATTTGTAGATAAAAGGAAATGCAGGGAAGAAAAATGTAAAAAAATATAGATATGAAAAGGTAATTGATAGAAAGTAGTGGGTTCTGAAGAAAATTCCTTAATTAGTGGTGATAGTGGTGGTAACAGTTGTTGCCATAAAGCAGATGGTAGGATGAGTGGTAATAGCAATGACAGCAGTAGTGGTAATGGAAGTAGTAGGAGTGGTCGTGAGAGTCACAGTAAAAATTGTGGTGGTGGTGGTGGTGGTGGTGGTAGCGATCGCTGTAGTGTGGTGGTGAACTAGTTGCAAAGTTTGTAGTGGAGGCAGTACTAGTTGTGGGAGTAGTGATGGCAGTAGTGGTGATGGTAGTAGTAATGATCTGAGTAGTGTCAGTAGTGGTAGAAGTAGTGTTGTGGTAGTAGTTGATATCTCACTTTCAGATGAGACACTGTACCATGGAAAGATCAAATGAAAGTTTAAAAGCTCAAAAGGTTTAATCTAATAAATTTAGCAGCCAGAATATTTATATGCTCAAAAATATTGATCTTTAATGATATGAGCTCACAACATAATAATCTTGAATTGTCAACTTTAAATTATACTACGTCAGTGGTGCAGTGGAAGCAGCAGTGGTGGTAATGGTAGTGGTGATGGTAATTATCATGGTGGTCATAATAGTGGTGGTGGCAGTAATAAGAGCACAAGGAACAGTGGAGGCAGCTATTTCCTGGGAATTTACTAAAGGTCAGTATTACTCAAACTCTTGCAAGTACTGATTAATTTGTATTTTTCTCAAAATAACCCTGAAAGGTAGGTACTAATTCAGTGATTTTTTTTTTTTTTTTTGACAAGAAAATACAGCACTGCACCCAGTTCTGAGCAGAGTGTCCAAGGCTTTGCATTTGGAAAATGGCAAAGCTACAGTCTGAACCCAGCAGAATGGATGCAGTGCCCATACTCCTAGCTGTTGTGTCTCAAGGGAAAGTTATTTACTGATCATCCACAAGACTGATGATGAGTAATTGTTAATGAAGAAATGAGAATAGTTTTATAATCCTGGCAATTCTGAATCCTATGTGGAAGTATGTAATGTGTATCCCCTCTGAGCATGTTTCTAAGATTATTAAATTTTGAGCTCATATTATTCAAGGATCATTATTTTTAAGCAAATAAATATTCTGGGTGCTAAACTCATTGGAGTTGGACTTTTGAGCAGACTGTTTTAACTTCCTCATGCCTCAGTCTCTTATTTGGATGGGAGCTACTAACTGTACTCCTATCATAAGCTTGTTTTGTGAACTGATTTGATTCAAGGGCATTGATTAAAAAAAAAAAGTTAGGGCTAGTTAGTTAAAGGGCAGCTATTACTATGTGTTCACATGTTAACTCATTTAATTTTTACAGTACTTATGATGAATCAATAAATGTGAAGGGGGATTCAGTAAGTAAATTGATAAAGTCACTCAAGTAGTAATTAGTTGAACAGGGATTTAAATCACTGTTTCTTTAGCTGTTAAATGCCACGTTCTTGCCATTGCATGACAATCTTTCTTATTAGATTACAACACAGCTTTCCTCAGGTCTAATCTGTCCCATGCCATCCCACTCACCAACAGGATCCCTGGGGGCCAGCCTCATCTCTAGGGCTCCTTTGAGCACAGCAGGGTGTCTGACAAAACTTGATTAATCCACGGAAGCCATTCCCCAGCAGTGTCAAACTGAGAGCCTTCCTGAATTTTTTCAAATCACAGCAGAAAAAGAGAATCCGTCTTTTCTGTTATGGCAGTGAGAAAATATGAAATTGGATACTTTCACTGGTAATATTTTTCCACTAAGTAGAAAGAATCAGTGAAGAAGAAGGCGGAGAGGCCAACCTAGAAAGAAAATCAGGAAGAATGAATGAAAAAAATGACTTCTGGAATGTTCATTTTTTTCCCCGTTCAGTTGTTTCAGACACTCAACTGTGTGCTTCCACTCTCAGCAGTTGGAAAGTTTAACCTTCTGTTAGTTTCCGTGAGTCATTATACACCCCACTATTTCCATGAGCCAGCTAGAGGTTGAATTCTGTCACTCAGACAGAACACAGAAACCTCTAATGCAACACACAGTTATAAATTGTGCTATTCCGCTTCCAAATCTTTTAACTTAAAGAGATTAATTTTTGTTTTCTAGATGAGCATAATTTTAATATTAATCAACTAATGATGCTCAGAATGATGATAACAAGTTGATACATTTTGTCACTTGAAACACTAGCAATGGTAGAATTTAAGATACAAAATTACATATAAGAGGAAGTGAGGGGAAAGGGGAAAAAAACAAGAGAGAGAAATGAATTACAGTAGATGGGGTAGGGAGAGAAGATGGGAGGAGAGGGGAGGGGAGGGTACGGGGGATAGTAGAGGATAGGAAGGGCAGCAGAATACAACAGACACTAGTATGGCAGTATGTAAAAAAGTGGATGTGGAACCGATGTGAATCTGCAATATGTATACGGGGTAAAAATGGGAGTTCATAACCCACTTGAACCAAATGTATGAAATATGATATGTCAAGAGCTTTGTAATGTTTTGAGCAACTAATAATAAAAAAGAGCTAAAAAAATAACATATACTAACAAAAGTGTTTGCATGGGCAGAATAAAAGGTTGATTTCAAAAAAAATAAAATAAAAAAAAATAAAACTGAATATCATGTTTTAAAAACTGTAATGGAAAAATGAAAGAAAGCAACATTAGTTTTTAAATCACAGATTTTTGATTTTTCATTCAAGCTTCCCAGGGTTCTCTGGAAACCTAATGGAACAGGAGGAAGATGAGGATCCTTCACTAAACTTCTCCAATTAACACTTTAATAATTCATTAAATTATTATGTGAGGATACGAGTAAATAACTGAGTTATTTTTTGCTTCTATTTCATTATACACAGTGTTCAAATAATGATAATATCTACCTCATTGTGATACTGTACAGATTATATGAATCTCCATATGGAAAATATGTTAAAACACTAAGAATATCATTCAACACAATAAATCTTTACTCATGTTATTGTCATTTCCTAATATGTTTAAAATAATATATTAATGCAATTTTAAAATCACAAGGAAATAAACTATTGTTTCCTGCAATTGTATTAACTTCTGGTGTCACTGAAACAAGGTTCTATGTTTTTGGTCAGAGTACATCAACAATGGACTTCTAGTGGTTCAAACACCTCTGAAGTAGAAAATCCTAAATTGATTAACTAACCATACTGTCCAAGTTATGGATATACAGTCTGATTCTTTATTAGAAGTTGGATAATTCTTGTTTGTTTGTTTGTTTTGCTGTGCTGGGGTTTGGACCCAGGGCTTCCTATGATAGGCAAGTGCCTTACCCCTGAGCCACACTTCAGCCCTCAAATGGATAGTTCTTAAATCACAAATCTGCAACACAGAGAAGCAAGTAGGTGTTTCCCGGAGAATGTGAATTCTAAATGCAGTGTGTTAAATCTGGAGTAGTCAGGTTTTTCCCTTCTCTGACTAATACCCACATTTGATGGATCTTATCAAGGTACAGCATATTTTATTCCCCAGCGTTGACAGTTATACATCTAGTCAGGACTTATCAGATGAAACCAAAACATAACTTGATTTCAGTCCTGATATTAAAATAAAAGATCAAAACAAGTAAAGAAAATATAGCTGTCTTCCTAATTTCAGAAACTCTTCAGTTATTGGTAAGTGTTCACTCTTCTGGGCTACCAGCACAGGAGAAACAAATAACTGGACCTAGTGACCTAAGAGAACAATCTGAGTGCTCACTCAAAATTCAGTGAGAACTAATTCTATGATGCTAATTAAAATGTTTGGGAAAATTATTTTTAAATAAATAAATTTTGTGATTCAGACAGAATCCCAAGGAATAAGATTTTTTTTGAAGGATATGAAGACTGGAGTATGAACTACCCTCCCAATCTGTATCCATTTACCAGCTTGCCCTAAGACATTGTTATCTTCATCTATATGAGTTAAATGACTTACATTTTATATTCTTCATAAAAATGTAGGAAATTATACCAAATACTCATGTAATGAAATTGGCCTTAAATTAACATTAATTCTTTTTGTTTTATGATTCCAGAAGGTCTTGGATATACTGAAGAATCACACACATTTTGATAATATAATATAAATAAGTTTAAACTATTTATTTTATCATGTGCTAGAATATAATGTTAGACTAGAAATGTATAAAAAAATTTACATCTGTAATTAGGTTAAACTTTTTTTATACTGTAACAAACTCAAGTTGTTTGCATACCCTTTGAAATAGCGTCCTAATACATATTTGAATATTTACATGCATATATGAAATAATGACAAATTATTTATTCATCTGAGTGATTAGAACTTTTCAAAGCATAAGTACTAGAATATGTTGCTTCCAGAATTTATGAAAATTGTTTTACAGTATAAAACCTGATATAAAATTGTTAAATATAACATTATTCATAGTATTCCATGCCTAATTTTCCAATGGAAAAATGACTCCAAGCAAAAAAAATAATAACTTTGCAAATGTTCATAATCTCCAATCTTCTTACCATGAAATATAAAATTTTCTATTCAATAGGAGATAAAATTTTAACTAAAAAGGCTGAAATAGTTGATTTCACATTTCATAGTTTTGAAGGTTATTCTACTAATGACATGACCAAGTAAAGTCATATGTAAATTTTTGGAAAAAAAACAGATAGAATTCAGAAGGTTACTGAAATATGACTTCTTCATGAGCAGAGAAATTAGAGCAACAATCACAGTAAGCCTCTGACTAAATGTCCATAGAAAGTGCATTTAAAATCAATGCATAGTATCTGAAGATACTATGTACTAAGAACCTGAGTACTAAGGTGTACTAAGAATCTGTATAACCAATAAGATAAAGGGATAACAACAATTTAAATAGAAAGCTTCACATAAGCATGCAGCCAAGAGGTATGGTATTCCCATACAATGAGAGTACACATTCAAAATTCTTGACAGTTTTCAAACTAGAATGAAGTGGGTGAAGACTGACGATGGAGATGTGGTTAAGACTTTCATCCTGTGGGAATATAAAGTCCATTCCAATAAAAAGTCATTGATTTGTAAAGATTTGGCAAAGTAAGCCAAAGGGCAAGTAGGAATAACAGAAATACAATAAATTCAAGAACTTAGAGTGGAGGTGGGCAGAAAGCAGAACTAGTGAGACGTCAGGAAGTAAGACCGATTTTATACTAAAAAGTGATATTTCACAGAGGCATGGGGGAGCATTACATTTTTAAAAAGTCACTTGCAAAGTATAAAATGCTAGATGGTGTCATTTATAATGAAGACAGAGTATGAGATCTGGAAGCTGATATTCTGAATTTGACCAATTTAACTATTGGAAGTCACTTATGTCCACCCACATTCTATTTCTTGTAATGTGAAATTGGGATAAAATAAAAGACATATGAAAGCAATTAAAAGAGTGCCATGTGCATACTTTAAACTCAGTTACCTATTTTTTTAATGCTGCACTATGACTATTTTGCATGACCTCAAGATTGGGCTAAAATGATTGACACTTCATTTCCTAGGTATCAAAATTCTTCCCTATGGAGGGAAGAGAGATGCTTTTTAATGAATAGTGCTGAGCAGCTGAATACTGATAGGCAATAAAATCAACTAAAATAAGCCTTGATCTAAATTTCATACTTTGCAAAATAACTTTTTAAATGGCAATGGACTGAAGTATAAAATATAGCAATATAAAAGTATTTTTTAAATAAGAGCAAATATTTGAAATAAAGAACAAGGCAGAATTGTTAGACTTGAGGCCTCAAATTACAGTCCAGAGAAGAACGAAGCTATAAATTAGACTTCACTAAAATTAAAACTATTGCTTTGCAAAGAGGATGAAAAAGGAAGCTACAAACTGAGAAAAACTGTCTCCTCTTTCATACATGCATGCACGCGTGCACACACATACAAGCACACAAAGACTCTTGATTCACTCAGTCCTCATGGGTCATAACTACTTAACTGTGAATCATTGCAATGATAACTTTCCTGAAAAGGCCTTTAACAATCATAAATCTCTTGCTCACCTTGTAAAACCACCCCTTTAGTAGAATTCAATCAGGATTCCTCTAGAATTATATCTGACCACCTTGATTTTACAAGGAAATATAAGATATGAACTGACTGATTTCACTTCCAATACAAGAGCTGAAAAATGACCTTTTATTATAGGTCCAATACATTTCCAGTAGCATTTACATTTAACAATTCATTTTTGTTAGCCTATATTTTATTTTAAATTTTTATTTGACAAAACAGTTGCATATATTGAAGCTATACAACATGATGGTTGGATACATGTAAACGTTGCATAATGATTGTCCCATTCAAATTAATACAACTCTCACCACACTAGCTATACATTAGATCTGAAGATACTTTCCACCTCAGAACTGAAACGTCGTACCTGTTGACCAACATTTCCCTGTTTCTATCTCCTCCCAGCTCCTGATAACCACTGTTATTACTCTCTCCTTTTAGGAGTTCAGCTTCTTTAGATTTTTATGCATAAGTGAGATTATGCAATATTTGTCTTTTTGTGTCTAGTTTATTTTACTTAGCATAATATCCTCCAGATTTCAATGTTGTCACAAAAGACAGGATTGTCTCCCTTTAAACTAGTTTTATCATGTTTGTCACTTGTGAGAATAAGGCACATTCTTTTATTTTTTCTTAATATAAAAAAGTCCTAATAGTTTTGACTGTTTTCTAGATATCTGTATTACCAAACTGTCTAAATCATCAAAGTTCTTGATTTTATAGGTGTACAGTTATGTAAAAGAAAATAAATAATTGCATCATTTATCCAAGGTAGTATTGTTTGCATTTTTCATGAGCATTACTATTAATGTTCTGCAAAAGCTCATGTTGAAGTCTTGGTTGAAGGGGACAGTCCTCAGAAGTGGGACCTTAGGGATGTGATTGGATTATGAGAGGTCTGATTTGCTTAAAGGATTAATCTGTTGATGGGTTCATACAATAATTGGTTTGGGGAAGGGGGCTTTGTAACAAAAGGTGTCATAATCTTTCTGTCAATCTCTGTCTCTCTGTTTCTGCTTCTTACTTGCCATGAAGCAAACAGCTTTGTTCCTAAACATTCGAATGCTACCCACCATGATGCTCTGCCTCAACAAGCAAGTGGTGAGGAAACAAGTGACCATGTACAGAAAACTGTGAAACTGTGATACAAAATAAATCTTTTCTCTTTTAAGTTTATTGATCTCAAGTATTTGCCATAGTAATGGAAAGATAGCTAAAACAATGGATGACTCTTATTCTCTCAAAAATAATTCATCTGAAATACTTTAATATGGAACATATTTGCTATTCACTTTAGAGAGATGGTAATTATGATGTACTCTCAGTTTATTCCATATTTTGCTTTAAAAGAAATGACTGCTTAATTTTATCAAACACAGTCTTCTTAGATTTTTATTATATGTTATGTGAAGTTGAACCATAAATGATTACTTAGAATTAAACATTCAACCATATTGCATAATTATTTTGGTATACCTTTATTTAATTGATTAGAGATTTTTACACTTGCATCCATAGATCCAACTGGTCTGCTACTTCATTTTATGCTATCATACTAGTTTTTTGGTTTGAGAAAGATATTGATTTCACTTTTTTCTATTTTAACATGTTAAAAGTTGAATAATCTACAAATGCCTTAAAACAAACCTTCTTGATTAACTACATTATTCTTCTGGCATAACTTTGGATTTAATTGACTAATGTTACAATTATAATGATTACGTATATATTCCTATGTCAAATTATTTTAGTCATAATATATCAAATTATTTACAATATATTACATATCTTAATAATGTCCTGGCATGAAATGTGTGTCAGCTATCTTTTTTGCAATCTCAGATTCTTTGGACATTAACTTAATCATGTGTTCTTTAAAGGTTAACACTTGTGTTTTATATCTGATATTATTGAATTATTATTTCCCAATATTATTGAATTATTCAAGTTTTCCACCTCTTTTGCAATGTATTTTGATAAGTGAAGTTTTCTTAAAATGATCCTTTTTTTTTTTCAAATCAATTGCCATAGAGTTTCTTATATTGTGACTATATTGTTTTGGTATAAAAGACTTTTTAATATTGTCTTTTATATTTTTTTTTTATATTGAGGTCTTTCCTAAGCACTGATTTTTTTAAATTTTTTTTCTTCTTTTTTACTTTTAATTTCTATTGCTGGTATTTCATCATGGTACTATCATTGTGTCCTAACTGTTATTCACAATTTCCATTTCCTGGGAATTTTGCTTAAAACTCTGAAATATATTCTCTACCATGATTGAAAAAAATACTAACGCAGTTCTGCTTGTGGGTTTTTTCCCCCCAGTTTTTTATTAAAAGTTTTATTGGTTTGAATGTTTCAGCCTGCTTGGGCTTCTGTTATCAAAATACTACAAATAGGGTAATTTAAACAACAACAACAACAAAATATTTTTCCATAGTTCTGGATGCTGGAAGTCTAACATCAAGGTACCAGCAGGATTGATTTCTGATGAAGGATCTCATCTTGGCTTATGAACTGCTATCTTCTCAATGTGACCATATTAAAAAAAATATACACACACACACATATATATATATATATATTTATATTTGATAAATATTTATATTTTATATTATATATTCATTATATGTCATATATATTATATATAAAATATATATATATATTTTCTGTGACCACATAAGAATTAACATATATTTATATATTTAATATATAATATATGTTATATATATATTTATGTTTAATATATATTTTATATATTTATATTATATATTTTTTCTTTTATAGATACAAGGAGAGAGAGAAAGAGAGAGAAAGACGTATGAGATGAATAGGCAAAGAAAGGGAGCAGTCCTGTAGCGCCTCTTATAAAAAGATTCTATTTATATTTCACTGGATTCCCACTCCTAATACCACATTTAATCTTAAGACTACTTTCTCTATGGCCCCATCTCCAAATTCAGTTATGTTGGTGGCTAGGGCTTTAATATATGAGTTTTAGGGAGAGACATCTCAGTCATATATAAAGAAGGTACAATAGTTTACTTGTTAAATAATCCTAGGGAACATATGTCAGGGAGAATAAGACACAATAAAAAATACTTTATGTGCATTTGTTGGCATTTGTAGTGTAAATTATAGAGGTATGTTTTTTCTACGATTCCAGAGAGTCATCCTAGATTCCCCCCCCCAAAAAAATTTTCTAAAATAATTTTTCAAGCTACAACCTGCTCATAGGGTTAACAGATAAAATGCAAGATTCCTAATTATGATTGGATTTTACATAAACAAGTACTTCTTTAAGACACTTAATATCAATCAACAAATATATGAAAAAATGCTCATGATCTCTACCAATTAGAGAAATGCAAATCTCACTCCAGTCAGAATGGCAGCTATTAAGAATACACACAACAATGAGTGTTGGTGAGGATGTGGGGAAAAAAGTACACTCATACACTGCTGGTGGGACTGCAAATTGATGCAGCCAATATGGAAAGCAGTATGGAGATTCCTTGGAAACCTGGGAATGGAACCACCATTTGACCCAGCTATCCCTCTCCTCGGACTATACCCAAAGGATTTAAAAACAACATACTACAGGGACACAGCCACATCAATATTTATAGTAGCATAATTCACAATAGCTAAACTGTGGAGCCAACCTACAGCACTTCTGTGGATGAATGGATAAAAAAATTAATGTGGCATATATACACAATGGAACATCACTCAGCAATAAAAGAGAATAAAACCCTGGTACTTGCAGGTAAATGGATGGTGCTGGAGAAGATAATGCTAAGTGAAGTTAGCCAATCACAAAAAACAAATGCCAAATATTTTCTATGATATAAGGAGGTTGATTCATAGTGGGGTAGGGAGTGGGAGCTTGGGAGGAATTGATAAATTCTAGATAGGGAAGAGGGGTGGGAAAGAAAGGGGGGCAGGGGATTAGCAAGGATGGTGGAATGTGATGGACATCATTATCCAAAGTACATGTATGAAGACACGAATTGGGTGTCAAAATACTTTATATACAAACAGAGATATGAAAAATTGTGGTATATATGTGTAATAAGAATTGCAATGCATTCTGCTGTCATTTATTTTTTAAACAATAAAAAATAAAGAAAAAATAAAATTTTACAATTTATGTAGAAGTGGAATTTAAGTATCTGTCCTGCCTTTTAATAGTGCAAATAATTGAATGACAAATCATTTTTGTTGTTGATTTATTTAGGCATGAATCTTAACTTGTTTTGTGGGTTCTACCCCTTCATGGACCTTTCGTTAGAAATGAATCTTGTGTTTTTATACCATGTTTATTGCATTGAAAATCCTTTTGCACATTTTTCCCACAATACTGTTCTTTACAGAACATTAAATTCCATCCCACATTCCATGTGAAATTATTACATAGAATAGTAAATATTATTCTTGCTACACCAGCCTTTGAATTGCCCTCTGAAACACCACAATATAACCTGTACTATATTTTATGGCATTTTAAAATTCTCCTGAAGCAACTGGTTTTTTTCAGGATGTCAATTCAAGTACATAACAGTGCCTTGCACATTGGTTTGTTGCTGCTGTTTTGAAAAAAAATAAAATAAAATGCTGTACTTTGCTTCAGTGTTTCTTGAGGAGAGTTCAATTGAGTTAGGAAATGGTGCTGGCCCACTCATTTGGAGACAGAAAACTATCCAAGGCAAACTTTTTATGAGTGCTGTTAGAGGCTAGGTTGTCACTATCTAGAATCTCTTACCTTTTTATGACCTTAGGCAGTTAGGATTTGATTCATGGATTGAACAGTGACTCATCATTTTTAGTATTACTTTGGGAAATGCTTATGGCAAAGTCAAGGAAACAAATATTTATCAATGTAAATTATTTGCAGGATGGAAATACTATATTATATGTGGAATACACACATGAACACGCACATACATAAATTTTCACATTTATTCCTTGTAACAGTGATTTGTTTTTGTTAACATTGTGATTCCTAATTTATGTTACATTAGCTTTATTTAAAAATAAAAAAAATTTCCTCATTTCTGTTACATTCTTAACTTTAAAACAATTCTTGAGATGACTTAATCCTAAAACTTACAGTGTGTACATTAGTTGTAGATATGTTAAAGATACCACAACTAATATAAGGTACATAGAAATATTTTATATTATAAAAATTGACCTTTAAATAACCTCTGTGTGGGAATCAATCTATAAATCGATTAATCTCTCTGTCTGTGGTGCAAGTGTCTTATCTAGAATCCTGAGAAAGAATGTGGGGAGGGAGGGTCTATGTTTCCTTCTTATTTGGTCATTACACTTTCTCCCAGAAACTTCGGGTGGTCTTAGGGGTTTAATGTCATTTTGGTACTTATCGATTTCAAGTTTTCCTGGCACCACTTGTTGAAGAGGCTGTCTATCACCATGTATTAAACTCAATCTCTCATGTGGCACAAAACTCAATTCAAAGTGGATTGAGGACTTAGGCATTAAATCAGAGGTCCTTTACCTAAGAGAATAAAAAAAATAGGCCCAAATCTATATCATGTTGGCTTAGGAAATGACTTCCTTAACAACACTCCTAAAGAGCAAGAACTAAAATCAAGAATCAACAAAAGGGATGATATAAAACTAAAATGCTGCTTCACAGCAAAGGAAATAATTGATAATGTAAAGAGAGAGCCCACAGAATGGGAGAAAATCTTTGCCACTTGCATGTCAGATAGCACAAAACTTCAGGATATATAAAGAACTCAAAAAACTTATCACCCAAAATAAATAAACAAATAAATAAATAAATAACCAATCAATAAATGGGCAAAGGTACTGAACAGGCACATCACAGAAGAAATACAATCAGTCAACATATATATGAAAAGCAATATCTCTAGCAGTTAGAGAAATACAAATTAAAACTATACTGAGATGCCATCTTACTCTAGTAGAAGTAGAATAGCAATTATCAAAACTACAAGTAATAATAGATGTCGGCAAGGATATGGGGGGAAAGGTGCACTCATACATTGTTGGTGGGACTACAAATTGGTTTAATCACTCTTGAAAGCAGTATGGAGATTTCTCAAAAAACTTGGAATGGAACCACCATTTGACCCAGTTGGTTTATGCAAAGGACTTAAAGTCAGCATACTAAAGGGACATAGCCACATCAATGTTTATAACTACACAATTCACAATATCTAAACTTTGGAACCAACCTAGGTGCCCTTCAACAGATGAATGGAAAAAGAGAATGTGGTATATATACACCGTGGAATATTACTCAGCAATAAGGAAAAATGAAATTATAGCATTTGCAAGTAAATGGATGGAAATAGAGAATATTATGCTAATTGAAGTAATCCAATCCCCAAAATCCAAAGGCCAGATGTTTGCTCTTATATACAGATGCTAACTCACAATAAGGGGTACAGGGAAGAATAGAAGTACTGTGGATTAGACAAAGGGTAATGGAGGGAATGGAGGGGGAACAAGATGAATCAAACATTACTATCCTATGTGCTTATATAATCACATGACCAATGTAATTCATATTCAAACAAAAAAGTGAGAAGTTATACTCCATGTATGGATAATATGTCAAAATACTTTCTACTATCATATAAAAATAAATAAATAATACATGTTGACAATATTTAGAAGATGAAAATATAAAATTCATTTAAGAAAATTTATTTCAATGGACATTAATAACATTATTTTCACAAAGAGTAAAATTTTAAGTTTTAAAGTTTCCTAATTTTACTGAAAGTCAACTTTGGAGTCCTGAATGCTTATTCTCAGGAGTTTACATGAAACTTTCAGTTAGGTGCCCAGAAATAATCAACTGTGTTTGTCTACACATTTGTTTGTGCCGCTATAATTTGTTATTGTGATTGCACAATGTACTATTTTAGAAACATATATAATTTGTTCAAATAACCATGGGAAATGTAGAATTGGGTCTAAATCATATATGAATATTTAAATAGATATAAGTAAAGTGAATTGTCAAGCAAAAATGTTATCAAAGGTAAAATAATAAAACAAGCTTGAGAATCTCATGAAAATGCAAAAAGGGATCTGTATTCAGATTACTTTTCAAGAACGAAAGTATCTTTGTACTTATCAACCTCCCAAATGGAAATAGTATATTGAAGATGAGAACAGTTATGAGGGTTTTGTTTTTTTTCTGGAAAAAAAAATCAAGACTAATCATCAACGTTGTTTAAAAAAACTTATTCTTACTTCAAAAAATTGTCAAGTAAATACATAGTGTGTGTCATTTTTAAAGATTCTCCCTTTACCCAATGATCTCAAATTTTTAGCAATTTTGGTTCATATGCCATAGTGTGTATGTGTGTAAGAGAAAAACACTATTTAAAATGTAAAGAGTGCATGGGTTCTTTTTAAAAACTAAGAAAAATAGTTAAATTCTCAAAGAACTGCAGAAGAAAATTTTACTCATGTAGTAAAGAATATCATCAAGAATAGAAATCTATCTATTCCTAAATATCTCCCCTATGAAGGTAACAGAGTTTGGAATTCTACCATTAGGGACGTGTAACTTTTATATGTTTCAACTCAGTATAAAATGTCACCAGCCCTAGAGCACTTTCTAAAACCTCAGATGGAGTGTGTCCCCTTCCTCCACAGGTACATGGCACACTGTGAACTCCATGAATAACACTAGTGTGATTTGAACACTGTTTTATGTTAGGCTATAATGAATATCATGTACATTGTTAGATCGTGAATCTATGGGCAACCTAGTGCATTGAGCCTTCCCCAAATCCTATAACTATAAATAAGAAATTGTGCATTGCCATATATTATGTAGATTTCATTATAAATGTGCTTATCTAAATCTAAATCCCACACTTTCTCACTATGTCACATAGCATTATAGTACTCACTCTTGAAATGCAATATTTATGGGAAGAATGTTTTGTTTATTAAATGGACTGATGAAAATTCGTTTGTCAGATGGTCTCTTCTTGACCAAGAACATAAAATCAGTAGTAATACTCTGACCTCATTATCAGAAAGAGGCTGAAACCATTTAATAAATATTAGTGACAGATTATGAAAAATCAACCTAAGAACATCCCTTTTGCTTGGGATAAAAGCTATATTTTTAAAAATATTTTTAAAATTGTTGATGGACTTTTAGCTGAGCTACAACTCCAACCCCAAAGCTATATTTTCACTTATGTGAAATTCTTAGTCTTGTGGTATTTATGACAATAATTGTAGAAGAACTAGAAAAAGAAAGAATCCAGTATCTTTTTATACAACAAAAGTAAATATTTACAACTTTCCAAATATTCACATTCATTTGTATAAAAGGTAAAGTATGCTAAGCATAATTATTGAAACAAAGCTGTGGCATATAAAAGTCTGAACATCAGGTAATCTATTTATTTTTTTAAATTTATTTATTTATTCTAATTTGTTATACATGACAGCAGAATGCATTTCAATTCATAGTACACATATAGAACACAGTTTTTCATGTCTCTGGTTGTACACAAAATAGAGTCATACCATTCGTGTGTTCATATATGTACTTAGGGTAATGATGTCTATTTTTATCCACCATCTTTCCTACCCCCATACCCGCTCCCTTTCCCTTTTACCCTGTCCAAAGTTTCTCCATTCCTCCCGTGTTCCCCTCCACCCCCATTATGGAGTAGCATCCACATAACAGAGAAAACATTAACCCTTTGGTTTTGGGGGATTGGCTTACTTTACTTAGAACGATATTCTCCAAATCTATCCATTTACCTGCAATTTCCATGATTTCATTCTCTTTTAATACTGAGTAATATTCCATTGTGTATACATACCACAGTTTCTTTATCCATTCATCTACTGAAGGGCATCTAGGTTAGTTCCACAATTTAGCTATTACGAATTGTGCTTCTATAAATATTGATGTGGCTATGTCGCTGTAGCATGCTGTTTTTAAGTCCTTTGGTTGTAGACAGAGTAGTGGGATAGCTGGGTCAAGTGGTGGTTCCATTCCAAATTTTCCAAGGAATATCCACACTGCTTTCCAAATAGTTTGCACCAATTTACAATCCCACCAGCAATGTATAACAAACATCTTATATAAAATTTGTTTTGACTCTGCTAACTGCAAAAATTATGACAGGCAGAAATTCTAAGTTTACTGACTTTCAATCAGAATTAACATATTTGAATTTTTTTCTTCATATTCTGAAAAGTTTGTGCAAATATACACTGTACTTCTAACTCTCCCTGGCTTCACAATCAGATAAGGAAAGAACGGGTATTTCTCCTCATCAAATCATAGTTCCTGTTTGAAAATAAAAAAAAATCCTAGAAAGAAGAAATATTTGGGTATGGCACACAGTTCACTAAAGACAAACAATTAGAATGGTTTGCTCTTTAAATTATCCTAATACCAGATCCATCTAAGGCTATTAGGTCCTAGCAGAAAGTAATCCTTCAACATACAATATAACAAGTTCATAATTATTTCTCTATATAATTTTAATTGAATATTATTTTAATAATTCAGATTAATTCCAGTAAGAATTCCTTAGTTTGTGTTTTATAGAAGTGATTTGCCTTCTTTCATCTTCATACCTAAGTGCAGGGAGAATTTTTTCATCCATTTGTAGCCTGAATGGCTACTTTGACTATAGTAATAGGCCTTGGCATAAACGTCAATATGACCCACATGTGTGAATCATCTTGCCAAATATTACTCCATTCCTCATGTACTGCTCTACTGAAAACCAATCAAACAAACAAACAAAAAAACACTTATCGGCGGCTATATATTCAGAAAAAAATCCCCCAAAATTTACATCTTATATTCCAGTTCATAAATGTTATCATGCCTTGCTATATTTCTGTACATACTTTGTAAATTTTCACAGTGAGCAATATTACACATGGGGAAATACAAACTCCTCATTCACTAGAAACATGTCATTTACAGTTCAGTTTTTAGTAAGATTTCAACATGGATGTTAGAAACTCAGGGAAAGTCTTTATTGAAGGGTAGAATAATTTGTTTCTCAATATCTATAATGACAAATCCTCCCATCACCTCCTTCACAATTGTACTCTCCTCTTCTATCCTACAAATTTCTTCTGTTTTGCAGAAGGCTAATGTTTTCCAGAATTACACATTGGTTAAAATATCCAATGGAACAAACTCAAACTATTAAAACTATGCTGAAATCTTTCATAATTGTTATTTTTTCCATTCCATTTAATCTAACCCTCAAATTCAATATTTTAGAAATATTGTTGATAGAAATGGGCATTAACATGGGCAGTTGGGTTTTGCCAGTTTCTAAGTCATCTGATTTTGGAGAGGCAACATCACTAAATTATACTTCAGTATGAAGATATAAAGTGGTAAAACAAATTACAGTGAAATTTTCATGTTTAACACTTACTTGACTATGTTTTTAATCTTCTCTTTGTCCTTAAAAAAAATCCTGAAATGAGCGACTGGGGTTGTGGATCAGTGGTAGACAGCTCACCAAGCACGTGTGAGGGACTGGGTTTGATCCTCAGCACCATATAAAAATAAATAAAATAAAGATATTGTGTCCATCTACAATTAAAAACTAAATTTAAAAAAGTCTTGTGCATGGAATTGTTTCTTCAATTTAGATAATTTTAATAACAATAACAATTACATATTCACATTTTAAAAGAGTTTACCTATAATATATTTTTTTCATCACAAATGTCTTAGATAAGCTCATGCTAATTTTGGAGAGCTTGAAAAAATAGTACCAAAAGGAAAAGTGACCCAAAGTAAAGATACTGAGAAGCAAAATTTGTGATATTAATCTCCATTCAGAGATTTTTCTGCTTTATCTTTACTTTTATTTAAAGACATCTAATAGAAATAAATAAAACTTATAAAACTTATATATCCAACTATGTCATAATCAGATTGTCTTCTGAATTTTTTATTTATTTATTTTTTATTTCAGGGAAGACACTGGGAATTGAACTCAGGGACACTTTATCACTGAGCTGAATCCCCAGCTGAATCTATTCCTTTATTTTTAAATTTTTTTAAATTTTTTTTTTTTTTTTTTTTTTTTTTTTTTTTTAGGCAGGCTCTTTCTAAGTTGCTATGTTTCTGAGGCTGGCATAGAACATGGAATCTCCTGCCTCATTCTCCTTAGTTACTCATTATCACACCACAACACACATTCACTTTTCACATAGAGCATTTATGTGTGCATTTACTTTACTATGCTGCCATAAGTTAAAGTCATTTTTTTTACCTCTTCTCTGATTTGAAACCAGCTTTGTCACTGTCAACAATGAGTTCCTCCAGATCTTATCCATGAGAAAGTTTCCAGCCCTTACATAACTAAAGTTCTATGCCACATTTATACCAAGTAATCCTTCCTCTTAACTCATTTCTTCCTCTAACTTATTTTGACAGTTCAGTTCCATGATCTTTTTCCTAGTTCACTCGTCTTTCATTTTTAATATCTTTATTACACTTTTCTGTCTTTGATCCTTCTTAGATGTTGATGTGGCTTCAGTGCTGTTTATCTCTCTATTTTACCTCCTCTTCAAACTGAAACCCACTCATGGTTTCAGCAAACATCTAGACAAGACTTGGAGATAAGTACCTTCAAATCATCTCTTTCACTAAATTTCGACTCCATCTAAAATATATAAATAAATTAAAATAGAACATATACCCAGAACACATTTCTTTTCCTTGATCCTCTCCCAAGTAAAATATATATTATCCTCACAAGACATGCAAGCTTAAATCTTGAGTTTTATTTAAGGTTCTGGTTTCTCCTATATCTTGCATCTTAATCCTTACAAAATTCTGTTCACATTTATATCTCCTTTTCTTTTAACTTTTCTACCTAAATGTAAATGAACTCTTTGGAGCTTTAAAAATTACTTTCTGACTGATGAAAACCCCTCTGACTATTCTGGTTATAATCATTCAGGAATGATGTGATTGCTCTACTATGGCTAGTAATCATGCCTCACTGTCACTCTATTTTGTTGGATGACTCTCTGCCACCCTCAGGAAGAAACCCAAACTCTTAAACAGTTCATAGGTTTTCCAAGATTTGGTCACTGTCTACTTTTTCATTGTCACTTCTACACTTTTTTTCTCCATTTGTGTTACATATCTGATAAGTCCTTTAAGGGGATATGTTCTTTCACTTCTGTTATATTTTAGATCTGAAATGTTTCCCAATGCTCATGTGTTGTAAAGCGGGTCCCTACTGCAGCAGTATTCAGAGGTGAGGCTTTGGGAGGTGATTAGATCATGAGGGTTCCGGCCTTCTCAGTGGTTTAATCCATTTATAGCTAAAGGGATGACTGTGAGGTTGTGGAAACTGTAGTCAGATGGGGCATGGATGGCGAAAATATGTCGCTGGTGACATTCTTTGAGGCACTAAAACTTGTCCTTGGACTCTTCCTCTCTATATATCTGCTGCCTGGCTTCCACGAGGTGAAGAGCTCTTCTCCATCATGAGTTTCTACTGTGATGTTCCGTATCACGGCAGGCCTACAACAATGGAGCCACCAGACCATAGACCAAAACTTCTGAAACCATGAACCCAAATAAATTGTTCCTTCTCTAAGTTGTACCTGTCAGATATTTTGCTTGCAGTGACAAAAAGTTGACTAACCGAACATCATGTTCCAGGGGTTTATAATCAAATCCTGGAGATTTCTTCTCCTTCTCCATGACTTGATCCATTTTACCACCTGTGAACAAACTTCCCTGGCTTCTTATGTATCATTCTCTTCCTGGTTCACCTAATTCTGAGAGAGGTTTGAATGAAAGGATCTCAGGAAAAAACTGACGTTCTACTCCTGCCCTGAAGTCAGATCCATGTGGAAATTGGGTTATTATTTCATTTGGCTTCATAGAAACCCCCTCAACTGTGAGCTGCCCTTATTTGCCCAATTACTGGTAAGGCTTCCACACCCTTACCACCTTCATATTAAAAATATTGAAAATCTGACTTGTACGGTAAATATTTTCTAACATTAGACCATGGTGATGGTTGTGGGACAGTGAATATGCTAAAAAAACAACCCCACAGAACTGTAAGATTTAATGGGTGAGTTTTAGACTATGTCAAAGTGAAATTGTTATTAGGAAAAAAATATATGATCGCAGGTTTCATCCGAAGCCCATTGATCTTTTAATGAGAATTCCACTTTGTGTGTGTGTGTGTGTGTGTGTAATATTAAAGTTTGAGAAGTACTGTAAAGGGTGGTAGAGATTTACAAACCTCTTACTTAGGTGGACTATTACTTAAGTGGATTCTCTACCCATATATGGCCCTAGGAAATACCTGTGTGAGAGAATGAAGAGGGGGTCCAAGGTATCTGGAAGACCTTTAAGCCAATGAAGAAGAGAATGAATGCAAGTCTCCTAAACACCCAGGTGAGTTGAAGAAGTTCATCAATGATTTCAGGGTATCTTCAGGCCAAAGTCATCTCTTTGGCAAATACCATGCTTTCCAAGCTGAATCTTCCCACTAACACTCCTTCAACATTAGTGAATGCCTGGGAGTAGCCCTTGGGATTCAGACCTCACCAGATGGGTCCTATATTAATTGTGCTCCTTAAGTAGGAGATCTTAGAAGCATTTCCATAGTGGTCACATAGATTTTGCTAAGATGTTTCATAATCCTACCAAATCTTAACCATCTAGCTGTATTATAACATGCTCATGGGCTTCAACAGGCATCTTGTTTAGGTCCTCCTGTTTCTTTTCACTGATGTAAATTGAAGTGCCAGCCTGTTCCCATGACAGGGGACAGTGCTGAGCCAGGTCCACAAGGTCTCTGTCATTGAAGGTTAAAGGACATAGAACAAACTCATGCAAGTCATTTACCAAATAAAATTTTGTTGAGTGTCACAATAAAAAAAAAATAAACATTTGGTGATATTTTCTTTGAAGTAGGAAAAGGAGATAATCATTGAGGTTTTCTGTTTGCTTAGTTTTTATTTTAGATTTGGAGTTCCTAGGTGACATTTATGTTTTGTCATTGCTATTTGACACTAAGTAGAAATCTGATTATAATGTGTCTTTCACTAAAGCTGAACTTTGTATTTTAATTAAATTTTAGAGAGACTTCTAGAGACTCAAATAGCAGAAATAATTTTAATTTTAAAAAGAAGTCAGTTGTCAGTTTGTTATCCTGCTAATGGATTGCCTATAGCTTGACTTTCCTTCAATTATTATGGAAAGATACATCAGCTAGAATACTTTCAAACAGATACATTACCTTAAGTGAAACATACTCAAGAAGAATATAATGGTGATATGTATATCCACACATGATCACACAAAACCATGCAATATAATATTAATTATGCTTTAAAAAAGAAATCCCATGTCTTGGGGTAACATGGGTGGAACTGGAAGACATTTTGATTATTCTGAGTGAAATAAATTAGAAGCAGAAAGATAAATACTTCATGATCCTACTTATGAATCCATATACACCCATACCTGGAAATAAAATAGTATAATGGTTGTTACCAGAGGCCGGAAGGTATAGAAAATGAGAAACAGATGTACAAATAGTACAAAGATGTACTTATTTAGGGTGAATAAATTCAAACATCTAATGCACAGCTTGAGTACTATAGTTAGTAATAACGTATCCTGTGCTATATATTGGAAATTTGCTATAAGATTAGATTTCTGGTGGCCTCACCATATAAGAAAGAAGAAAGATAAAGCTTAAAGAGTTAAAAAAACAACAACAACAATAACAAAAAACTTAACTATCTGAGTGGAGAGCTATGATGATTTTGAGTTGTAACATTATGCATATGTACCTCAAAACATCATATTGCACACCCCAAATATATATATATATATATATATATATATATATATATATATATAGTTAAAAGAAGAAATATATATGTTCTACTTATTTTCTATCTCAAAATTAAGAAAAATATATTTTTATTATTAAATCTTGATTGTCTATGCCACTATCCTCATTCATCTTCATGAAGTCTTAATTTATTTTGCAAACATATTTGGAATACTTATATATTAATATTAACATTTCTTTTTTTAATACCTTTGAGGGTAATTTTTAAGTAACATTAATCTCTAAGTAAAATTTTAAGAATGGCTCCTTGTGTGATCTTAATTGCAGATAAGTTATTTTTCTATTCTTTCATTTCCTTCTCTGTGTTCAGTGAACTTCATTAATGTACTCTTTGCATCATTGTATTTGAGGATCTAACCAGTGCAATGTGTGCAGTGATAAAATAGCTCTTCTTAATTATCGGTAATTGCTGCCACAATATCCATCTGCTCTTCTTTGTTACTCTATTCAATATGATCTGAGAGGAAAGGGAGCAATGGATTCCAAAGTTGGTGCACAGGATGAAATTTGTTCATTATCTTCCTCTGTCCATGCTAATAATTTAGAAACAGAACGTGACCCAGGTTTGTAATTACAAATTGAATATCAGAATTTCTTTTCTCACTCTGAAAGTAGCAGCTTGGGTAAAAGGTCTACATTTTCCAATGATTAGCATGGGGGCATAGCTCAGTAGCAGAGCATTTGCCTAGTATGATGAGACTCTGGGTTCAATCCCAGGCACTGAAAAAAAATATTAAAATGATTTTCTGGAAATGAAGCCATCTGATCCCCAGGAGAGGATCCAATCCAGAAGAGAAGATGAGAAATGAAGAGAAAGGAACTGGATCCAGTGATATCTTTTGAGGACCCCATGTAAAATGAGCCTACAGCCAGTGCAATCCTCACATTATTTCTTATACAAGTTATAAGCTGATTATTTCCTTTTTTGTTTAAGTCAATTTACTTTTATGTTTATTTTTTACATTAGTCAACTCTTCATGTGGTCTAATTTTTAAAATATAGTTTTAAATTTTAATGAATACATCATAATTGTACATATTTATGGGGCACAGCATGACATTAATACATTTATACAATGTATAATGCTCTGATCAAGATAATTTGGCATATCTATTACCTCAGACATCCTTCTTCATGTTGAAAACATTCAATATCCTATCTACTACCTATTTTGAAATATTCAGTTAACTGAATATTCAATTAACAGAATTATCACATTGTGCTACAGAATATTGGAAGTTATTCCCCTTATCCAACTATACCCCTGTACTGCCAATCATCTTCTTTTCATCCCCCTTCCCAACACCTTTCCCAGGCTTTGGTGACCACTGTTCTGTTCACTACTTGTAATGAGATGGATTTGTGTGTGTGTGTGTGTGTGTGTGTGTGTAGGCTGATTTAGAACTGGATTTTATCAATGTCAACTGAAATAGCCTGAGTAATGGGCAAGTTTAATGAAATTAAAATCTTGGCTCAAAATCTTACAATATGAAGATAGGAAAGTTATGTCCGATTTATTCTACATAACTTTCCTAGGTTCATATATGAATTCACGACCATTGCAACTCCACACTGTGTTCAACCACAAGAATGGGATCAAAATTATAATGGGTTGCACCCCACATATATAATAGAATAAAATATATAATATGTCAAAATACATCCAATTGTCATGTATATCTAAAATAAATAATAATAATAATAATAATGATAATAAAGCTCTTACAATATTTGGTGAGAAACAGTAATTTACACTACTGGCAAAGAACTGTTGGAGGTGTCACAGTATTGTCTGGTGAGCAGCCCAAGGAACAAGCATTCTTGAAAACTAGTCTGACTTCTCAAAGGAAGCGGCATTTGTGCGGGCTTTTACAACATGAATAAGAATTTCATCAGGAGGAAATCTGAATGAAGACATTATTGGTAGTGGAAGACATGCTAAATATAGAGCAAAAATGACACTCTGTTCCTATTTCTTTATTTCACAGATTGTAAGAAAATGATGTCCTAAGTGATAATTTTAAGCATAATTTTATGAGTTTGCTGACTAAACTTCCTATCAACTCCTATTCACCAGTCATGCAGAGGAAGCAGAGGAATGCAAATAATTAGTCAATGTTTATCCAATTTATTTGGCACTGGAATTCTGTGTTTAATTTTCACTTATTACCTGAAAAATAATATCTCTGTTCTGGGAATAATACTATAGATTTTTTTTAGAAGACCTTCTAATTATCTTTTAAGTATACTACTCTTTCTGATCATTTGGATTTAAAACTTAACAATGAATATTATCCTCATGACTTCTCAATAGGGAAAACTTACCAAGTTGGAACAAATATAATCATAAACTTAATTAGAATATACTCATAGACTATTCTTTTCCATAAAAAACACTTAAAATATTTTAGAAGCAAGAAACAGGAAATTATCATCAAGAAAAGGTAGAATTTTTAATATTGTTTTGTTACCATATAAAAATGTTGGAAATTATTAAAGCAAAAAACTGTACATGATATTAAAAAAAAAAGTCATGACTAAGAATTTCAGGCCATCTAGAACTACGAAAACGCTCATTTAAGACACCAAAGCTTAAGGATACTCAAGCAGCACTCTTGTTTCAATCAAAGTCAAATATGACCCTTTCAGAGGAAGCTCTAATCCCCAGGAGATCACAACTGAGAGAAGTATTAAATCTACAAAAGAAGAACCTGAAAATGAGCCAAGTATTTTTGAGTCTTTCTAATACATGTCTTGTTCGCAAAAGTTCAATCACAAAGGGCATTAAAAAAAAAAAGAAAAAGACATGTCAATTTCTCACTTCACAAAAACTACCCAGAACACGAGGCTATAGTACCACAAGCTAAGGCTGCTTTTAATCTTGACAAGACCTTCCTTGAAGGGCTAACTGTGAAGAACAAATAAAAGAACAGTGACCCTGCTTAGAATTGTGAACAAACAGAACATACCTGTTCAAAAGAGAGTCCTAAACTCAATGGCCATTTTCAACCTTAGTGTGCCATCATGCCCTGCAATGTTACCTAAAAGGTTACCATTTTTTATGTCAGAGTCCCAGTCCCTCACTACTTCACACAACATATAATATTCCTACAGGCTTTCGTTTAATAAAGTGGAATCATTGGTATGTTTGTTTCTTCCCCAGAATTTCAACCACATGGGCAAATAGCACAGAGATCCTTGTTTATTGTCATGAACACACTCAGTTTATACTTAAGATTGGCAACCAATTGGACCCGGGCCTGCCCCCCTTGCATGACTTGAGCACTGTAAATAAAAACTTTAAGAGTATCTTCTAATTTGATCCTTCTCTTGACATTTCCTATCTCTACCAATTTCACAGATATTTATGTGAACTTTCAAGCAGAAAGCTGGCTCCCACACTATAAATTTTCTCTTCATCATGCACAACACTAACTCATTACAACATCTGATTGTTTTCCTATTTTTCCCTTCTACTCATAGCCTTGCCTCTAAATCTTCATCAAGTGAACTATTTCGGTGCATAAGTTTTCCTAATTAAAAATTGCACATATTTTCCCAATGGTCTCTCTGCCTCAATTCTTTCCCCCATACTCATGACTGTCTCCACACTGACATCAGAGTGGGGGATTGTCACTCAGGGTTGATCATGACAAACATTTGCCTGTAGAGTTTCTACCAATTCTTTTAAGACTCAATTCAAACAACAGAGGCAGCAGTCAATGGTCTCTCAACCAGAGTGTCCCTCTGCAATATTATGCATGCCATTTGTCTTAATCCTCAATAAAAATTTGAAGAATTGTGTGGACATGGTTGCTTGGTACCCACATCAATCCTTCCTTTTTCAGAGAACCACAAGATAATTGAAGCATTCACCCATGATTATATTTTAAAAAGGTGTCTCCTCATTATACTATTCCAGAAGATCGCAGGCCCTTTTCAACATGGAGGTTTTAAAAATATAATTTCCAAGGTCCCAGCATCAGAGGTTCTGATTTCGTTGGCCCAAGATGGGACTTGAACATCACTGTGTTTTATATCCTTTTACAAATTCCTAAAGTGCAGCCACCGAGGAGAGAAATCGTGTGTCAATGGGCATGTGGGATTCCACAGAGATATTTTTCCTGGACAGTGCATGAATGAATGAGCTAATCAGATGAAAGGGAATGATTGATATTCCCAAGTTCAGGGTCAGGTTTACTTTGTCGCCTGCTGAATATAAGCAGGAGGCATGTAGTACAGACGACAGCACAGCCTGTGACAATTAGGAGACCAGCCAAAAGAATGCATCAAACAGCAAGAGGATAGAGAAGAAGAATGGAAAGAAATCAAAGATTTGAGGCTATTATTGAAATGATGATTATACTTTGTACAAAGCCTTGTCACTGATGTTTTACCTCTTGTCTGTCCCAGAGAAATGTCGTCTAAATGAAAACAACATTTTGCTTAAATTTTTCAGCATTCCATCCCATGCCCATAAGAGTGATCAGTACCTTTGGCATCCAATGTCAAATATGGAAGGAAAGAAAGAGGGAAGGTGTTCAGTCTTGTAAATTGTTAAATTTTAAAAATACATGGCAGCTATTGAGTTGTTCAGTGACTGATAATTTTTCCATAAAGGAGTTTTGATCAGGGTATAGTGGCACACACCTGTAGTCAAACCAAGTCAAAAAGCTGAGGCAAGAGGATTCCTTGAGCCTAGAAATTTAGACCAGATTAAACAAAAAAAAAGAGGGACTCCATTTGAAAGAACACCCACATTAAAAAAAAGAAAGAAAGAAAAAAGAAAGAAATCAAGTCTGGGGACATAGACTTAATATCCAGCACTGTAAAGGAAAAAAAAATTTAAAAAGTAAAAAAGAAATAAAATAGAGTGTTTTAGTATATATTTTTACTATTTTAAATTCCTATATATCATTTTAATAATGAAACAACAACTTATTTTTAAAATTAATAATATTTTTTTGTACATTCCTCCACAATTTCTGACATGGACAGTGGGATTTCTAGAAGATGATATTAACTAATAAATTTCTGCTCTCACATCATCTAACTTGGGCGCTTACTTCTGAAATATTGCAACCATAAACAGGTTCACAATCAATTACAATCTCAAACATGTAACATATTATAATTATAAACATGTTAATAATTAAGAATTTTAAGTATTATAGCACAATAGTTTACTTTTATTTATGTCATAAAATAATTGAAATAAGCACTTAAAATTGATTCATCAAAGGTCATGAAGATCATGATCATCTAGATTAGGCCAAAAAAATAAAGTTTACTTAATCATTTTGTACTACTACACAGTATTTAAAATAGCATTTTGTCCGAAAAAAACCATTTAGCACTGGGGTTACCTTTAAGAGAGGGGTATCAGAGTATATATTCAACTTAGAATGAGTGTATCAATAAAATATGTGCTTATGGCTACAAGAATGAAATGCTTAGAGTTTAAAGAGGTTAGGGATAAAAATCACAGTACCAAATTAAGAATGGCCAAGACAGCATTAAATTAGCATAGTACTTTTTTTTCTAGTAGTTAGAGAATAAGAAAATCATAAAATATTATATATATAACTGAAGATTCATAACCCTGAATAATAATCAGATATTATGAAATTATTGACTGGGCAGTTAGACAGCAAGATGAATTGAACAATGAGAACCATAAGGAAAGACAGTTCCATCATTTTAGCAGTTAATATTTTCTAAAAAACAGAAATACATCCTGACACAGATTTGTATCTGTGTTAGAACAACTAAATATTAACATGCCAATAAAATGAATTATTGCAGTAAATGATATGATAGTTTAAATAATAGGGTAGCTTACCTGCTTCATGCAGTATTTTTGATGACTAGAATCTATTAGTAAAAGGATTGATTTATATAAAAATCACAACTTTAAGATGCAAATGTGTACATTGACAATGAAGTCAGAATAGGTTTCCAGTTGCCTTATTCCCCCTTTATTATCAGTCCTTTCTCTCATTAAAAGATTATGATTATATTTCTTGTAGCCATCACAGGATAAACAGAAGTGAGCACAAAACTGACTTCAATTATTGACAATGAATTTAAAAAGGAAAATGACTTTAACGTTTTGCATAAGCACCTGGTATTACAATGTTGTTTTGACTTTAGGCACAAAGAATTTGAAAAATACCCCCCTTAAAAATCAATGCAAAAACTGGGTAAGGGTCACAATAAGCTATTTTAGCATTCTAGAGTGTGACTAAAGTTGTACAACCCATGCCAAACTAAGCACAGTGAGAATCTTGCCCAACAGTCTGTGACAGTTTCGTCCCTGGTTGTCCCAGAGCACCCTCAGTTCTGTTGGTTGTATGGTTTTCCCTGCAGGAGGAAGCCACCCAAATCAGCAGCTTCACAGCTGTTGTGAGAAAGAACTCACTGCATGCCAATCATTGTCAGTCAGTTTGGCAATCTTGGTGTCCATCTAAAAGAGAGCTCAATAACTCTGCTAGCCTGTGTTGAAGTCCTATTGGAAACAATCAGTAGACTGCAGGGGTCTCACAGATTTAACAGAGAGCTTCAGAAGTTGAGAGAGTCGGGAAGCACAGAGGACTTGATATTCTATCCATCCATCCCTGGTGCACACACAGTGAAGACCACAAGGGCTAACATACCCAAAAATCCCTGGCAAACAGAGCCTGAGCACACACACCTGAAATGTCCATGGGAGGTAAAAACCACAGAAGCTTTAAAGAAAACTGACATTTGAAATCTCTTGCCAGGCCATATATTAATGAACAGAAAGAAGAGACCTTCCTGGCTTAAGGTCTTTGAGTATATATCCTTAGACCACCTTACTATGAATCCTAAGTACTCAAACACAGTGGATTCAGTAGATTGTCACCCAAAAAAAGAAGGAAGAGGAGGAGGAGGAGGAGGAGGAGGAGGAGGAGGAGGAGGAGGAGGAGAAGGAGGAGGAGAAGGAAAGAGGGTGAGGGCAGAAATAACCAGGAGGCACATATGGCAGGAAAGAGAAACTCTGCATTTTTTCCAGGCAGGCCATGAAACAAACAACAAACAAATGAAACATCAACGCTCAGTGGGAAAAGACAGAACATAGAATTCATTAATTAGAATTAATCAGTGGTCTTCTTGAATGTTTGTCATTCAAATCAGTGTTATCAAAAAATAAAAAGAAATGAGAAAATTTGACCAGTATTTTAAAGAAAAATGTTCTAGATACTATTGTATCAGACTTCATGAAAGCTTTTATAAACATTTTCGAACAACCAAAAGGAATCACATTAAAACATTAAAAGAAATATAATGACTTTGACTCAAGGAATCGTGAATCCCAATAAGCACAGAGTCTCTCTCCTCTCTCTCTCTCTCTCTCTCTCTCTCTCTCTCTCTGTATATATATATATATATATATATATATATATATATATATATATATCAATAAAAATTTTGAAGTTAAAAATATACTGGCAAAAATTCTCAAGAGTCTCAGGAGTAAGAAGCTGAAGGGAAGGAAAAGCAACTCAAAAGAATAATTGAAAACATTTTAAATATTATGGAAAAATTCAGTGGGTAGATATGGGGCTCAATAGGTCTCAAGTAGAAGAAAGACAAAGAAGTAACATATCTACACGTAATAGTGTAAGTGCTGAAAGCCAGAGAGCAAGAGAAACACTGCATGGAAGAATGAGATTGATGACCAATCATATACAGCATGATTAATGCCCAACTTCTCAGAAATAGCAAGCCAAAAGGCAGTGTGTGACTGCATTCAATTTTATAGCAGAAAATATTTGTCAGTCAAGAATTTTATAACCAACAAAAGTAATCATCAAAACTAAAGAGTAAATAAAAACAACCCTCAAAAAAATAATAGAAGAAGACTAAGGGCCTATGCTGCCCTGACTTATAAGAAATATTCAAGAAAATTCTTCGGGCTAAAAGATTTTATTTTAAATTGGCAGAAATTAAAACTGGTATAAATGATAAATATGTGGATATATATAAAAATAACTATGATATAGTTTCTCTCTTCTGTTAACTTATTTAAGTTAAATTAATGTAAATTAATAATTGTGACACCATATTTTGCAATTTAAGGAACATATAGTATTATATATGTGTGTGTATATATATATATACACACACTATATATAAAAAAAGAGATAGGAAATATGTTTGAATACAATTTGTATATTTTACCAGAATTAAACTACTACTATAATTTTGCAATAGATTGTGACAACTTAATAGGCACAGTGTAATCCCTAGATCTTGAGTAGAAAAGCTATGATCCTTAGAATAACCTAAACTGTCACTTATTTTTTTGTGTGTGTATGTGTTTTCTTTTTAATTTTAGGGAGGGATTATAATGAAATATGAAGGAATAAAACTAGCAAAATAAATCAAAACTTGTCCATCAGAATCTATAAAACATTGATAAGATGTATTTATTGTAGAAGATCAAAGTAAATATGGCAATATCATATGGTCATGAAATATTGTTAGTAGGGCAATTCCCTGCAAAGGTGTCTATTAATTCAACATAGTTTCTATCCAGATCCTAGAAGGCACTTATAGAATCTGACAATAACAATATGAACTCAAAACTCTTGCGAAAATGCAAAAAATGAGAGTATTTAAAAAATCTTTGAAAATAACAAAGGTGGAAGAAATCCCCCTCCTAGTTTTTAAATTTACTGTAATGGTACAGAAATCAAGACCATGGTATCGTCCAAAGAAGTCATAAATCAAAAGAATTGTGTGACTTCAGTAGTGTCTTTACATTTATTTTCAAATGGAGTTTGACAAATAAGTTATGACAATTCAATAGGGAAAAGAAATTCCCTTCAATAATTAGATATTCATATACACATATTTACACATAGATATTAATATTTATGTGAGCATATATTTAGATTTATGCAAGAAATTTCTAATTAAATAAAAATATGTTTATAACCTTATTTCACACTATGAAAAATAATCCAAAATAGATCAAGGACAAAGGTAAAAGCTAAAACTATAAAATAAAACACATACACACATACACACAGGAGAAAATTGTGAAATTTAATCAAGCAAAGTTTCTTAGACATATATGGAAAGGTCTGGTGTTGAGCATAGGGATTGTCTCCAAATGGGCATGAGGAAACTTTTTTAAAAGATGGAATCAATTTAAAATTTCATTGTAATTATGGTTGCAGCACAATATAAATCTACTAAAAGTTATGAATTGTCCATTACAATGAGTGAATTTTATCTTATACCAATTATACCTAAAACTGTTAAAATTGGTTGCTAAAATGTCAAAATATGTATCTCATAAATTTCTATGGAACAATACCTAATAATTATAATATGAGCAATCATGTTCTAGAAAACAAAACTGATTAGAATTGATTGTTGCCTTAAAAGAGAGAAATGGTAAAAAGAATATTCACTGTTCCTCTCAACAAGATAGTGGATTGGACTTTTATTTTATCAGCATTTTGTATAATAGAACTAGAAAATTGTGAAGAAGTAGTATGATCTATTAACCTGAGTGCTAGTACATTTTAGTTCTGAAATCCAGCCCTCTGGTCAAAATATATGTCAATCAGCTCTAGGTTGAATAAAGAGAAAATGCTAGAATGATTCTACACTGAGCTGACAAACTGATTATTAGATTAATTATTACTTTGCTTTACTTCTTTGTAGCCCAAATATGTGGTTGGATATTTTGTTCTGCATTTGTAGTCTGTCAATCAGTAAAGCCAGCAACACATCAAGGGGCAAGTTGTAGAAGGTAAAGCCAGATTCAGGAGAAATGATCTCCCAGTTGGATTAAATTTCATTACTTGGACAAATGATGCCCAGTGTCCTGAGATTCAAACATTTTTCCCTAATAACTAAATTGCCAATTTACACTTTCCTCTTTAAAATTGACTTCAATAGTCAAAATGTGAAAAAAAAAAATATATATATATATATGCTTAAATATTTTAATAAAAACACAGGGAAAGTTGTAGTTTTGAAGATCTCCTCAGTTATCAGTAATTTAAAATTTTAAATAGAGTATATAGTACAAGTAATAGAGCTAAACAATTTATATTAATTATTGCAAAAGTTTCTTTTCCAAAGAAACAATAAATGTGTCCCAGTAGTAAATGAGAATGAATTAGTATAATTTGCTTAAGAAAACTAAGCCTAGAAATACAGATTAAAAACTCAGAGAATAACCTGAATGGTTCAAGGTCACTGACAAAAAAGAATTTTAATATTTTATGACACATAATATGTAAGTTTGAATATGTCAACATTTACTCTTGATTTTTATTCACTTCTTGTTAATTTTTCATTTTGGTTTAATGGTAATCATTATACATTTGTGGACCCTTTTTATAATCCATTCAAAGTTATTCTATAAAAAACAACAGCAACAATTTTATTCTTGACCTTGTCATCGTATTGGCAGTCATATATTTTTGTTGAATTCACATTTTTCAAAATTAAACATTAATAATATACTAATGTATTATTATTATTATTCACAAACCAACTTCAAAATAATTTTGAAATTTTGTTTTCTTTTTTTTAAATATTTTTTAGTTGTCAAGGGACCATTATTTTGCTTATTTATATGTGGCTCTGTGGCTGAGAATGGAACCCAGTATTTCGCTTCACACTGTGCTACTGAGCCACAACCCCAGTCCCTTGTGTTTTCATTTTTATACACTACTTAAGGAACAATCATTGTCAGATGATAGAATTGATAAAAAAAGAGTAGCTCTCACTTGAATTGATCTATGATGTTTGCCAACCCATGTTACATTGGTGACAGCTTCTTGATCTGCTAGAAAAAATTTCAGGGTCAAAGAAGCAGTAGATAGGCAGTTAGCTGAACAATTATATGATGCTCAAAAATACCATTTTAAATTTTCTTCAGCAGTGTGAATAACACAGATACTTTCTCTAAAAGTCCTCTCTAAGTACCTAGTCAATTCAAGTACAAAATTAAAGGTTTTGATATTACATATGTCAGCCCCTTTGGATATACTCTGTAAAGCAAAATGTCCAGAAAAAGCTATACTGAAGTCCTAATCATTAGTATTTATAAACTTTTTGGAAATAGTGTCTTGCAGATGGAATCAAATTCAGATGAGAAACATGTGTTCTAATCCAATATGGCTAAGTGTCCCCTTGAGAAGAACAAAATGCCATGTGAAGATAGAGACACATGGGAGAACACTATGTAATGACAGACAGAACCTAGAGTATTGCAACTGCAAGCCAAGGAACACTTGGGCTTTCAAAGACTAGAAAAAAACATCAAGAATCCTTGCTTAGATGACTTGGATGGAGTATAACCCAGTCAAATCCTTGATTGGAGGTTTCTAATTCAGAACTTTTGAAATTCAATTTCTGTTGTTTGTAAGCCCAACATTGTGGGTATGTTTGTAATGGTAACCCTGGAAAATACATATATACTAAGATTTCAGCATGTGGGTATTCTTTACAATAGATATCTACAGATATGAATGTAGTCTTGAAATTGGGTGATAGGTAGAGACTGGAAGCATTTTGAGACTACAAATAGAAAAGGTCTAGATTGCTGGTAAAAGCAGTTATAAATAAAAGAGTTGAAGAGAAAACATTCAACACTGTTTTAGAGAATACAAATATCATGATGAAAAGAATTTTTATAGAAATATGAGTATTAAAGGTATCTCTAAAGATGTCACAGATAGAACTGAAGAACTTTTTATTAAAAAAATGGAAGATGGTATACTCCACTGGTTTGTGGAAAGCATAACCAGTAGGGCAATAAATTTGGATATTTAGATGAGAAGATTTCCAATCCAAGTGTACAGACTTCTTTTTATTTTCTTCTTATACAAAATGCAAGACAAAGTGATAAATTGAGGAACCACTAAAAAGAAATCACCTTTGATGAATTGGAAAATTCTCAGCATTGCCAGAAATTCTCAGCATGCCCTGAAACTGTTCCAAGTCTTCGGCAGGGATATTACTTTCTGAAGAAATTAGATGTGTTATTCTTGATTCTAACCAACCATCTTAAGAAGTCAGGATATAGATAGAATTTTCTGTAGAATATTCCCTCTTGTTTGATGTATCCCCATCATGTGCGAAGGAGACGAAAAAGGTTTGTTTATTTATTTATTTATCTGTTTATTTATTTTTTAATAAGCAAAAGCATTGGACTGGATTGGAAGTTACAGAGATGAGAAGAAATGAAGGAAAAATACTTTATACCTCCCTTTTATATTCTGCCAAATTCTACCTTGCTGTCTACATAAAATCATGAGGCTGAGCCATGATGCAAAGACCTGGGTCAACAAGACCTCTTTGTGTCAAGAAGGCAGGGCCACACCTCAGTGGGCCAACAGGATGGAGTGCTTGCTGCCCTTGTGGGCCAAGGGGACAGGGCTGTTGCACCAGTAGGATCAAAAGACAGAGATTTGAAATTCAGATAATTTTTCTTAGGTCATACAATTTAATGAAATTTTTCCCTTATAGCTTTTAGACTTCTTCTAATTTCTTTCTTATATAATTGAAATATCTACCATGTGCCAGTTACACTACACCATTGCAGAAGCAGATACCTTCTCTGGTTTCAGTGATAGGAATTTTGCAAGGAGAAATCACATTTCAAGTATTACTCAAAACTGATCCAATGGTAACTTAGAAAATAAGATTGTTGTACTTTTGAGTGAATTATATTCAGGTGAGATCTCAGAGTTAATATTGGATTGGGCTATCTTTGGGGGATATTAGGATGAAGTGAATATATTTTTTAATTAGGATAAATATGAATTTTGAAGAGCAATAAGGCATACTCTTCTGGGTTGAATTCTGTCCCCTGAAAAAAATATACTAAAATCCTGAGCCCCAGAATGTGTGAATGTGACCTTATTTTTAAACAAGGTGCTGTACATAAAGTGAACTTTTGATGATATCTTTAGGTATGCACTGTGAGAAATAGAAACTCTGGTGGTCCATTTACAGCATATAGTATTCAGCCTTAATTGTATCCAATTATAGCCATTTTAATTTTAGCCCTTCCCTTTGCCCGCCCTAATTTTAAAATTAACCATTTGCATAGATTGTGCCTCTGAGTCCTCCAATCAAGGCAAAGGGCAGCACTGCATTAAGTTTATAAACAGGCAGACTGCCTTCCCAATGCTTGCTAGCCAAATTCCCTAGCAAGCCAGTCTGGCAGAAGTAAAGTTTGCCTTACCTATCCACTTTCAAGGAGGTTTTAGGTTTCTTGTGGTACCTCGATATTTCTAACATGCACTAATTCAGCAAAACTGATATATTTTGAAGATGAAAGCAATGTTCTGTGAAGATAGAAATACACAGAGAACATAATAGTAGACAGCACATAATACTGGACACAAAACTTGGAGTGTTAGAATCACAAACCAAGTAACATCAAGGACTGATGCCCATCACCAGAAGCTGGGAAAAGTCAAGGACAAATTTTACCCATATGCTTAGAGGAAATATGGCCTGCTGATACCTTGATTTTGGATTTCAAACTTCTTAAGTTTGACAGAATAAATCTTATTGTTTCAAGTCACCCAGTTTCTCTACTTTATTAGGGCAAATCTATGAAACTTATTCAGACAATTAACTAGTAAAAAAGAAGGATGCCTGGATTGGTAATTTTTCTCTTATCTAAAAGATTAAGTGAGAAAACTCTTACATATATGAACCAGGATTTAAAATTTTGTACATTTCTGTAGTCTCTTCCTATTGTAATTTATACAATGGAATGAAATTTTCCCTATAACTTATAAAAGTAATGCTATTTTTAAGTGATCATATGGCTTAGGATTATGCAAAGTAATTCACATATATTTTCATCTAATAATCAATAACTCACTATGGTAGTTACCATTGTTTCTGTTAAGTATCACAGGAGATCATAAAGAATAAATTTTTTGACTAAAGACAATAAATCCATGTCTGTCCAAATCCAAAATTCAACCTCTTAACCACAAAGTTTATTTGAAAACTGCTGTTTAATTCTCTCGTATCTGATTTTCAAAACTAGATTTAAAAATTAGTTGGTACAAATAACACTTGAGGACCTGTTATGATGGTATGTTTCTAGGATCCATATAAAAATTGGAAGGAAATAATATTTTTCTTTGGTTAAAAACGAACAAATATATCAACTCTTACCATTTATATGTTTTATTATTGACACGTATTACTTTATAATTTGGAGTGCCCAAATTTTTATCAACTGAAATTTTATATTGCAGAATAATTATTCTTCACTGTGTGTGTGTGTGTGTGTGTGCTAGAATGCTATCCTAAAATATTAATTTCAAAATGTCATTATGTCTTACAATAAGTTTGTATGCATGTGGTGAATTAAAGATGGCTACACATTTGCTCATGTTCTCCCCTCCGGTATTGGGAAATAGTCCCCTCCACTCCATTTTGAGGAATCCTTTCTAACCACTTGGCCAGTTGTGCATAGAATAAGTGCATTGTACCCAGATTTAAAACAGCTGTAGTTTCTACTCCTTTGTTATGGAGCACTCTCCATGGGAGCCATGATGTTCCATGCAAGAAATACAACCACTCAGCTAAAGGCCAGCATGAAATGTCCCAGTCTCCTTACAGAGAGTGAGGGAGAGAGTTCAGCTTCCATCCCAACATGGAGCAAAACATGAGAGTAAAGCCTTTTTTGACTTTTCAACCCAGCTGACAAAATATAGGGTGGAAAAATTAGCTAGCCAATCCTCTGCCTGAATTCTTGGCCCACAGTTTCATTGGATAATAATAAAATTGTGTGCAAACCATTAACTTTAGTTCCTCCTTCATTATGCAGCAATGCATAACCTGATCAGGATATTCAATTGCATTTTACATAATGAAGTCAAAACCATTTCCATTCATTTTGTTTTTTTGTTTTCTATCCCAAATCTCTGACCTGGAGGTTCTGTCCAACCTGGTTTTGTGCAATTTGGCTGATAAGAGTAGTCATTTGGCTTCACCAGTAATTTGCAGGTGCTTCATGGATTTGTATGTTGTCTGATTTTGTGCTTTTATTTCTAACAGGATAAAAAAAATACTGATTAAATTTATGTTTCCATCTGCTTACAAGAAGGTCACAACATGCTTTTAAGATTTAATGCATGATAAATTTTCAAAGTAGTTTCCAAAATTTAAAAGAAGTTGGGATAATAAAAGCTATTTTGTTGTTGTTGTTGTTTTGTTTGCTACTATTTTTAAATTATGGGAGCAAGAGTATAAGAAAAACTTATTTCTCATCTTAATTCTGTAGTGAGAAAAAAATAATTTTTACAAATGGCTTCTTGAATATTTTCCCTTATTTGAACAATGCCTTTAAAGTAATATCTATCTGATATTCCTTAGTAAACATATGTATTTTTCTTTTTGTGATTTCATGAAAAGATTGACTCTCATGAAACATCTTATTAACTATTGCAATCATTATACTTTTGCTATCATATCCATTAATTCTTCATTATTTGTCAGATATCTATTGAATGTTCTCTGTGTTTGGGATATTTTTCTCGAGGTTATAGTCCTGTAAATAGTCACAAGAGAAGAGACAGACAAGTTAGCAAACACCTATTTCCCAGACAGGTGTGCTCCCAGAGAAGCAACCAGGTGGCACAGAAGCAACAGCCTTGGGTCTTGGGGATAGAGTCTTGGGTCTGCTAGGTGCAGACTTGTAGGAGGAGAAGGCATCAGCCCACCTTGACTGGAAGGAGTACTCGGAACAATTGGTGTGGAGCATCATGCACCAAGTGGCACACGGAGCAAAGAGCAGGACCAGATCCAACATGGACAACCATACCAGGGACTCATTGTGAGTACCCTGGGAAAAAGCCAGAAGAGGAGGGAGAAAGCAGAGGGGGCTTAGAAAGGGAACCATTCTCTGATTTTGAAACTGTATATTCCTGCTGGAAAGAAAGAAAAAAAATAATCATACTCCTAATTCCATGGCTCAGAGGTAACCACTAATACTTTCACATGAAAGCATTTGTTTTCAAGATGGTTTCAATACACAGTTTTTAACCATTAACAATTTCATATAGCATTTTTTAAAAAATTATGAGCAACTTCCTGACCTCTATGGAAAATGTTTTTATGATTACTAAATTATTTTTATTGATGTTCTGGTAAGTGTTGTGTTAAAGGCTTTACAACCACTCTTCTGGGGAATAAAAGTCCTGATTTGTGGAACTTGGAATTTTTTGCTAAGAAAACACTCCTTCACTGGCTAGTTTCAAACTCAACAGGCTACTGAACACATAGTTGGGAAAAAAAAGTCACAATGTTCTCTCCTGAGTGGAGTAAGCCACTTGAGCACACTGTTTTGAGTTGATTTTCTGTGCTCTAGGTAGCCTTAACTTCATTTCACTTTTTCTGTTATTGGATACTTGATTTCCATACATTTCCTTTTATAAACAAGATCTGACTATCACCTTGATATGTAATCCTGAGAGGAAGGTGCTGTTTAAAATTTTACAATTTCTGACAATTATCTACTGTCTGGAGATAACAGATAATTGCATATTATAAGTAAGATTGACTTAGATAATTTTTCCATTTTGTCAAGAATTGTGTACTGCAATGAAGAGATTAGACATGATGTTTTTATAAAATGTACAATTGAAAAAAATGTTATGAATAATAGTAGTTGTAAATATATTTAAGAAAGACACATGGGGAGATGAATGACAATGTAGAAGCACAGGGAAGGGGAAATTTACACTATCAGGACAAGGGTTAAATAATCCACTGGCAATTCAACAACAGCAAATATTGAGTACCATTGTATATCATGGCCTGTTTTCACCACTGCAGATATCCTATTGAACCTGTGGGGAGGGGATTACCATAACTGAGTATCCATTCTGATGGAAAAGGCAGATAATAAAGGAGAGATCACTAGCATAGAATGTTAAAAGTGCTCCTCACTACTTTTTCTTTATCAAAGGAGGGGTACTAGGATTTGTTCAGGCTGCAGCTGAGCATTTGGAGCACTTGAAAGCTAACCACATCCTCAGGACCTCTTTGTATATCAAACACCTTGGAAATACGTGGCAATGATTTTTTGCTCAGGAATGTGACTGCTGTGGTTTGGCTTCAAAGCAGTGATGAAGAGAAGAAATTGTAAGTAAAATAGCAAGAAAGGCTGCAATTGGAGGTGATGCCACCACAGTTCACAGCTAGAAGATAATTCCTGATGGATATAAAGGGCAGCCCTTCCACAGCTTCTCGCCACTCCACCCACTTGCCTCATTGAGACAGTAATGAGAATCTCATCAAACCTGCAACTTGGAAAGTCAGAATTATTCTCATGTCGACAATTTACCCAGGAACATAACTGAGCATTTCCTTAGCATCTTTGATTTCCTACAGCAAAGTTTTGCTTGTTTGTGTTTTTCCATCAGTGAAACCCTCATATTTATTTTACACAGTTTCCTAAGCATTTTGTCTGTTTTCTGTTGTGCCTGGAATATCTGGGTGTGCTTTGATATCATTTGTTGTAAGTCGATATGGTATTCCAAGAGGGATCTCTGGGAAAGAATCAGATTTCTTTGTGCAGTAACTGTATATGCACCATTATCCAAGGTCATCAGTGGTAAGTCAGGGAGCCAGCGAAGCACTGAGGAGCAGTGTCTACCAGACCACATGCTGAAGACATGGGGCCAAAGAAATGAAACTCAGGATGTGAATTCTCAAACTCTGGCAAAAAAAAAAAAAAAGTGATCAGCTGTAGATTTTTCAACAGAGATAATACTAGAGTAAAGATTAAGAAAGTATTTTTTGAAAAGAAATAAACTGAGAACAAATTGTTAAAGAGAAGATTCAAAAGGTTTAACAAAATGTAAGAGCAAGAAGGGTAGTTATAAAAACCGAGGAATTGCACACTGAGCTAAGTAAACAGGCCCATTTGAAATAAAATTCTGCATTAGAAATGGAGAAACCTGAAACAACCAGATGGCCTGCAATTGTATTTCTACTAATCTTATTTTCTTAATGGCTTAAAGGTAAATTTAAAGTTAAATTAGGTTCAGAATGCAATTGGGAGTTAAATGGTGTGTAAATTAATAGTTCAATTTTTAAAGTAATGGTATTAGTTTAGATTTTGAAATAAACTGGTGCAAAACCACATATGTGGGAAATAAGAATGCTTTAAACTTTGTAAAACTTCATGGGAGTCGCACTGAAACCTAACAGGTTCACTAATGAAAGCAGCAGCAATACTAAGTGTAAAAAAGGCAGACTTTGATGTCATTTGTGAGAAGGCACGTTTTAAAACAAGAGATGAATACTACTGATAACAGAAAGGCTTCATGTGACTATTAAAGAAAAGACGTGGAAAAGAATTAATAAAAGAATTATTAATGGTTAAAGATATTTAGTGTATTCACTAATACTATAGTCAAATTAATCATTGTTTTTTCCAATGAAGTTTTCCAAGAAAGTCCATCCTTTTCTTTATTGTTTTTGTACTTCTATGTGAACATTTTTCAATGAATTAGTTATTAGGTACTAGAAAACACTGGGGAACAAGTAGCTTGACAGGTATTATAGTGCTGTGTCAGAGTATAATGGGGACCATCTGTCCATATAAACAAAGACCATACAATTAGATAATTTCCATTAAATCCTTTATTATTTTAAAAATGAAGCTAAAGGCAATTTCTATTTATCCTTCACTGTGGTTTTACAGCATATGGAGATAGAATCAAAAACTCATTTATATTTGTTTGAGGGTCTACAATTCATTAGTGTATCTGAAAATCTTCTCCTTGCTCTAGCATGAATTTAAGCAATCAAAACTGGAGGAGGAAGAAAAGATAAGGAATTTAATAAAATATTTTTAAAGTTGTCATTGAGTTGTAAGTGTTATTATTACTAACCTTATTTCCTCCAAAGTTTTTACTCAGGTTCTCACTAACAAAAACAATAAATAAATAAAATTTATGTGAGTTGATAGGTGAGTTAGTTGGCTGGATTGTGGTAGTAATTTTACAATATATTTATACTTCAAAATATTACATTATATGACTTAAATATACACAATGTTTATTTATCAAATGTGCCTTAGTAAGACTGAGAGAGGAACAAGGAAACAGTATGATGGGGTAATTATTTTAAGCTGAGAAAGTAACATGAAAAAGGGTTTCTATGGACCTATTTTTAAGGTCAGAGCATCCTTGGAAGCCAGCTATAGCTTGAACATATTGATGATGGACGTATATATTTCAGCTGGTCAAATGCATTCCCTTGTTGTATAGTGCTTTTCAGATTGGTTAAGCACCTTATTTAAACACATCAGTTCATATATTATTTGTAAACTACCAGGGCACTTATAACAAAATGCATAACAGTCTATTTACCCAATGGCCATATTTTCTGCAATTTTATTGAATAAGTCCATAGTGTTTCCTAAAATAAGTTTATTAATAAGAATTTTAGAGTAGTCTACTAAATGCGATAAAAACTAATATGATAAAACCACAAATATTTCTTAAGGGTTATAAATAATTGGAACCTGTTATTTTTGGTAGGTTATATCAAAGAAATGCCTCTGAACTCAATTCTAGTAAATTAGGTTTCCAATTAAAATGACATTTTATTTATTTAGTTTTTATTTGTTCATTTGTTGGCTGCTAGATTTTTGTCATTTAAAATTATTACTGTTTTTATTCTGCAAATAGTTAAACAAAAATTAGATTAGAAATGGGACACTTTACCTCGGCTTCTTTCTGGCAGACTGAAAGACATTTTTTTTATTTCAGAAAATCCAATTTCAATTCATCGCATTTTATTAGATATAGAACACAATCCAAATCTTTTATTTGAAAATCACTTGCCAATGTTCAGAATTGATTATTTCACTGAATCATGATATTTTAATAAATATTAAAAGGTTAATAAACTAAAACCTAAATCTTGCAGAATTTTCAAAAGCATTTAACTACTCTATCACTTTATGCTTCTTCGTAAAATTATTATGTATTATAAACTTTCATCGAATTACTATGTGGGAGACATTGTCCTAAGCACTTAAGTTTGGTGGTTGGATCAATATTCTAATATACTCATGAGAAGAAAATGAATAATATATGTAAGATACTATACATTTATTACTATAGTCAACAAGACATAGTGGTGTGGGTGAGAGCATCAAGGGATGGAGAGTAACTTAAACATAGGGGGTCAGAGTCACATCCCTGTGAAGTTGACAAGTGAGCTGAAGCCAGAATGATTTGGGGAAGTTGACATGTAAGGGTCTGATCAATCTTGCAGATAGAAGAATTGGAGTAGTCAGTTATCCTAAGATAGGGATGAGCTGGACCACTCCAGGGCCAGAAGATGTACACACAGGAAGAAACAAAGTCAGAAGTATGGCATAGGAAGATCATGTATGGTCACAGCAAGAGCTTGCAGTGATGAGCCACTGAGCTTGAGAGCACACTCCTGGCTATAGAAGATGACTTTTCTAACTGGTGGATGGAGCATGGTGGTGTGGTAGAAGGGGAAAAAACTAAGGAATACAAGAAGGAAAGTCAATTAGGAGGTACATTCAGAAGTACATGCAGAGAAGGACGATGGCTTTAATGAATTATTTCCCTAGAGGCAAGAAGATGGAGATAGTTTCAGATACACTTTGAAAAAAGAGAAGAAAGAATTTCCAGATGGAGAGGAGGAAGGAAAAGAGGGAGAGAGACATCAGTTATAATGACTAAATTGTGAACCTCAAATACTGGGTTGATGTCATTTCCAGAACACTTCTGTTTTAGTCATGTTACATTTGGTAATGCTGAGAAACCCATGAGTAGATAATATCTATTGAGTGAACAATTTGTGCCAAGCACCGTCTAAATTTCTTTATGTATATTATTAAATTTAATCTTTTTAACAAATCTATGAATAGTAGATACTATTTTACCAACACAAAAACACTCATAGAAAGGTTACTAACTTTCCCAAGTTTATATAATCAGTAAATTACTGTAGATTGAATTTGACTTAATCTCCCTGTCAAGGTAGGTAAATTTACAGGATACATTTTGATGTATGCATTAGTATTCAATCCCAGGGTTAAATTAGAGTAGATTTCTGCTTCTCTAGGAACAAGATCGTCAGACTGTTTTCTAAGAGATATCAAGGTTGGAACCATTGAGGATGAATATATCAAAATCTGGAATCAGTATCTCAGGTCTATAATCTCAGATATCCAATTTTATCATCAGATTAATTTTTAGAGGTTGGCTACAGTGGATATGCTTGGGAGATGGATGGATAAAAGCATCAAATGAAATACTGAGAATTTCCAAAGCATCCATTTTGGTTGCATAAGTGTGATGATTTGGATATGCTATGTCCCCTAAAACTTCTATGTTAATGGAGGAATGGCCAAAGGAGACTGATCAGATTCTGAGAGCTGTAACCTAATTAGTCCATCTTAGTTTAAGTGGAGTGGGTAGTACCCATTGCTGGGCAATGGTTGAGTGGGGTGTAACTGGAGGATGTGGGGCCCTAAGGCTGTGCCCTGAGGGGCTCATCTTTCCTGTGGCTCCTTCCCCATCTCTCTGTCTGCTTCCTGTACCCCGTGAATTAGCAGCATTTCACCATACCCTTCCTCCATGATGTTTTTCCTCACCTTAGATCCAAACCAATAGAGTCAGCCAACTATAGACTGAAACCACTGATACTGTTAGCCACAAATAACCTTTTTCTCTTCTAAGTTGCTCCTGACAGATATGTTGGTCACAGCAATGCAAACCTGACTAAAACACATAGGCATGCATTTGTATTTTTTACAATGGGAACTCATTGTTTTGTGCCTTAGAAGACAAATGATAATGAGAATTCATGAAGATAGAAAACAGCTGAATGAATGAGATGATTCAAGTATTCAATGTCATCAGACCACAAAGTGAAGATAGTGTGGCCAAATAGGATCAGGGTGCTTTGATCTTCTGGCCAGTGACTGCTGAAATCAAAGATGTTGGCTGATCTCCCCTGAGAGGGCACTGCACTTTTGATTAATGTCTCTCACTCTGACTTCACACTTATGAGCAAATCCCTTCTAATTTAAGTACTCTTTTATGTAGACATAGTTTTTATCAGAACACATTATAGTTGTACAGCCACTTTCTGAAAATAATTGTTTCTCTTTCTTTTGACTCTCAATGTATAATGGCTTACTAGTTCAACGCTAACAAGTGTTAAGAGTGAACTTCATTGTAGATTCAAACTGCTGAAAGTATATGCCGAGTTTGCTATTGATATCAGTGACTTCTACTTTTTTTCAGATCTAAAGCCAGCATTTCTTCATGAATCTATTTTATTGCACAAGGATCAAGAACACAAACTTCACAGACTTTTTGAATTCACTAGCCAGAGAGAGAGCTTCCAAATCCTACTGGCAACAGTTCTCATTTTGTGAGCTGACCTGATCACATTTAGCACTTGAGTCATCTAATTCATTCCCATTTTCTGCTCTTCATGTGTTCTCATTTGTCTTCTGAAATAAGAAACAAAACAGTGACCTCTCATTGGAAAAAAAATATAAATGCATGGTCATGCAAACATAAATATTCTGTTTACTTTGGAAATATTCAATGTTTTCATTTGCTGCTTTTATGTTTCCACCTCACAAGTTTGTCTACTGGGGCCAAGACGTAAAAAAAGTCCATCTACTCTCAGTTTGATAATAAAATTAAGTATCTGAGATTATGAAGCTGAGGTTTTGACTATAGACCTTGATGTATTTACAACTATATTGGTGTTTGAACTTAATTCCTCCTGGAAAACAGCCTGACAATCTTTTCCCAAGAGAAACAGAAATCTACTCAGATGTCACCATGGGGCTGAATACCAGTGCATACATTTTAAAACACCTTATAATTTTACTTACATTGAGAGAGGGATTAAGTCTAAGTCTTCCATTATTAAGTCATTAATATATTGGTGGTTAAGTAACTATTTTCACTACCTAATCACCAGTTTCCTTATATTTAACTGAATGCATCATGTAATTAGGTACACTGTGATGCAAATATATATAAATCACACATGCAAACAAAATAAGTAACATAAAGGGTATGCAAAATATGTGTAGGCTTCATTAACATTTATGATATGTAAATTTATGCATTAAACCATTGTTTGTGAACAAATCACCTATGTTCCTAAAATTTAATGCTGAACAAGACAAAAAAAGAATCTACTAAGATGAATCTAATTTTGCTGACTATGAAAAACTAATTTCAAATTCAAAGACCTGCAGACTGAAAGTAAAAGAATGGAAAAAGATTTAATTTGCAGTAGGTAAAATAAAGCAGGAGTGGCAGCTTTCATATTAGATAAAATAAATTTTAGAACAAAGAAATTTGCTAGAGGCAAAGGGGCATTATATAAGGACAAAAAGATCAACCCAGCAGATCAACTTAGAAGTCTTAAATGTATATGTATCAAACAGCAAAGCCATAAAATAAATAAAGCAAAAACTAACAGAGTTGAAAGCAAAAATAGACAAATACATGAATGAAGTTTTAAATTTTGTCATCTCACTCTGATACAACCACTAAACAGAAAATCAGCAAGAATATAAACAATGAGAATTCGATCAACCAACCAGATCTAGTTAGCATATGTAACATATCCTAACCCAAAACCCAATAACAGCAGCAGCACCATAAGCATTTTTTAATGTATGAAATACTCACCCAGAGACCACACCCAGGATCATGGAACTTATCTCAAAAAATTAAAAGAAATGAAATTTTTTAATACTAGTGAAATCCAAGCAAATATAAGACCACAGAAAATGTCTGAAAGTTAAACCATATACTGAAAAATAATGCATTGTGAGAAAGAACATCTGAAAGGAAATAATGATTAAATGAAACCAAATTAATACAGTTACACAGAGCATATTATAATATATGGGTGAATCTAGACAGGTACCAGACACACACATACAAACATAAGTCAAACTGTGGATCTGAAAAATATCTGTTGATTATATCCATGTCAATATCTTGGTCATTTTGTTGTACTACAATTTGAAAATGTTAAGTTAGGAGGGAAACTGGGAAAAGGGCATTGAGGATCATTAAATATTATTTTATAGCTACATGTAAACCTGTAATTACCTCAGAATTGAAAGCTTAATTTAAAAACTCAAGGGAGTTTTAGAAATAACCATAGGGTGTGCATGAGGACAGGTTTTCTAAAGTCTGCTCTGCCATTTGTTTAGCTCAGCCACCTCAAAAATTCACTTTACCATTCTAGTATTCCCTCACAGGAAATGAAGGAATTTAGATAAAATGTGAAATTTCCAGTCTATTGGGTAGTAAATAATTATATCACACTGTAAAACATTTTATAGCTATTTCGCCCCACCAGAACCACTTTATGAGTTTATTTAGAAACCACTAATGGAGATTTTTACATGAAAAAAACTGTGTGTTTCTCCCTTTATTAATCTCCTAAATCTTTATAAACTTGAAAAAGCATAGTATTTTGTAAAAATATTATTCGTCCATTCCATAGATCATGTTTATAGACTCTGTAGGTCCACATGTCCACTGCTATCTGTAATTCCTTAACCCCCTCTGGGTCCACATTTTATGGTTTGCAAATTTAATAAGATAGGCTTAAAAAAAATCTCAGAGGTCTCTTTCAGACCCAGAATTCCAAGGAGAAGCTTTAGATTTTTCAACCATGAAATTCTTAATAGCTTTTGACTTACTATTAACCACAGAATTTGCATATGAATCATATTTCCCAAAATGTGAGAGTGCATTATCAAATTACATGCAAATCACACCTAATAGGTTACAAAGCACAAATATACTGTGGCCATGATCCTAAAGACATATCATCAGTCACAAATGTTTTTTATTAGTTCCTAATTGAAATAATATTGAGTTCTAGAATCCTGAAATAGGATCTCAGGATCCTGAGAGAGGGTCCTGAGATCTGATCATTTCTATAAACAATATCTATGAGGGAAAGGGATGCAGACTGGGTGCTACTGAGTAATAGTGATGTGCATCATCTCAGTTCACAAGTCCTGTAGAGTCTAAAGACAGAAAGGGATCAAGTTCATGTCTCTGTCTTAGCCTATGCACATAGTACCGTAGACAGTACTATATGTCTTAGGTATTAAATCCTCAACGAAACCCTCATAACTTGACATCACTTTTGTTAGACAGATACCCATGCTGATGCTGGGAAGGGTATACAATCTGCCCAGACGAGAACTGGATGCTGGACTTAACCTTAGCTCTGTCTTGATATGAAGCCCACACACTTTATGCTGCACTGTGGCATTTCATGTAGTTTGAAAAGTTAAGAGACAAAAACAAAACAAATAAAGAAAAACCAGAAGTTCTGAAAAGGAGAAAAAAAAAAAAGAAAAATGAGCATACTCAGCAAAGGCACCCCTTCCCACCAGATCTAATCCCCCATTCTGTCTTTATGCATGTTGGTCCCTGTCCCTGATCTGGGCTTATCTTCAACAGCTGCAATTTCACTCAGTGTGGTCCTCCAACAAGACAGATGCCTGTGACAAACTACCCTACCTCTGGCTAGAAGAACACCGCATTCTAAGAAAGGCCAACAATTCCCCCCAAAAAAGAAGTTAAAAGGAGAGAGAGAGAGAGAGAGAGAGAGAGACTTCAAGTAATCTAGTTCCAAGTAACAATCACAATGCTAGATGTCTCCTATAAATTATGTTTCACTGAATCACTACTGAAATACATGATGAAATATGACTATCTTAACTCTTGTGACAATATACTTGCATCAGATATAAGAAATTATAGGTTAAACCTGAAAATGTCAGTAGATAATATGGTTGCTCTCTGTAAACCCAAGCCTGTAGGCTCAGCAAGGATTGGCTTGCTCATTTGTCTTGATTGGCTTGCTCATTTGTCTTGCCCTTGTTCCTGACGTATATACAGTATAAGGCACTGCTGTTCCAACAATCTCCAATTGCCTCCATTGGGACTCATTCATCGACTTTTCCTATTCGACTTTGGTGGAAGGTGAAACCCCTTAACAATAGCTAACATAGACTGAAGAATATACCATACAACATCCTAGGAAAAAAGGCTTGTGGCCCCATTTCTATTTACTAATAGTGTGACCACTTGCCTGGAGTGGTTAAGAAACTGCCTCGTGTGGTTTCCAAACAAATTTGAGCAAAGTGGATGGACTCCCTGAACCTGACAGTGAGTGAAGTGAGTGACTCACCTACGTATCTTGAAATATGATCCCCAATTCTTGATGTCATTATTCACCGTGACATTTTTCATGTGTTCTATAGCCAGCCCAGATACTTAATAAATAAAGGAGAATAAAGTTTCCATAGTGATCCGAGAAGGAAACTGATGTAGCTTCAAGTAAACTGCAGGTTTTTCTCTTTCAGACAAAGTGCCTAAGGCTAGTCCTAGCTCCAAAATCTCTGGGCCTGCTCAGCTTTGACCTTTGTGGTTGAGCTTGATATTGTATATGTAAAATACATTTGTTAGGACACACGATCTTTCATTATTCTGTTCTAACTCAACCACTCTTGAAGCCCAAGGACATAGAATCCTCAGATCAAAGCAGGAGTACTGGGTGAACCAAAAGGATCGTGAGGATGATAGAAATTCATGGTTTAGCTATTGTGAAGTCAAACAATATAAGGCTATTTTCAAATCCAGTTTGACAATTCAAAATACTTGTACGGGAAGGCGATGATTCATTTTTTCCTTCCCTTTGGAACTTCTTCCAAGCCCTTGAAAATAGAAAGGATAGAAAAAAAAATGGGGTCAAACAGAATTGTCTGTCGTGGCACATTATCCATTGTTTTCAATTAAAAAAAATATGAGGAAATATATTTTCCAAAGAAATTAGAGACTATTAAAAATCTATAAAATAAAATGAAATAAAATAACAGAATACACGGATGTATTCACTTCTCTACCATTTGCATAGAAATAGTGCAAATAACTTGTTTTTTTTATGAGAGAGAGGAGAAGATGAGTTATGAGTTAAGACACACTTCAGAAATATCCTTTCTTGAGATCAACCTGGGGGGTGGATAGGATTAGAGAGAGCAATGCTGCCTCCTAAATTAACATGCTCCAGAGGACATAACTTTTCATCTTCAAAAAGTCCTATAGTGTCATGATGCCTTCCACAGATCAGAAATCAAGACTCAGTAGATACTAACAAATGTGCTCACCAAGGGGGAAAAAAAAAAATCTATGTTATCCCCTGTTCCATTCTTTGGAGCACTATAGAGCCTCCTGTCCTGGGCTTCTTCCCTGTGACACAGGAAGCAGCAGAAGAATAAGAACATTCACAGGCTCTTCGAAGTTTATTGAAATCCTGGGAAGCATCTTTCAGACAGTATTCCATTTATTCATACAAAATTATTTGTTGAGTACTAAATTTAACCTTCCTGAGATAAGGCTGATTCCTGCTCTCTCAAGAGCTAACATCCTAGAGAGGGACAGAGAAAATGGAAAATAAATTCATTATAAATTCTTACGAGGGTGTATAAACTCAAATAATTCTGAGTATTCAGTTCATATTGGCTGCCCGGGGCCAAGAAAGCAGTTTTTATAGTTTGTATGTGAGGTGTCCCCCAGAAGCTCATGTGTGAGACAATGCAAGAAATTTCAGAGGAGCGATGATTGGATTGTGAGAGTTTTAACCCCATCAGTGAATTAAGCCCTGGTGGGATTAACTGAGCGGTAACTTGAGGCAGGTGGAGTGTCTGGAGGAAGTGGTTAATTGGGGGGCATGGCTATGGGGTATATATTTTGTATCTGGAGCAGTACTCTCTTTGCTTTTGATCACCATGATGTTAGCTGATTCTCTCCACCACACTCTCCCGCCATGATGTTAAGTCTCACCTCAAGCCCTGAGGAATGAAACTGGCCTTCTCTGGACTAAGATGTCTGAAATCGTGAGATCACAAATAAAGTTTTTCTCCCCTACAGTTGTGCTGGTCAGATCTTTTATCACAGCAGCGAAAAAGCTGACTAAAATAGAAATTAAAGTCTATATAGGAACCAGTGAGTATGAATCACGGAAGTACTGGGATGTTAGGAGAGAGGTTGGCAGCCCATTTAATTCATTTCAGAAATGATCATGTGATTCAACCCTAACAGAAAGAACTGAGGCAGCAACAGTAGGCTGATGGGGGAAAGCTATTTCAATACTGAAATATAAAGTGTGGATATTATGCTGCTCGCTGGGAACCACTGTCCAATGGTTTGATGAGATGGACTATTTTGGCAATGGTATGAAAAACGATGTTATGGAATTGGATAAGGGTGGCTGTCCTGAATGAAGAGATAATTGGAGAAATGCAAAATGTCTTTAGAAGGTGAAGTATGCATAACTTGGTGATGGATTGGGTGTAGAATATAAATGAGAAAGAGCAGTCAAAATAATGTGAGGCTTCTGGATTGGAAAACTGAACAAACACGGCATCATTCACTGAAAAAGAAGCACAGTGGGAAGGAAAGAGGTGAGTCATGCTGTCTTCAAGTGGAGTCCATTAAATAATTCTCTTTACCTCAGGAGAAGGCCAAAGCAGAAAATTTAGACTTGGGGCTATCCACATAAAGGTGACAATATGCTTCCTTCTCTAATGGATAGTCAATTTAACAGGAAGGTAAGAAGATGGAAACAAGAATGAAAATCTGGGCTGCTTAAGGTGTCTGATGCAAATCCCCAGCAGTGACAAGGATTCCTGCAGCCTTTCATCCTTCACCTGATGATAATGCAGTAGTGTTAATGCTTTAAAGATTCCTTGAAAAATATAGTGTGGAGTTAGAATTAGGGCAGTCATCAGAAAAATTAAGTTCATTTCACACTGTGTGCTGTGTGTGTGATGTCCTAGATAAAGAAATGGTTGACGTACATTTCAAGAGATAACAAATGAATTAATGAACGAGTGCATATTACATGGGTTAAGAAATCATGAACTAGGAACTATTCTTGGGGGAGGAATACTCTCTCTCTCTCTCTCTCTCTCTCTCTCTCTCTCTCTCTCTCTCTCACACACACACACACACACATCACATATTATCTGTGTTTTTACAAAATAGCTTTAGGGCTACGGTTGTGGCTCAGTGGTAATGTGCTTCTCTGGCATGTGTGAGGCACTGGGTTCAATCCTCAGCACCACGGAAGAATAAATAAATAAAATAAAGGTATTGTGTCCATGTACAACTAAAAATAATCATTTTTAAAAATGACTCCATTAAGATCTAACTTTTTATAATTTAAGCATAAATATCATCTTTGGAAGTCTGCAATTCATGATTTGTAGTATATGCCAAGGTCTGTGAAACTGCCCTCACTCCATAGTTTCAAAATATTTTAATCACAAAAATTCTGTACTTATTAGCAGTCAGTCTTCATTCACTCCCGTTCTTAGCACCTGGAAACCACAAATTTACTTGTATCTCCATGGATTAACCTGTTTTACACATTTTATATAAATGAAATCATAAAATATGTGATCCTTTGTCCCTGACTACTTTCATTTAGCTTAATGATTTCCAGGTTTATCCTTGTTAAAACACTTGTTTTTCATATTTCATTCCTTCATTGTTGACAGAGAATATTCCACTATATATTTATATCATTTTCTTTTGAGTATCCTTTCATCAGTTAACAGTCATTTGGATTGGTTCTACTTTGTAATTATTCTGTACTTATGAACCTATTGTCAAAGTATTTTTGTCTATATGTCTCCCTTTGCCTTGGGTAAATATGGGATATATGTTCATTTTTTCTTAGAAGAAGAATTATTGACTCATATGAGAACTACACCATGAAAGTGTTAAGTTTTCCCAAATGGCTGCACCGTTTTACACCCCAGCAACGTAGGAAGGATCAAATGTCTACGTCTGGACCAACATTTATTTTCATCTCTCATTTAATTGTGGTTGGTTTTTATTTATTTACTTATTTATTTTTGAGTATCAGTGATTGAATCCAGGGGTGATCAATCACTAAGCCACATTCCCGGCTCTTTTTCACTATTTTATATTTTATTTAGAGAAGATCTCACTGAATTTCCAAGTGCCTTCTAAGATGCTAAAACTGGCTTTGGACTTGTGAACTTCCTGTCTCAGTCACCAGAGTCGCTGGGATTACAGGCATGAACCACCATGTCCAGCTCAATGCAGTTTGGGAATTTTTTTTGTGTGTTGTTATGACTCACTTGTCATACCATTTTGGGGGAGAAATGCCTATTGAACTCCTGGGATTTTTTTTTTTTTGTACCAGGGATTGAACTCAGGGGCACTCCACCACTGAGAAACATCCCCAGTCCTATTTTGTATTATATTTAGAGACAGGATCTCACCGAGGTCCTTAGCACCCAGCCTTTGCTGAGGCTGGCTTTGAACAGGAGCTTCTCCTGAATCAGAGCTGATGGGATTACAGGGATGTGCCACCATGCCTGGCTCAAAGCAATTTTCATTCTCTTTTCATCATGATTAATGATGTTAGGTGCTTTTTTGTGTGTTATTATGGCTAATTTGTTATACCATTTTGGGGGGAGAAATGTCTCTAGTATCCTTCAAGTTAAATTTTCTTTTCATGTTGAAATTATAGGTTTTTAATACATCAGAGGTATTACTCCATTATAAGAAATATAATTGGCAAATATTTTCTTTAATTTCATGAATTGCTTTTTCTCTTTCTTGGCAGTGTCCACTGAAGCACCAATTTTTTTAAATATGAATGAAATCCTGCTTATAATTTGGACATCACAGGTAATGATTACCTAACTTAAGGGCACAAAGATTTACTCTTACATTTTCCTCTAAACAGATTTATAAATTCATCCCTTCCATTTAAGTTCATACACCATTTTGAAATCATTTTTATACAATGTAAAGTAGAAAGCCAACTTAATTCTTTTTGTGTGAATATACACGGTTCCTAGCACCCTTTGATGGGAATTCTATAATAAATTGAATTTGGTGGGCAACACTGATGAAAATCAGTTATATTTATATGTAAAAGTACATTTCCAAGTCTCAATTATACTCCACTGTTCTATATATGCCTATCTTTATGTTACTATCACACTATCTAATTTTGGAAGCTTTTTAACTACTTTTGAAATTGAGAATTATGAGTCCTCCAAGTTTTCTTTCTTCTTTTTTTTTTCTTTTTTAGGATTGTTTCAGCTCTTCTAGGTTTTGTACATTACCAACTACCTGTCAATTTCTGAAACAGATAAGTAACAGCAACAACAAAAATGTGCTGAATGTGTGAAAAAGATGGCCTTGTGTTTTTAGAGCAACTTGGGAATTGTATACATGGTAATAATATTAAGTCTTAAAATCCAAGACCTTGGAATAATTTTTCTTTTACTTAGTTCTTCTTTAATTTAGTTCAAAAATATCTGATTTTCAGAGAACAAACCATTATAAGTTGGATTGTGCCCCCAAAACTAAAAAAATAAATAAGTTGAAGTTTTAACCCCTGAATGTGACTATATTTAAAATTAGGGTCCTTGTAGATGTAATTAATTAGGATAAAATCATGGAAGAGTATGGACCCTTAATCCAATATGATTAGTCTATTTAAAAGAAGATGACCATATGAAGACAGAGGAATTATTTAGCTTTAAGCAAAGTTGGAGAATAAAGAAACTATGAAGAGCCAAGGAAGGATCAGTTTATGTAATTAAAGGGAGCACAATACCATCTACATTCATTTTGGACTCCTAGCCTGCAAAACTGTGAGGTAATAAATTCTGTTATTTTTGAACCTCCCAGAGTATGGTACTTTGATATCCTAGCCCTAAGAGTCTCGAAGTTTGCACTTCTTTTGTTAAACTTATTCATAAGCTTTTTATGCTATCATCAATGTAATTGTGCTTAATTTTATTTTTGGAGTCCATGATTCTATGTGCAGAGGTATAACTGACATTTAAACATTGAATTTATATACTGCTGTCTTGCTGACATTCTATCACTTCACGTTTTCTGTGTGTGTGTGTGTGTGTATTTGTGTATGAGGTTTTTCTACATAAAGATAGTATACTAGATTATAGTTTTTCTTCTTCCTTTCCAAAATACATGTACCTTTTCTCTTTTTCTTACTTTATTGCCTTGACCTGAAACTTGATTACAATATTAGAAACAAGAGGCAAGACCATATATCTTTGTCTTATTTCTGACCTTAGGGAGAAAGTTTCTGATCTTCGATGATTTAGTAAGATGTCAGCTGTTGGCTTTTCAGAGGTGCTTTTTTATCAGGTTGAAGAATTTTTCTTCTATGTTTTTGAGTAGTTTTATCATAAAAGGATATTGGAGTTCATAAAAAATATTTTCTTCATATACTGAGATTGTTAAGTGGTTTTATTTTTATTCCATGGCTATGTAAAATTAAATTATTTTTCAGATTTTAAACAAACCTTACAATCCTGGGATAAATATGGTGTTGGATTCTGATTCCTTGTACTGAAGACTTGTGTGTTCTATATTCATAAAGAAATTTGACCTTCAACTTTCTTTTCATGGAGTGTATTGTGCTTTTGTATCAGGATAATATCATCTAAATAAAAAAATCTGTTATTTTACTCATCCTTTGTATTTCTTTAAAAAATTGTAAAGGTTAGTAATATTTATTTAATATGCACTTAAACATCTGGACCTCGTATTTTATTTGTGGGGAGGTTTCATTTACAATTCAAACTGTTTACTTTGGAAAGAACTTATAGGTGAACATATCTAGTTGGTGTTTTCTGCTTTTAAAGGTTATTATTTATTGATCCAATTCATGTAACAGATACAGACTTACCGAAAATATTTTTTCATCTGCAAGTTTTGACAAAACTTGTTTTCTAAGGAATTCATCCATTTAATCTAGATCATTACATTGGTGTGCATAGACTTGATCATAATATTTACCATGATAATTATGAAATCAGTAGTGATGGCTCTTCTTTCATTTTTTATATTAATAATTTGTGTCTTCTTTTTTATTCCTAGTTATTTTTCTTGAATTAACTCAATTTCACTGGTTTTGTTTTGAACCAGATTATGATTTTGTTATTGTTGTTTTCTTTTCTCTACTAATTTCCTATTTTAAATTTGATTCAAAATATTTTTAATTTTTCTTGAGACTTCTTCTGTGATCATGTGTTCTATAAATGTTGATTTTAAAGTTGAATTTTTAGACATTTTATCTATATTTTAATTTTATTGTGGTTCAAAAGCATACTTTTCATGAATCTTTATATCTGTTATGATGTATTTTGTAGCCAAGAATATAATCCATTTTGATGACTATTCCAAGTGAGTTTAAGAAAAATGTGTATTTTGCTGTTGCTGGTTAATATAGTCTTCAGATGCCAATTAGATTCATTTGATTGTGGTTTTGTTTGGTTCAATTAAGTGTATTCCCTGATTTTCTGCCTATTTTTCTGTCAATTTTTGAAGGATAGGTGTTACAGTTTCCATGCTACGTGTACCCCAAAAGCTCATGTGTGAGACAAGGCAAGAAAGTTTAGAAACAAAATAATCAGATTATGAGAACCTTAACCTAATCAGTGCATTAAAACCCGAATAAGGTTTACTTAAACTGAAGGGCACGTAAATAGTGTGTGGCTGGAGGAGGTAGGTACCTGGGGGCATTCTTTGTGGTATGCATTTTGTTCCTGGTGAGTGGAGTCTCTCTTCCTAGTGGCAAGTTCTGAGCCACTTTCTCCACCACACTAATTTACCATGATGTTCTGCCTTGCTTCAGGCCCCAAGGTGTTAGCTGTCTATGAACTGAGACCTCTGAAACTGTGAGCTCCCAAATAAACTTTTCCTCCTTAAAATTGTTCTTGTCTTGTCTTTTGGTTGCAGTAGGAACAAGCTAACTAAATTGGAAATTCGTACCGAGTACTGCTTCATTGCTATGACTGACCCAATGATGTGTTTACAATCAATTGCAACTTTTTGGAATTTAATGGGAGGAAATTTTTAGTGGATGATACTGGTGGGAGTTCAAAAGATCAGAATGCTGGTGGTCCTGAGGACCGTGAAGGTGGAGCTCATGAGGTTTCAGAGGAGAAGGAGGACTCTATTGGAAATTGGACTAGAGATCATTAGTGTTATTACATTCTGGCTAAGAAGGCATCCATATTTTTGCCCATGTTCTATGCTGTGAGACTGAAATTGAAGATGATTAACTTCTTAATCTTGTGGAAAAAATTAGGCAACATAAAATTCAGGTGGCCGCATGGATATTGCTGGCAGCTTTGAGCCAAGTGTATTGTGATAATCCAGAGCAGAAAGTAATGCTGAAAGATTTGAAAAAAAATTACTGTTTGACTAGAGAACTGTGAGTAAAATTAAACTATGGTTGTTAAAGGGATTAGAGCCACTAAAGAAACACAAAATACCTTATCCAAGAGACAGTAGGAAAGATTGCTTGAGGGCATCTCAGAAATTGGCAAGACCATACCCATCTCAGATTTCAGAATATAAAAGTAAAAATTAAAAATTCTTTCCAGAAGACCAATGGGGCACACTGCTTGCACAGGGAGACCTGGGAAGTTGTTTCACCAGGCTTAGCCACCCAGCCATTCAGAGGCTGCTGCTTGACATGGTGGCAGACTTTGATGTCAACCACAGGAATGCAGAATGTGGGAGTCAGGGGGTACTGGAGGCTTCCACCAATATTTCAACAAAAGATCCTGGAGGCCAGGCAATGTGCAGCAGGGCTAGAGTCCCTGTAGAATACCCGTAAGGCAATGTACAGGGATGTGAGGAGGAAGCTAGAACTGGAGTGGAGACGAAATTAAGAAATCTCAGTAACACCGGGGTGTCTGCCAAGGAAAGTTGCAGGAATTGAGTAGGGACAAGCCAACACAGAGGCCATGAGGACCTTAACCAGGAAAGCCATAGGGGCAGAGCTACAAAAACCCTTTGGGGAGAATGTCCCAATGCCATGTGTTCCAGATGTCCGACATAGAAATGTAGTACTTGTTTGCCCATCTGGATTTCAGTCTTGCTTTGGTCCCATCCCTTCTTTCTATGTCCGTATTTCTTCCTTTGGAATGGAAATGTTTACTATGTGCCTTTATATATTGGATACGTGTAACTTGCTTTTGATTTTTACAAGAGCTCATGCTGAGAGTTTGTCTTGTGTCACAGAATACTTTAGACTTAGAATTTGGGGCAATGTGGGATCTGTGGAGACTATGGGGACCCTAAAACATGGACTAAATGTATTTTCTATTGTAAGATGGAAATGAGCTTTGTTTAAGGGCCAGGAATGGAATGTTATGGTTTAGATATTAGGTATCCCCCCCAAAATCTTATAAAGTTGAAATGATTGGGCTATGACAGTCTTAACCTAACCAGCGAGTTAATCTCTCCATAGAGATTAACTGGTAACTGAAGGCAAAATGAGTGGGAGTGAAGGAGGTGGGTCATTGGGGGTGTGTCTCTGGGGTTTACATTTTTGACCCTGGCGAGTGGAGCCTCTCTCTGCTTCCTGGTGCCATGTCCTGAGCCGCTTTCCTCCTCCACACTTTTCCAGAATGATGTTCAGGCTCATCTCAGGCCCTTAGGAATGGAGTCCGCTGTCTGTGAACTGAAACCATGAGCCCCCCAAAAAACTTTTCTTCCTTAAAATTGTTCTCATCAGGACTTTTGTCACAGCATTGAAAAAGCTGAATCATAAAAGGAGTAAAGATCCACCAAATATAATGTGCATTAATCCATTTTTTTTCTTACTATTCTATCAGTTTTTCATACAAATTTTGATGTTATGCTTTTAGGAACATAACACATTAAGGATTATTATGTCCTTGGGTTTAATGAGCCTTTTATTATTGCATAAATTCTTCCTTCATCTCTGATTAATTTTCTGGCCTTGAAATCTGTTTTGTCTGAAATTAATATAGCCACTGCCGCTTTCTTTTGATCAGGGTGAGCATGGTGTGCTTTCTCAATCCATGTACAAGGCATCTAAGTCTTTATCAAATATCAATATGAATACACTGTGAAATGTCTTCTTAGGTCTTGTGTCTTTATACACTGTTATATTCTCTATCTTTCAATTGTTGCACCTAGAATATTGACAAAGTGATAATTGATGTGGTTGGCCAAATTAATATTATATGTTACTTTTTACTATTTTTTGCTCCTGTTTGCTTTGTTTTTTAATTTTTTTTGGAACTTTCCCTGTTTTTACTGGATTTACTTGAATATAGTATATCATTTCATTTTTTATTCTTAGAAATACCAATTTTAATATTATACTTTTAAAACAATTTTTAGTTATTTAGAATACTGAAACTCTGTTTCTTTGCTTTGTGTTGCTAAAACGTAATCTTACAGATCAGGTAATTTATAAGGAAAATAAATTTATATCCCATAATTCTGGAGGTACTGACATCTGGTGATGGCCTTCTTGCTGCATCATAACATGGTGGAGGGCATCTCATGGCAAGAGAATGAAAGAGCCTGCAAATTCAAGTCTCTCTTCCTATTCTTAAAAAGCCATTAATTCCATCATGCTCATTATCTCAACTCTTAATTATTTCCCCAAAACCCCTCCTGAAAACATATGAATTTTGGAATTCATATGTATCAACATATGAATTTGGGAATTTAATTTTCAACACATGAATTTTGGGAACAGAAGTTCAAAGCATCAAAGTTCTTACCTTCAAGAAATTGAAATAATAAGCTGTGAGAATCAGACACTGAAATTGAAATGCAAATAAATTCCATTAAAGAGACACACAGTTGGCAATTATCACTAATAATAATTTTAAACAGATAAAGTGATAAAAGTTAAACACAAAAAAGAGTGTGTTATATTGCCAGTGTTTAGCTAATAAATGTTGACAAACATGAACCAAATTGCACAAAAATAAAGCTAACGGATTAACTGAAAAATTATTTTTTTATCATTTTCATTTAATAACATATGCTTTGTTACTATCAGCCAACACTTTTTGTATGTTATGCTTAATGTGCTGCAAAAGTAAAATCTAAGTATTTAACAAGTGTTTTACAAGAAGAAAAGGCAATGAGCAGATTATACCAAAATGAATAAGCACATCTGTAGGTCAGAGAGAGGTAAACCTGGTGCAGGTAACAACACACACAGGGATAGTGGATTCCCTAGCGCTCTTTATATGGTAAGTAGCAGTTGACAGAGATGAGTTGCCAGCGTTTTATTTCATGTATGCAACCATTGAACTATACACCTTAGACATGTAATTTGTTTTCAAATTTGTCTCAGTCTAGTAAATCTTCAAGGCTTCAAATATTTCTAAACCTCCATATATTTTTAAACTATTTAGTCCCCTTAATTTTATAAAGGATCAATTAAAATTCAGAAAAATTAAAAAAAAATTTCTAATGCTTATTAGCTGATTGTGTAGGGGAAATTATTTTACCTAATTAACAAAATATATCTCTGCAATATCCTTTCCTGTGGATGTCAAAATTAAAGTAGCTTTATTTATATTTTATTATACTCATTAGTATAATTTTGTGATGGTTTTCTCTGTGTTGGGTTCTGAAGCAAATCCATTACATGTGCTCTTTCATTTAATCCTCAAACCTGTACCTTGAAATGGGCTTTATTATTTCAGTTTTAAAGTAGAAGAAAGACTGACTCTATAAAGTTATTGCTAGTAAAAGGAAGTTTCTCATCTTTGCTTAATTAAAAACAGATCATCATAAATACTTGTTAAAAAATAGACTCCATTCGGAACCTTGAAGGCGTGTAGAAAGTCTACCTTAGCCTGTTCTCAAGGCTGACAGGTTTAGAAAACACTATCTGAGCATCACTGGCCCACTGCTTTTGAGGAAGGAGAGTGGGAGGAAATTTTATATTCAACCTATTAGATACATTTTAAAAAATAATAGTTATTTGGTTGAAATCAAAGGACTAACATGTTTGCCAAAAGGTAATGATTTCTAGTAGAAATTTGTGAAAGAGAGTATTCTGGTCATGTGACTAGACTAGCTAATCTAGACTAGCTTTTTAAGATTACCAAATATCTTTTAATTTTGACTTCTTTGCATCTAACTTTCATCTCTCATATAGGTTCAAAGGCATTTTGTTACATATTTTTAACATCTCATAAATTTAAAGTAATTCATGTATAAGTAAATCATGATATTTATGACTTTTATTTTGAACACATTTTTTAGCCTTTTATCATATGTTCTAAGAAAATGTATTACTCCTTAAAGCTAGAATAAGAGTAAGCAGACTAGAATTTATAAAACTCAAAGAAAATCACTTAATAACATAACTGACACTTCAGATTTCTTTGGAACATCTGACTAGGAAAAAAACTAATAGGAATAAACAATTCTAAATGTATTTTATTAAAGCTAACAATTTGGCTATAAAACAGTATCAGCCTATACTAAGTAAAAGTAAAAGCAGAATAAACCAAAATGCATCAAAATAATCAGACACATGGGAAAATTTTAAATGACATAAAAATCAAATTAACACAGCAATGGAAAATCATCCCTTCTTTTTATATAAAACAGCACAAACAAAAACAAAAAACTGCTGAGAGTATTTAACTTTTTGAATGCTACCTAATTTGCTTTATTTTAAGTTTACATAATTGAATTCTAGTTTAGTGATTAATTACTCTTGCCCCAAGACTTAGTATTGCTTATACTTACTTTAGAATGACTTGTACTAGGAATATGGATCTCTGAATAATATATTGAAAAGAACATAATTTGCTACTTATTTGATAAAGGATGAGAAGTTAAGTAGAGGAAAGATATGCTTCTTTGTGACTATCTTTTGAAAAATAACAGCTTACACCTATCAGGTAATTTTCAGAAAAAAATACTACATAGATATGTAGAACAACCCTTAGATATGAGAATGGAAAAAAAAAAGATCAAAGAGGAATAGTCATAAAACAGAATCAAGAACTCTTGGAAATAACCTACTTTGGAGTTCAGTGAACTATATCCCCAAAACCAAATCCATTCTGCTACCTATTATTTATGATCTACAAGATAAGAATGATTATTACTTTTATAAAATTTGGAAAAAGATATAGAAATACAATTTAGTGATAAGTAATACTGTATGAAATTTAAAATTCAGTTTCCATAGATACACTTTCCATGAATCACAGCAAAATTGTTCTAGTTCTGAACTAGAATCAGAGCCCAGGTAAGCTGACCACCAGTGGAACCTTTCCACTGTGCCCCTGCATCTCTTTTGTCCTAATATAATCACAAATCTCTGGAATTTAGTGTTAGAAGGAAATATGGAAATTTATAAATCACTAAAAAATTACTGTATGCATCAATTTTTAATGTACATCATTTATCTAGTTGATCACTACAACAAGTATTTATGATAATTTTCATTATGTCTGCTTTGGAAAAATAAAAGCCTTATAAAGTAAAGGAAACCCCAAGCTAGCTAAGGGGTTTAGGTAGGAGGCTAACACAAGCCTTTTCATTTCCAGTACCTTTGCTCTGTCCCTGCACCCTGTTGTCTCCTGACAGGGCTATTCATGGCACACTGGCCTAGGAAGACAGACCACATCATAAAGACTGGTGCCCTCAGGTTTATTCTATTATCCATTTATCTACTTGTCATCAGTCTGTAATCTATCATCTATCTTTCTCAACCAAAAGCACTAAACACAGTGTATAACAAACAGTGTTTTACAAATATCTTATTTAATCCACTGAGAAATTGAAAAGTGTAAAATAAAACCAGTTCTTATATCCAGAAGTTCTTGAAGAATCAGTTATTTTTTTCTGTTCTTCTCAATATCCTTCTCAGTTTTCAATAATTAATTTGATAAAATGATTTTTTAATTAATAAAAATTTTAGACACACAAGTTTCTGGATATGATTTTTTTTTGAGGATGCAAGAAATTATCCCAAAGCTATATGCTTAGACATCTACATAAACCTGTTTCTCTCAACCAAGAGTGAGTTTCGGTTTACTTCAAAGCTATTGTAGAAGTACAAATTCTGGGCTCTCTGCCACAATTTCTGAATCACAACGATGATCCTAGGTGAGGTCTGGAAATGCTGTATTCCAAGCAACAGTGAAACTCACATGCACCAGTGGAAGAGCATCAAATTAAAGCCCCGTAGTTAACTAATTTCATGGAGGACACGGGTATAATTTTACTTTTAAATGTTTCCTTTAAACCAGGATAAGTTTGGAAAACAAGGAACATATTCAACAGACTCAGGATTTTTAACAGATATATCTCACAAGCAGAAATTATGTTTAGCTCTAAAAAATATGCCTGGGGAAATACCTCCTCTCTTTTTAGCTACAAATGTTGATAGTCTCATGACCTATCCAATAATTCTTGGTTAAAGATTTTATAACCATCTGGGAGCAGTGACATACTCCCAGTGGCTCAGGAGGCTGAGACAGGATGACCATGAATTCAAAGCCAGCCTCAGCAAAAGTGAGGCACTAAGCAACACAGTGAGACCCTGTCTCTAGATAAAATATAAAGTACGGTGGGGATGTGGCTCAGTGGTCAAGTGCCCTGAGTTCAATCTTTGGTACCCTCCCACCCCCCAAAAAAATTTATAATTTTATAACCGCTTTTACTTAGTAACACATCAGTTTAATGATTAAATATATCTGATTCTGTGTCGTATTCAAAGCTCAGAACTTGATTTAATCTTGTCCATTCTTTATTCCCTAATGGGAAACGCTTGTGATCTGACCTCTAGAAGAGATGGGATAACAAGATCCTTCTGTTCTCTGCCCTACCTCAAGATTGCAAAGTGTGATTAAATATATATATATAATGTGTATTTTATAGAAGCAGCAGAGTGCATGAAGGAGTATCAGATGGACAATCAAGTTAACATGTGATTGATATTATCATAAAATCTCTTAACTCTAGACCTGGGAGGTGTTTAAAGCCTTTTTTTCATCCTTTGGTGGTTGTTCAAAGATCCTGACTAGAAACACTCCTTGGAATGTCGAGGATATGGATAATCCATTTTCCTCAAGAGGTGGCTTTCTCCTTAGCCATGTTTCTTTTTGAGGTGTGTGTTTGTGTATGTGTGCGTGTCGTGTGCTTACCTCACTATGTTGTCACCTTTTTAGTATACTCCTTGACAAAGTAGAAATACAGTTTGAACCAAAACAACCTTGATTCCTCTGCTGAAGCATGAATCATTCAATGCATCCATTTCTATATTATATAAGCATGACTCAAACATCAGTCTCTGGGGTGCCTTAGTTATAGATCTGGGAATGGGAGTTGTAGGTAAAGGAACTCAGTTCACATTAGAATTTTTCTCAGATGATCTCCTTTTTGAAATCATTTTATTAGTCAGACCCTTTTTTATAAACTCCAAGTGAGTAAAGTGCAAGGAAGTCATGTGAAAGTTTCAGTTACTTCTTGGTAAATTCTGATCTTGAACATGCTGGTATGCCACACATAGTATACATTTGTGTCAAAAATTCTAATTCATCTTCTTTCTGTGAAAGAAGTGATTCTAGAAGACTTAAGGGTTCTGTAAAGGGACACTATGTATGAAGATCATTTTCTTTACTTAAAAATATTCAGATTTAGTACCAGACTTGCTAATATAGACTCTACTGATAATGCAAAATATTTATCTTAACAAGTTCTTCCCACGGATTATATTTTGCATATTAAAATTTGATGAAGTGAAAAACTGCTATCTTCATTCTTTTAGAGCAGGAGAGGAAGGGACAAAAGAGAGGAAAGTAAGTTTGGGTAAAGCTAGTAAGTACCATAATTTTTAAAGTAAAAACACTGAGTTAAAAATAAATCCACTGATGACATATATGCAGACACAAGTCAAAGTCTTCACACTGTCTTAATTGCTGAAGAGAAAATTATTGTCAAAGTAGTCTAAACAAAAATTTATATGCGTATTCAAATTTCATAAAGTATACATTTAAAAAGACAAATAATAATATATGGAAATAAAATTATTTGTTACTTCTAAATATACTTATTTCAATCTATCCACTGCTTAGGTACCAAAAAATGAAGAGTAAAAGTAATAGCAACATTTTGAATAGAGACAAAAACATTATGATATATTAGAACTGCAGAAGAGAGATTTGGCATGTCCTTTGAATTTAATCAAATTAACAAAGTCCAATAAATTTAAAGTACAGAAATCATTAAAACACCCTTTCAATGAGTTTTTAGAGTGAGCACATATTATGCATCATAATTCTATTCCTATATGATTTTTGTTTTAATTTATCCCTCATTTTTTGTAATTGAGATGTAAAATGAAAACAGATATCTACCTAATAGTAGTAGTAATGCATTTATCAAATTGTGTAGTTCTAATACATTAATCTTTGGTTCTTTTTCAACACAAAAAATAGTGAGAAATTAAATTATTATTATGAATTATATTCAGAATAAAGTTTTAGTATATTTTTTTTATTCTGTGGAACCCAATCATTAATTGAAATTACATGGGTTTTCCATTAAGTGATGAAATGTCACATATAAGGGAAATTCTATTTTATTTCAAGGAAACTTGGACATACAAGAAGTAATATAATTCAGAGAAGAAGTATAATCACATTCTAGAGTTTTCATTTCTATAAAAACTATAAAATGTATATTTTTGAAATTCAGGCATTTAGTCATCTATAGGGATTATCTTTTTTTTTCCCCGACAAATTTTAAATAGCTTTTAGTAATTTGACAAATGTAAATCTCTTAGAGTTCTCCAACACTATACCAAATTCTGTGGTCTTAAATCACCCCAAGACCAGTTTCAATGAGATTTTAATTCAGTCCAGTGCAAACAACTTTTAATTGTGTCATCACACAAACATGTAACTGATACCATAGTAAAAGGACCAGCATCTTGTGAGAGCACACACCAGAAAAGTTCTACACTTTTTTTAGGATTAAGGAGGACTTTCCTGACAAAGGCTGATTTAACCTAAGTTCTGAAGGATAAATAAAGAGATGATCAAATATGATACATGGGCATGTGCAAATGTACAGACACCCAGGAGAACTGGGCACCCCGGAAATATGAGAATTGCAATTGGAGCCTAGAAAGTAAGAAAAACAGTGATGAGAGTAAGAGTTCGAAAGGTCATTGGTTAAAATATGGAAGAACAGGTATGGGCATTCATTCTTGAACAAAAGGAAAATAGACTCCTGTGAAGGTTGCTAGTCAAGAGACATGTCATCACAATTGCACTTTGGAAAGTCTCTTCAACTTCCTCTGGGGATAATAGTTTATAAATAAGATTTTCAAAGCACTAGCTGTCACCCAGGGGAGACATAGTGGCAAAGGAGACCAGAGAAATTGCCCTGGGAATAAAGAGATGAACAGATCTCAGAGAGTGCCAAGTGGTCAAAGTCTCTTTAGTTGTCTTACACTGAAGAAAAAGAAAAATTGACCACTGAGGAGATTATCTTATGTATAAAGACAGATTACAAAGACTAGAAGAAAAAGCTGGGAAAATAGGAGAAGGGTATGGAGTATGGTGGGATGGGATTCAAGTACAGGCATGAATTTGATGGGCATTTCCGCTAGGAGCAAAGCCCTCTCTTCCCCAGGAAAGAATGGTGAATGATAATTTTATTTTCCACTTAACCAAACTCATTAGAAAAAGAGATCCATACGTATCCCCACATGAGAAAATCCCCACTAAACCTGAATGCTCATCCATAGAAGACTGGAAGTAATCAGAAGGGGAGGGAGACTATGGTCCCTCTATGAGCACAAATATGGTTCCTCCTCCCTCGGTAGCTTTCCTGAGTCTACTATGCCTGAATAAAGAAAGTACAAGATACAAAAGATGTATGAATTTTTAATGCCACCCTTAGAGTAATTTAAAAAAGAAAAAATAATCTTGGCCATTAAAACTACTACCAATCTCATTCTCTTTTAACCACAGTTCTTTTATTTTTAACACGGAAAAAACAATTCACATTTTTGTCCTTATCATGTGAGCTTCACAGTGACACACTGATTTATTTACTTTCACCAGAAAACATACTGTAAAGTCATAACTTATTGTTAATCTTATAATAGTAAATGCTTAAAGCCATTAGTAATGTTCTTGTTGTTAATTGACTGCATACATATTCATTTATTTATTGAAATTTTCAAATATTCATGGAGAATTGTGTACTGGCCTTGCCTGGAGCCACTCTTCCTCTCTATGGCTATCAGCACTGGTCATTTGGTCCATCATCTCCCTCCTCTTCCCTTTATTGTTTGTTGAACTGGAAAGTGATTCAGTGGTACTATTTTATTTAATCTAGAAATCTCTCATTGTTCATCACTATCAGGAAAGGTCATTTGTGAACAACAATATCATGAAAATCCACGATAATTAGTAACAATTGATTAATACCATCAAATATTCAAATAATTTTGTAATATTTTCCTACAAGTCTCATATTTCTTTTTTCATCCTCATCTAAATCAAAATCTAAACAAGGTCTGCATATTGTATTTGTTTGCATTGTCACATAAATGTCTTCTGTTTATAATCATCTCCTTTCCTTTTTCTCTCATGCCACTTATTAGTTGAAAAAAGAAGGTTGCTTGTCCTGTAGACAGCTCACCATGTAAATTTACCTGAAATATTGATTTATCTCTGCATTAGCTTTATCATGTCATGTTTGTCTTCTAAGATTTTAATTTTGTAAGCTAAAAGCACTCCAAGTGGCCACTAACAAATTAAGACCCATGGTGCTATTTAAACCTCTTTAATTTATACCCGTTATAAATATGTAAATTATAAATGCTTAGTAAGACAGGTAAATGACAAATGCTCAATTACAGGACTTGTTGCTGTGATGAGTGTCACAGCAAAATACAAAGTGATATTTGACAAATGATATTCTGCTATAACCAAAAACACGGTGTCTAATATGATGGGCTTCATTGTTTGGCACAAACAGCCATAACCAATCTCCACCCGAAGTGAAAGGTGAGGTGCTTCTTGATCTACAGGAGAGGGTGAAATGTCATCCTTGACACTTGGGGACCATAGGAGCAGCACAAGTAGACCACAGTGGCTCATTCAGAAGTGTTCAAAGGACACTTTCTGCTCTCACTTTTCCCTTCTGCTCCTCTGATTCATAGTCTGCACAAGTCCTTGATACAACAGGACTTATCTTGGTTCTCATTTCAAAACCAGGAGTTCAAATATGGTTCCCAAACCACAGGGTGCTCTGCCCCTTGATGTTGTCCATTCAGGTATGCAGAGGCCTCACCCTCAAGTGCACTGTGGCAGGCTGCAGGAGAAGTCCTCCACTCTGACACTCACTTTTCAGTTAACAAAAAGCAAGTTTGGTGCCTTTGAATCATGACTTATGGATTATAGTTTATATTTATGGTCTCTAAATTACTAGAAAATATGTAATACAAATATGACTTATTTGACATAAAGCAAAACCACAGAAACTAGAAAATTTGTATCCATTATATTACCTAGAAGAATCTAATAACAATGGTTGATGTGGATAACAGAGATTATATTCAATAAGTCATCAATTATTAAAGAATGATAGATCATTAATTAAATAAATGAATGAGGAAATATTAAGGAAGATATTCTGTGCTGATTTAGAAAATTAAATAACCAAATTAACATATTAATGCTATTAATGGTGTATTAAATGGGGGGACATAATTATCAAATTAGTTAATTAATTTATAAATTTTCAGATTGGGATGGATTGTTTTGGAATGGCTTTGTGATGAAGGAATGCTATCAGACATGTATCACCTTCCTATTGTGATGCCCTGTGCCCTCCAGCAAGGAGGCCCTCACCAGATTGGTCTCCTGTCTTTGACTTCCCATTTCCAGAACTTTCAGATAGAGATATCTTTTCCTTGTACATTACCCAGTTTCAGCTATTCTGTTATAGCAACAGAAAATAGAGTAAGACAATGTGCTCATTTGATTAAATCTGAGTAAAAAGGGTTAGTTAAAATGTTCTAATTAAAAGAACTTGCCTTTGTAAATCCCCACTTTATATAAGAAAGTGGCCTGGTAATTAAGCTGTATTTTTTTTTTTTAACTTTAGGAGTTATCAAATAAAATGAACATAACCAAGTAGAGAGTAAGGTAAATGCAAAAAACTGCTGTGGTCATTTAAACAAAATGATACCCCTTGTATATAAATTTAACCCTTTATTCTTCCTACCAGTAGCCACTGGACTCCATGATGCAAAATGCAGCATGTTCCAATGTTCCAACTGAGTGCCCTGAGGGATTTGCACCAAGCCCCTTCCTAGGGGATGACAGGTACCAAGCCCCACATAATCTTCTATATGATCTGAATGATTATGATCAGCCAATTGATCAGCAGGAAACTTAACATTCAAGTAAGTTAACATACTGTGCAGAAAGCACTCCGCCTAGTAGGTGCTAGATGAGCAAAAGTCCTGACACCATGACAAGACAGCATCCACAGAGTGATCAACACTGTCTTAATGGACAGGTGTGTGTATATATGTATTTATAGCCCACCTATATCCAGCAGTCACTTCCTCCTCCTGGTTTTATCTCATCCTCTTTGGAGGCTACCCTCCTGACTTATCCTTGGGTTTTTCTTAGTTGTGAGTCCTTAAAAATCAACAAGGAATTTTTTAGTAGACTTTCGTGACCGTGTGAAACAAAACTATCACCTGCATCATCAGAATATTGACATGCGTTGTAGGACACACTCATAATATTTGTATGTGTATTAAGACAATATATTTTAATCTTGGTGCCAAATCACTAGGAGAGGAAATAGAAAGCAAGAAAGTATTATATATGATAATCACAAAAAATAAGTGAAATTAATGTTTGGGGCCTAGTGGAAGGAATTTAGGTCATTGGGAGCATGCCCTAGAAAGGGACACTGGAAATTAGTGCCTTCCTCTCTTTCCATTTGCTTCCTGGTCACCATAAGGTGAACAGACCTCCTCTGTCATGTGCTCTTTGTTGCAATGCTCCACCTCACCACGGGCCCAAAATGATGAAACCAAGCAACCATTGACTGAATCCTCTGAAACTCTGAGCCTAATACAACTTCTCCTGCTTTTAAAATTGATTTATCTCAGATATATTGTCACAGTGATAGAAAGATTAACACAATTTATGTATCCAAACTCTTTGCTATCTTATTCAAATTTATCAATTTTCCTAAAAACAACTCCCAGATAAGGAATATAAGTCCTAGAAACTAACTCAATGTTTGTAATTTGACAAGATAATTAACAATTTTGCCCAAGGATAAGCAGCCACTAATGGGGAAATCCAGAAGTAAAACCTAGAAAATCTAGAAACTTCCTGTATATAGAACCTCTTCTTTTAAAATGCAAAATAAACATTAGAGAAGCAGGATAAATTTAATTCACATCACTGGAAATAACCTGAAGCACTGACATTCTAACTGTTCCTATATTTTTTATTAGCAAGCTTGCTATTGACTCCACTTTAAGAATTATGAACCAGATAAGAACTCCTGTTTCCAGGCCCCTGGCCTCAGCCTGGCATTCCAGGCTTTGGTTAGAAATGCAGAATCTGAGGCTCCTTCATAGACCTTCAGAATCTTCATGTCTATTGTAACAAAATTGTCAAATGATTCATGTGAGACAATGGTTGGGAAGTATTGGTTTATTAGACACTCAGTAAAAAACATGAAAATATCCTACATTAAAATAATACCTTTGTAAAAGTATTTTTAAATGGCAGCCAACTGATGAAATTGTGGAAATATAAACAACATTCATCATTTCCTAAGCTTAAAAAAATAAACAGGCTGGCTATGCAACTCAGTTATCACATAAACTTAATTGAGAAAGACATCCAGACTCCTAATGCTGAGATGCAAGAATTGTGAACGTTACACATCAGTGGTACAAATGAAGAAGTTGTAAGTTTTTCAGTAAACAGATGAACTTAGATCACTGAAATCTACATAGCTTTCATGTCTCAAGTTTGTAGGTTACATAATCATCGCTGTTTTGTTCTTACATAAATTCTTGTGTATTTTGTAAGATTTTAGTCCCAGAATAATCTGTCAGCTAATGAAAAATACCTATTGTTAGAACACGGTTTTAGTCAAAATAAAAGATGATATCATACTTCTGAGGGAATGAAAACATAGCTCTTCTACACTCATAGCAAATGCATGCTTTGACTGAAGAAGAGTTTGGTTTTAGTCTGTTTACACATAAAAAAATAAATATATATGTTTACACCTACTAAATCATTAACTATGACATATGATGAGTTTTATCATCAGCTCATGGTGGTCTAAGCACAGTGCTAGGAGCCAGGGACAACTTAGCACAGGGGATATTCTTCCCACCTATGGGGAGGGTGAGTCTAGTAGGGAAAAGAAGAAGGAAATATGTCAAGATGATTGAATCTAGAACATGTGATGTTAGAGATATATTCTAAGAATAACTTATCCTAGACAATGGGAGTGTCACAGAGGAAAACAAATCTTTTGACAAAGGAATAAACATGAGTCTGGGCAGAAAAGAGGGTTTTAAGGCAGGGAAGAAAGAACAATCCCAAGTATTGAAGGTAACACTGGGTATAGCACAAAGAAAGCACTGAAAAGATCTTGCAAAACTGCATGAAGATATCAGAGCCACTTTTTTTCCTACCAATACAATGGTCTTGATCTGTCAGGTCATTCTTTGAGTGTTCAAAAATACTCAAAGACATTTTTCAATGTTTGTGAAGAATATTTTGTGAAATGCAATGCATTTATATTATTGCACACTCAAATGTGATAAATTTAATTAATTTTCATTCATATAGCTGCACTTTTCCATCATTTTTCACCATTGTAAATCATCCTGGGTGGATTTGTCATAAAGAAAAAGCTGTGCATCAAGATATTAAATTTTCTAAATTGTGTGATGCTGATTCTTTATAACTTACGTTTTCCTTTGCTTTTTTTTTTTTTCCCTCACAGGATCTCAGGAAGAAACCTAAAACTGGCCTTCACCAGGTTGACCTCTAGTTCGATTATGGCAGGTGCAGGCCAGACTTGTACATCTGGCCTCTCAGTTAACCCAGATCTTTTTCAAGAAAACTCCATCTGGCCCTGCTTCCTGTCAGGTTCACACTGAGCCCAGTGATGGATGTCCTCTTCAATTCCACTGTTCCTTAAACAGGCTTGTTTGCAACTTGTCAAGACTATACACTGGACAGTCATATCTCTGAGGGCCTCTGATACTGAGAGGCCATCAAAATCATTTTCTTGACCTGAATTTGGAATCCTAACTGACAAATGGTATTGAACAAGGAACTGAAAAAAGAGGACACACTGACTTTTCCTAGAGGTCCAGTCCTCATTTCCACATGAAGAAGACAAGTAATTCTAAAAATTGTTAAAATATTAGATTCGAATCTATCTCCCTAAAAATGTCACATTTTATGTTATCTCCATGGAAAAGGATCCAGGAAGAACATTCATCTGGGCCCAAAGATATACTTCCTGAAATAAAGAAAAATAGGATTCATGTCCCAGGCAGTAGAAGAGGTAAGCAGCTTCATTATGGATAAGATTTGAGAATCTTGAGAAGAACAAATGGAGGTCACAGGAGTAGGAGATTCTTTCCAATATGACTGGGGAGGTAGGTCAGGACAATATGACTCACTTATCCAACAAATAAGTTAACTATGTGGTAGGAACTATATTCCCCTGAGAAACTGTATTCACCTGCAGAAAAATCAGCTTTCCTTAGAAGAGCAAATGAGGCTTTGCCAATAGGCAGCTCAGGAAGATCTCTGATGTCATTCACCAGGTGGCAATTCAGTGGTAAGTCATTCTGCACTTGGAACCCTCCTTCCTCCCACTACTGGAAATTGGGTTGAGGGGCACTGGCAAGCTAGGGGGTGATCCATCCCAATTTGTATCATGTAAGCCTAAGACATACAAATATTGCTTTCAGAAAATGCTGTTCACTTCTAGAAATCTAGACTATCCAACATGGCATAAAATACCAGGTGTGGGGCAGAGACTCCTACCCATCAGAAATTGAGACATTGACCCTCTCCATGTGACTAATCTCTGTTCTTACTGCCATAGGAGTTTCAAATAAAAGAATGGCTTGATTTTAAGATGTGATTTTTATATTTCTTAAACAGTGAAAACCGCATTTCTAGGAGCTTAGAAAACCTTATTTGTTTCCTAAGTACACTAAGTAAAACAGTCTAAATTTCATCAATATTTCATCATATCTTTTTGCTTCTAATGAAATAAATATAGCAGTCTGATTTTTAGTAAGCCTAGAATTTGCTTTAGAGCTTTCTTCTCATGTTTTAAAAGCATTCAGGCAAGACATTTGATGGTGCAATTGATGAATTTATATGGATTGAGAAAGAAAAACATTCTAATTTCCTCCCAACTCCATATGCTTAGGGAGATGTGATTGATTGTTCCAGAATGTTATGCTAACTATTTATCAGACAAAGCCTTTCATCCTTTCCAACTTCTTCTTCCTTGGGTTATGATTTCTACTGTCAAAGAAGGTAATTGATCAATAATTAATAATCTTTTCATTCAAATCAAAAGAGATTTTGCTGAAAAGGCAATTTTACTTCTTACTACTTACCTCTTTCCATCCTGGCTTTTAACAAATCAACTGATGAGACTGTAAATCACCCTCCACCTTCTGAATGACATGGGGGAAGTTATGGGCTGAGTTATGCTCCCCCCAAATTTATCAGTTAAAATCTTGACTGCCATTGCCTTGGATATGGCTTCATTTGGAGATATGGCCTTTAAAGATGTGAGTGAATTAAAATTGGGTCATTAGTGTGGGCCCTGTTCCAACCTGACTGGCATCCTTATAAGGACACACAGGGACACCAGGAAGCATGTATACAGAGAAAACATGAGGTGAGTAAATAGCATGAAGGTGCCTACCTCCAAGCCAAGGAGGAAACCAACCCTATTAGAATCTTGACCTTGACTTCCATCCACCATAACTGTGAAAAAATAAACTTCTTTAACTCACCCACTCTACAGACTCTATATTATGGCAGCCCTAGCAAACTATTATAAAAGACATTGAGCATATATCAGTTTTTATTATTGTTATTACTAAGAATTATAAAGTACTTTTACATGGCACAATGCAACGCAGTTTTTGAAGCGGTATCATCTGAAACATTTCATTTGATTTTCTGAAACAAACCCACAACTTAAGCAAATGGAAGAGGAAAACTGGGGTCCAGTAAAATATGTGTCAAGGGAATTTTGAGTAGTTATCTCAAGAAGACAGGACGATTCTGATTAAGGCTTATTTGGGATGGGACCATATTATCGGTGACTTTAAATTCTACACAAAACTCCTAGAATTCACAAAGTCACAGAATAAAAGATCAACAACCAGGAGCTGGGGTTGTGTCTCAGTGACAGTGCATTTGCCTGGTATGTATGATGCACTGGGTTTGTTTCTCAGCACAATAAATAAATAAATAGATAGATAGATAAATGGATAAATAAATAAACGTCCATTGACAACTAAAAAAACAATATTTAAAAAAAAAGATTAACACAACCATAACCATCAATTTTACTTTTATATTTTAATAATAAACACATAGAAATAAATTTAAAATGTAAGCCACTTACAGTTTCTTTTTTTTTCTTTTTTAAAATTTTTATTTATATATGACAGCAGAATGCATTACAATTCTTATTACACATATAGAGCACAAGTTTTCATATCTCTGGTTGTATGTATAGTATATTCACACCAATTAGTGTCTTTATACCTATACTTTGGATAATGATGATCATCACATTCCACCATCATTAATAACCCCATGCCCCTTCTCTTCCCTTGCAATACCTCTACCCTGTCTGGAGTTTGTCTATTGCTCCCATGCTCCCACACCCTATCCCACTATGAATCAGCTTACTTATATCAAAGAAAACATTCCACATTTGACTTTTTGGGATTGGCTAACTTCACTTAGTATTATCTTCTCTAACTTCATCCAGTTACCTGTAAATGCCATGATTTTATTCTATTTTAATGCTGAGTAATATTCCAATTTGTATATATGCTACCACTATTTGACCCAGCTATCTCTCTCCTTGGTCTATAACCAAAGGACTTAAAAACAGCACACTACAGGGACACAGCCACATCAATGTTTATAGCAGCACAATTCACAATAGCTAGACTATGGATCCAACCTAGATGCCTTTCAATAGATGAATGGATAAAAAAAAAATGTGGCACCTATACACAGTGTAATATTTTTTTTCCTTTTTATTTCTTACATACATGATAATGCAAGTGTAATTCTAATAAAACTTATTCAAGGATTGTAATTTGAAACCATATAATATTGCTGGGGGAAAACACTGGGAATATCTAAGTAGATAAAGTGTAATGGCTATGGATTGGAAGAGTCAATATAATAAAGACGTCAATTTTCCAAAATAATTTTCACCAAAAACTTACCTTGATTCTTGGTAGACATAAAAAATTATAATGTATATATTATTTACTATATAATTTTCATATATATATATATATATATATATATATATACACTCACACACACACATACATATATAGAAAGGCAAACAAACAATTTTACAAAGAAGAATACAGTGGGAGGAATGCCTCACTCAATTTCAAGAAAGACCCTGATGTTAGTGGATGGATTGACACACACATGAATATGACAAAAGAGAGAATCCACAGGTGATGTTAGACAAAATAATTCAACAGAGAAAGTATATCTGTTAAATAATGTTGTTGCAAGTATTAATTGGACCAAAAATATTAACCTCTAACTAAACCTTATGTCATATTAAAAATTACTCAATCACAGAAAACATGTGAAATTTTCAACCATAAACTTTTTAAAGTAAAACTTAAGGAAAAAATTGGGATAGATATGACTAGATATGAAACCAAAAGAATAACCCAAGAAAAATAAAAAGTGAACTTCATCAAAATTGATTCTTTTTTTTTCACCAAAAAAAATGTTAAGAGGATAAAAATATATACTGGAAGAAACTATTTTTGAATCACTTATCTACCAAAGCACTTTATTCCATAACATATGAAGAACTATCAAATTTCAACATTTTAATAAAATCAACCCAATTAGAAAATAGACAAAAGACATGGACAGACACTTCACTGAATAGTAAACCCATAAAAGATGAAAAGATCTTCAACATCTCTAGTTATTAAGTAAATGTAAATTATAAAAGCAAAGAAATATGATGGCAAATCTATTAAAACAGCTGAACGTTTTAAAAACTAATGAAGATATCAAACTCTGTCAAGAACTTAGACAAAACTGGATCTCCTAAACATTGATGGTGGAAATGTAAACTGGTATAGTCAGTCTGGAAAATATTTAGTCAGTTTTATATTAAAGCAAAAACAAAAAACAACAACCAAAAAACTAAACCTACAAATGCCATAGGACCTAGCAATGAAATAATATATTTATTTGTAAAAGCCCCAAACTAGAAACAAACTAATATCTCTTAAAACAACAACAACAACAAAACCCAATGGTTGAGTAACTGCAGTACATATATACCATGTGCTATGTTGGATGTTATTTGTCTTCCAAAGGTTCATGAGTTGGAACCATTGTCTCCAGTGTAGTATTGGTGAGAGGTCCTTTTATGGATGGGCGCTACTGAAAGGTAATTGGGTCGCTGGAGGTCACTGCCTTTAACAAAGAGGCCTTCAGTTAGTTCCCATGAGAGAGGCTATTATAAAAGAGAGAGACTGACCCTTTCCATGTTCTAGCTTCCTGTCTCACCATGTGATCTCTCCCTCAAAAATGTACTCCTGCCATTTTGATGTTGTCTATGATGAAGGCTTCCCCAGAGTGGGGATAATGCCAGCATCATGCCCTTAAACTTCCAAAACAGTGAGCTGAATAAATAAATTTTATTCATAAATTACCCATGGCTCAGGCATCTTTTATAGTAGCCAAAAACTACTAATGGCATACCCCATAGAATACTACTCAAGAATAAAAACTAACTATTGATATACAACTAGTTTGATAATTTCAAGACCTTTATGCTGAATATAGAAAGCCAACTTCTTGGCAGAGATAATGAAAGCCATGGATTTTGATTTGCAAGATTCACAAAATAGAGGCTGTGTGTGTGTGTGTTCTTTCTTTCTTTCTTCTATTTTTTTTATAAGTTCTCTAAATTTGGTTTTGAGTACTGAACTTCTTGATTCAAAGCAAAACCCTGAAGGAATCTTGGAATAAAGGTTAAGCCACAACGAACAATACATCTGATACAGAGGAACTGGTGAAAAGTCAGATTATCTTTAATAAAGACTGAAAATTTTCAAATTAACAGAGAAAAATTCCCAGAGGGATAATTTGATTGCAGGGAACTGGAGAGTGGATGAAACTGGATTGACCAGGAACTGAAGGGTTGATGGCTATTGAAACTGGATTTATTATTATAGTCTCTCTACTTTTGTGATCTTTTTCTGTTGAAAATATTCATAATTTGGTTTTCCTCCCTTTTTCTTTTGGTTAGTTTTGCTTAAAGGCTTATCAATCCTGTTTATCTTTTCAAAGAGTCAACTTTTTTGTTTTGTCCATCCTTTGTATTATATTGTTCTCTTATTCTCAAGTTCATTGATTTTGTCTCTAATTATTTCCTTCCTTCTACAGGTTTTGGAATTGGTTTGTTCTTCTTTTTCAAGGGCCTTGAGATGCATCCTTAGGTTCTTTATTTAGGATCTAGATAAGGTTTTCTTATCTAGGCACTCATAGCTGTAAACTCTCCTCTTAGACCTGCCTTCACAGTGTCTGAAAGGTTCTGGTATGTTGTATCACTATTCTCATTTGAGACTAAAAATTTTTTAATTTCTTCCTTGATTTCTTCTATCGCCTATTCATCATTCAAAAGAGTATTGTTCAATCTCCGTGTGTTTATATAATTTCCATAAGGTTTTTGGTGTTGGTTTCTAATTTCATTCCGGTATGATCTGATGAGATATAAGGAATTATGTCATTTTTTGGTATTTTCTAAGAGTTGATTTGTGTCCTAAAATATGATCTATTTTGGAGAAATATCCATGAGCCACAAAGAAGAAATTGCATTGAGCTGCTGTTGGATGATAAAATTTTTCATTGTTTAAAAAAATAAAGAAAATTAACATCAAGAGGTTATTCCATATAATTTCATTTATGTAACATCACTAGAAGAAAAGGCACAGGGAGCACAGATTGGTGGCTGCCAGAGGTATGAGGAAGGGTATGGATATAGATGTAATCTATAGGTATAATTTTTGTTAATAATGGATCAGTTCTGTATCTTCATTTCAGAGGTCACAATGTTCCAATGTCAATTGTCCACTTTTTTTTTTTATTCTAAGTAGTAATCATTAGAGAAAACTAGGCATAGTTTTACCCTGGAACTCTCCATACTATTTTTGCAATTTCCTGTGAGTTTATATTTATTCCAAAATATTTTTTTTTAAAAAATGATGAATATTTTAAGGGATAAGATGAATTGAGAGACTAGAGAATAGGGAAACACTTATGAATTCTATTGTCTGAGCAATTGTTATATGTAATGAATTGTATTGGATGGCATACTAATGTCCTCTGCTGCTGTAACAAAGTCCACCAACTGTGGGACTTAAAATGAGAAAGTTATTCTCCTGTATTAGTCCATTTTTCCACTGCAAATAACACAAAATTTTACAGGCTGCCTACATTTATTAAAAAGAGATTTATTTTGACTTATGGTTCTGAAAATCCAAGATCCCCCAGGGTTGCATCCTCAGCCATTAGATCTTGAGGCAGCACAGAGCATCACATGTAAAATTCAGGGCCTCATGTGTATATGTGGGTCTGTGGCCTTGTCTTTCTCTTTATAGAAAGCCACCAGGATTCAATAATGGGGTGTCCACCCTGATGATCTTATCTAATCCCAATCACTTCTGAAAGGCTTTACCTCTAAACATCATAGTCAGGTTGTGTCTACACCCTTACCACCCAACAAAGGGGAGTAAATTCCAACAAATGAAATCTTTGTACCAGGGAAACTATTTTACACGCTGCTGTAAAACCTTTATTGTTTCCTTCCACCATCAAAGAACCCTCTTCGATTACCATTTTTGTTTGATGGGTTTATTTTAAACATATCAATGACATGATTAGTAATAATTGATGATCTGTCTCTTACTCATGTGTAGGAGGAATTCAAAAGAGAAGAGGTTAGCAGAAGCTGGTGGATGGCAAGGAGAATGAAGCAATCTGTAGATGAAAAACACTGAAGCCTTGAGCCACCAGAATGCTGACTGGAGGGGAAGGAAAACTCTATCTAGTCAAGCAAAATCACTGCTTGTCCATTCACTGATTTTTATATTCATTTTAATAATTATTTTATCGTGGACACTGCAACATGCTTTATCGTTGAAGTAAAAAAAATGTAATTTTTAAAAAATTTAAAAGTAGATGTGTTAAAAACATTTTTTAAAATTCATTTCTTTACAATATTTCATGCAGAATTTGTTCTTTTCAAGGGAATGCAAGATGACTGTTTTAGACACCTATATGATATTACCTAATTTTCAAAATATGAATCCACTCCTATCTGGAGCTTCAGAATTTGGGTGAATTTTCTTTTTGTGGTTGGCTTTGCATTTCCACTGAATCATCATTAAGGTCATAAATTTCACCCAAGTGCAACACTTTGCACTTGAGATGCAATAATTCCAGGCACAAGAGTTTGGAAAACTCTTATGAAGTTAACTGGTCAATAGGGAGTTGGAACCTTCAGCCTTTATCTCATTATCAAGCCTCTTTAACCAAACAAGCTAACTTGCCCATCTAGGGTATTATAATTAGAGCAGGAAAAATACTTTAGGTTGTTTTGTATACATACATAACATGTAGTCCAAGACAATATAGAATTCAAAAAAAAAGTATTTTCTAGAAAAAGATTTGGAATAAATAGCCACTATCATCTGCACATATCTAAAGACATTGTTTAAAAATCATCTGAAGAAAGAAAAATCATGTCTGATAAGATACACATGTGCTAAAAAATAATGTAGAAATGGGACTTGGGAATGATATAATATAGCTTTAATATCATAACACAAACTGAATGCATATTGATTGAAAATGGCACACAAGGGGTCAAAAAAATCTCTATAAACATTTGAACTTTTTCAGCATGGAACAATTTTAGATAATTTATGTTCTTCTGAAACTCATTTGTATTCTACTCTAAATATATAGCAGCCTAAAGTTTGAGAAAATCTGGGCCGAAGACCTAAATACAGAGCTCCAAGGAGGATTGCTGGCTGCATCCAAGCTGTTATGTAACCACTAGTCTAGCATTTTATCAATGTGAGAAATGGAGTTATTTGTTTCACTATAGCCAGTAAGATGTACTCTCTATACAAACATGTAACCATGACAGGAAAAATTGCAATGTATTGATGAGGAAGTTATTTCCTAAAACAACAACAAAATGAAAGAAGAGTTTAAAGATGGTTCTAATGTTTTTACCATGCTGAGATTGCCACAAAATATTTCACAATGAACAACTAGCAAAAATATAAGACTTTTCTTAATATCTGAAAACTTCAATTGCTGTCAAAAGGATTAAAAAATACCAGCATAAATCTTTGTTACTATAGGAGTTACCAAAGGCATTTCTTTCCCACCTAGCTTTTTTCAATGTTCTTGTTGAATAACTATTGTTTTTGATTTATTGCATGTCTCTAAGTATCATTATAAAAATAAAATACACTTCTTGTACTGTTAATATCACCTCCTATCATAGAACTAGACTGCTTACCTTCCATTAATTTTTTTGAAGGGCATATTTAATATTCTAAGCTAATAACTAACTTGGTGAGCACAGTTAAATGCATGGTAAAGTCAGCAGAGAAAACATATACTTAGTAGTTAGAATTTGTGATGAATTACAATTAAGATTAATGATAAAAGGACATTTTATTGATGACTAAAATTAACAAAAATATACCTTATTAGTGAGAAACAATATTCTACTTTGTTACCAGGGAAACTATAGGGTGAATATACCTTTATATTTAAAATGATCATTGAAGCTGTCATTTCTTGGTCTTTTAATAATATTTTTCAAAATGTTTGCTGTAAAGAAATGTTACCAAGAAATTATGTATAAGAGATTACATTTCAATACCCATGACTAATATTATTAACATATATTGGCTTTTGGACAGAAAATATGGTAGAGAGTAATGGGGTGAAAGTAACAGGGAGTATGTTATTTTTATTTGGTTAAAAATAAGATTTCCTAAAAGAAATCTAGTACACATGACTCTGCAAGTTAACTTTAGTGAAGTGACTAATGTCATCTTGCTTTTATATTACATAACCATTTCTTTTGCTAGATCTGGATTCTGTTTGCCTAGAAATGTGCTTCTTAAACTTTACTGTCTTCCCAATCACCTGGACAGTCATTAAAATAAATAGTATTAGATTATGTCAGAGTTTTTTTAATTCCTTACTTCAAGGTGGTATCAGATTTTTAATTTCTTTTTTTCTTTTTCTGCAATACTGGGGATAGAGGGACTGGGATTATAGCTCAGAGGTAGAGCACTTGCCTAGCACATGTGAGGCACTGGGTTCTATCCTCAGCACCACCTAAAAATAAATAAACAAAATAAAAATATATAAAAAGAACAAATACTGGGGATGGAAACCAGGACCCTGTACCAATGTACTATCTCAAAGTCCTTTTTGTTTTTATTTTGAGACAGGATCTCCCTTCATTGCCCAGACTGTCCTTGAACTTCTGGTTCTCTGCCTCTATCTCTCAAGTGTTTGAGATTTCTGTGCACCACCACACCTGGCCCAAAAATTTAATTAATGACAATCATGCACTTGGTTTCAGGATCACACAGAAAATAAGTGGTGACAATTGTAAGAATGACCTCTTCTTCTAGCTACAGCTTAAACTGTCTCAAGACTAATAGTAGAAACTATAACAGAACCAACTTAGTATTTAGGAGCATTTGCTGACATACACATAAACATACTTCTCTGACTTAAGAGATGTGTTAATTGAATGAATCCTAGAGCCTGAAATCCAGTGTATCAAAGACCACCAATCCTGTGAACCAACAGCAGAGTTCCTGGTGGGTGGTCAGGAGGCAGTTGGCCACAAAGTCCCTCAGTGGAATCTCTTGTTGATCATTTGAATTTCATGGAAAGCTAAGAGACTATATCATTAATATTATTATTATTGCTGTTGTTGTGTGCTAATGCTACTCATTCTTTTATGTTACATACATTGACTTATTGAAGATACTGCACATAAGGGAAATTGAATTTTCTGTGCTCGGAGGCAGCAAGAATCTTTGAAGACACAAAAGATGTTGAAAGAGAAAAGGGAGGACGTTTCAAAGTAAGTTTTATGTTCCAAATGCTTAGGGAGTCATCATTAGCAACCCTGTTAAATCTTCACAGATGAAATCACATTTTCTGAAACTCATATTTGTATACTTGCATAAACATTTTTTGACAAAATATAAAACAGACTCTAAGATTTGCCCCTGAAGCTCACTATTGAAGTTTTACTGTGTGTCAAAAGTTATCATCCAATCCAGGTGTAGTGGTGCATGCCTGTAATCCCAGAGGCTCAGGAGGCTGAGGCAGGAGGATCACCAGTTCAAAGCCAGCCTCAGCAAAAGCAAGGCGCTAAGCAACTCAGTGAGACCCTGTCTCTAAATGAAATACAAAGTAGGGCTGGAGATGTGGCTCAGTGGTCAAATACCCCTGGGTTGAATCCCCAGTACCAAAAAATAAACAAACAATAAAGTAAATAATAAAGTAAGTAAAGTAATCCATAAAACATATAGTTCAAAAAATAGTGTCCTCTTTGTGTCATTTGACATCTTTTAAATTCGTGAATCTACCATTTTTGAGGGAGATATAAAAATTATTCCCTCCTCTAACTTCATATTCTAATCCATTGATAAGAGTCTCTTTTTGCTCAAACCATCAAACTGATGTATACTTCTAGAGAAAATGAGTAGCTAATGAACCATTGACTCAACCCAATCCTAATTACTCATACTACTGCAATAACTCATGAGATTCAATACTACCTTCTCCTCTTTTCCATCTGTTCCTTTCCTCGTGCATCTTCCCAACGGACACCAATCACGTTTAGTTCTTCCCAAGCTCCAACACAACCTTCACTTCATTCTCTTTCCAATGTTAATCATGTTGTCCTTTCACTGACAGCCAGAACTCTTAGACTGGTGCTGAGGCAGGTACTCTACCATATGTTTACATTACCTATTGGATTTCTTTGTGTGTTTGGTTTTTGTGTTAGTCCTTTTTCCATTGCTGGGACAAAATATGTGGGATGATCCATTTACAAAGAGAAAGGTTTTATTTTGGCTCACAGTTTCTGAAGTTTCAGTCCATGATTGACTCAGTCACTTTGGGCACTGTGGTGAGGGTGCACTTCATAGTGGGAGAAAATGGAGGAGGAAATCAGGAAATAAAACGAAAGAGCGAAAGAGCCAGAGACCCACTAGGCTGAACTTCCTCACTCCATGCCCTCCTTAAATTTTCTATGACCTCCTAATAGAGCCACAGGCTGGTAAACAAGCTTGTAACACATTATCTTTAGGTGACATTTAAAAGCCAAAACTAAACATTTTGTTTCCACTCTAATGGCTCCACTCATGTAATTAACTCCCATTTGAAAAATTCTGAAATAAATCACCTTTTCACGGAGACCCTGGAGCTCAGAGATTTAAAAATAATCTAAAATCTAGAAACTATCATCTAGACTCCTTTGAGAAAAAAAAAATTTAAAAAGTTAAAAAGAATGAAAATGACAGAATTCAAACAAAGTTGACATTATAGAATTAAGGAAATCAATAGGAAGAAAAATCTTGGATTGGAAGATTAGAGCTATAACTTATAACTCTGTCCTCTGAAAATCAACTCTGGAATCATGGAGATTTGCCAGAGAGTAGTTTGTGGTTTTGTTTTGTTTCATTTTTGTTTTTTTTTTTTCCAGTATAGTTAGCTCTGATGGAATCATACAGAAAGACCTTAGAATTTCCCAGGATTTCATGGACATAATACCTAGATCTGTGGACAAGAAGAGTCTGTACCTACCAAAAAGATTCACTGAAGCAGAGATCCAGGTGACCTCTTGTCATATCCATTGCTGAACAGCTTTCGGGGTGATTCTCAGCCAGGCAAGAGGCCACAATTTGAGAAACTCTAGGTTTTGCCAAATCTAAGATTTTTAGATTAAGACAAATAATCCAGTGGTTGTAGAGGTTCTCCTTTTTCCATTAAATTTCTTGGAAACAAGGGGACTATCCACAACACAAGTAAATTCCTTTTTTTGCCTTATAAAGAGAAGAAAATGAAGTCAAATTACCTAGTGCATTGGGTAGTCCACGAATAACCTAAGAAATAAAAGCATTTTTGCTCTCCTCAGTATCTGATCATTTCAGAATATAATTGATCAACCTGTACAGGGGTATCATCTCAGCATTTTCACTACCTGCTTTCCAGTGAACAAGTTCCTTTGTAAGAGGGTTTGTTGATGCAAAGCATAAACAAACAAATCAAAATAAATAAAAATCAACTGACACAGATTAATGTGCCCAAATCAATTATACAATAATTATTATAAGAAAATATCATCCTGATAAGATGTATTTTAAAGAGAATGCAATCAAAAGTGTATTACTTTTCAAATGACTGCACTGTACATAGTAATGTTTATTATCTGCAAAGGTAATTAATAAACTCAGCTTGACTGTGTTTGCATTAAACCTGATGATTTAAAAGTGAAATGAATCACAGGCTAGCAGCTGTGTGGGAAGCCTTGTTCCTGCCTTTTTCCCAAGGAAACCTAGTGTAAATATGTCAAAATAAACTCAAAGAAAGTGGAGGTATTTTATTTATTCACTCAGTATTGTGAGAAACTTTACCTTTTCTAATTAGATCGGGGGGAAGGGAGTAAAATAGGAGGAAGAGAATATAGTTTTCCATCAATGCAAAGTATTTTGGTTTAGATTTTAAATTTGCCAATGAGTGGGAAGAAATACACATCCCAGGTGACCCATTGAAAAATAAAAATGAGGGGGATTCCCATGTTGAATGATGGAGTGCAAGAGCACAACAGGTCTGTTTTCCCATCTTTATCTAAAACATGGAAGAGATCATGTATTTTGCTACAAAACTGACAGATGTCAGATTTCAGTATCTCAATCACTTTTGGAAAAATATTATTTTCATAGCATCTCAATTTGGCAAGGGCAGCAAACCCACATCCATGTTTAGAGAACATTTTGGGACGCCAACCTAGAAAAAAGCCATTCAAACAACAGTTCATACAGCTGTATTCATGCTCCATAATCATTCCCTCATCATCTTATGGCTCCTTATTCTTAACATATCCCAAGTATTTGTAATGATAATTGGTTTTGTTTATGTTTTATTGAGTGTACGAGTTCATTTCTTTTAGGGTTCCTCCTTTGAATTAATTTCAAGTGTATGAAATAGGATCCATGGTGTATAGATGAATTAATGGCTATATAAATGCATGATAAAGGGATGAGTGAAGTTCAGATAAATTTTTCACAGATGTTGATAGCAATATAAACTGGGGACTTTGTTGGGAATAAGTGGAAAGTATCAAATAGTTTCTTGGAATTTCACTCAACAAAAACACATAAAACATTTCACACACCTCTGCACGTGATTTGTAACATATATATATGTGTGAGTGTGTGTGTGTGTATGTATGTGTGTGTGTGTGTGTGTGGCTATCCCAGACTACTGCTCTCGCTGAAGACTAAAACAAGAAAACTTACAAAATCATCTTCCAAAATGTCAGAAAGATAATAGAAACTTTTTGTAAAACTTTATTCATAAATATTTAACCTTCTATTAAATTCACCCATTGCAGTGTTTACATTAGTCTTGGTACTAAATTTTCAGGGATGTGTAACACTATAATATTAGAACGTTTTAAGCAACCCAAAAAGAAACCCCATACATATTAGCAATAGTTCTTCCCTGCATGTCCCTCAACCTTTGCCCTGACTCAGCTTTGTCAATCTACTAATCTACTGTCTATCTCTGAGTATTGCCAGTTCTGCATATTTAAGACAGGGTATTATTCAATATTGGCTCTAATGTAACTGCCTTCCTTCAGTGAGCATGAAGTTTTCAACTGCCTTGCATGTTGTAGCATGTGTCATTACTTCATTCCTCTCTATTGCCAAATACTATTCCATTGCATGGAAATGCCACTGTGGATTTTGTTTACTACTCATCAGTTAATCATTATATCCTTTAGGATATATCTGTTTGGGGGCCATTATCAATAATGCTGCTATGGACTTCCAAATACAACTTTTTTCATGGACATATGTTTTCCTTTTTCTTAGATATGTACCTAGGAGTTGAATTACTTGTGTGATAATTCTATGTTGCTTTTTTTGAGGAGATATCAAATTGCTTTCCTCAAAGGACTGCAAAAATTCACATTTTCAACAGCGAGGCAAAAGGAATAGCTTCACATCCTGGGCAATACTTGTTATTTTCTCTCTATTATTATATCGATCCTAATAGGTGTGAAGTGGCATCTCACTGTGGCTTTAACTCACATCACATTAGTCTCATGTGCTTATTGGTCTCACATATGTACTAATGTATCTTCTTTGGAGAAGTTTCAAGTAAGATATATTTCCTATTTTAAAAATCTGGGTGATTGTCTTTTTGCTGTTATTAGCATTCACAGCACTCTAAATATTAGATCCGTAGATACACGATTTAAAAATGTTCTTCCATTTTGTAGATTGTTTTTAATATTCATGATATTATTTGACATGCAGAGTTTTTACTTTGATGAAGTCCAATTTGTCTGTTTTTTTCTTTTTTGTTCTTTTTTTAAAATTGGTGTCATAGAATTAAACAAAAAGAAAGAAAAATTTCTGGCATAGAGTCAAGATTTATCTTACATTTTCTTCAAGGAATTTTATAGTTTTAGCTCCTGCATTTTAGATCTGTCATCCATTTTGTGTTGACATTTGAGTTAGGTGAAAGATCGATATCCAAACTGATTCTTTGCATGTCAGTATCCAGTTGTCCCAAGAATATTTGTTAAAACTCTTCTTTTGATACTGAATGATCTTGGTGTTACCATGCTGTTTTTGTTACTATTGCTCTAAAGTATAATGTAAATTCTGGTATAGTGATATCACCTGCTTCACTCTTCTTACTAAGGATTGATTTAGCTATTCTGGGTCTCTTATTTTTCCAGATGAATTTCATGACTGCCTTTTCTATTTCTATGAGGAATGTCATTGGGATTTTGATTGAAATTGCATTAAATCCCTTAGTGTTTTTGGTAGTATGGTCATTTTGACAATATTAATTCTGCCAATCCAAGAATAAGGGAGATTTTTTCCCATCTTCTAAGGTCTTCTTTAAACTCTTTCTTTAGCATTCTGTAGTTTTTGTTGTAGAGTCTTTCACCTCTTTTGTTAGGTTGCTTCCCAAGTATTTTATATTGGCACCAAAATAGACTGGTAGAACAATGGCACAGAATAGAGGGCACAGAGACTTACTCACATAATTATAATTATCTTATATTAGACAAAGGTGCCAATAACATACATTGGAGAAAAAAATAGTCTCTTCAACAAATGGTGCTGGGAAAACTGGAAATCCATATACAAAAAAAAAAAAAAAAGAAAAGAAAGAAAGAAGCTAAACTCCCATCTTCACCATGCACAAAAGTCAATTCAAAGTAGATCAAGGACCTAGGAATTAAACCAAAGACACTGTGTCTAATAGAAGAAAAAGTAGGCCCGAATCTCCATCATATTAGATTAGTCTCCAACTTCCTTAATAAGACTCCTATAGCACAAGAATTAAAATTAAGAAGGAATAAATGGATTGACTCAAAAAGCTTCTCAGAAAAAAAAAATCAGTGAGGTGAATAGAGAGAGTCTACAGCCTACAGCTTGGGACCAAATTTCTAACCCCTCACACATCAGATAGAGCACTAATCTCTAGGTTATATAAAGAACTCAAAAAGCTAGACACCAAAAACCAAATAATTCAGTCAATAAATTGGCCAAGGAACTGAACAGACACTTCTCAGAAAATGATATATGAAAAAAATGTTCAACATCTCCAGCAATTAGAGAAATGCAAATCAAAACTACTCTAAGATTTTATCTCATTCCAGTCAGAATGGCAGCTATTAAGAATATAAATAACAATAATTGCTGGTGAGGATGTGGGCAAAAAGGCACACTCATACATTGCAGGTGGGACTACAAAATTGTGTAATCAATATGGGAAGCAATATGGAGATTTCTTGGAAGAATGGGAATGGAACCACCATTTGACCCAGCTATCCCACTTCTTGGTCTATACCCAAAGGACCTAAAAACAGCATACTACAGAGACTCAGCCACATCAGTGTTTATAGCAGCACAATTGACAATAGCTAAACTGTGGAACCAACCTAAATGTCCTTCAGTGGATGAGTGGATAAAGAAAATGTGGAATATATGCACAATGGAATATTACTCAGCAATAAAAGAGAATAAAATCATTGCATTTGCAAGTAAATGGGTGGAGTTAGAGAAGATAATGCCAAGTGAAGTTAGCCAATCCCAAAAAACAAATGCCGAATGTTTTCTCTTATATAAGGAGGATGATTCATAGAGGGATTGGAAGGGGGAGCATGGGAAGATTAGATGAACTCTAGATAGAGTAAAGGGGAGGAAGGCAAAGGGAGGGGAGAAGGGGATAAAAACGATGGTGGAACAAGATGAACATCATCTTTCTCTTCTATCTCAGGATAATTTTTTTTCTCTGCTTCAAAACAACTTTAGTCTTGCCTACCCCTCAGGAAGCTCTTACTCTAATAATTATCCTATCTCATTTATTAGAACTAGAGTTTTTAGGAGCTGTAAGGGAGCTCAGAGAGTTTCAACCTGATGGCTTTAATTTCATCACCAAGTAGGAAGGAAGATGATTTGCTGAACTCAAAGGTGAAGATGTTTCAGGCTTGGGAAATAAGAGGGAATGGGTAAGTCAGCAGTTGAGAAGGGTGGAAGAAAGAGCAGGTTAACGGCAGCTTGAGGCCACCTGAAGACGTGGCTGCTGACCACCTGGCCACAGGAGTGGGTAGTCAGTGAGCAAGGATGGGACACTACAGAATGGTTGAAAACAAGGATGAGGAGGAAGAGGGCTGCAGAGAGGATAAGAGGTCAAGGCCAAGATCTTGGTGAAACGCAAGATCTTGTTACCTGGAGTCTTCCACACAGAACTTTGTAGTTTCTTACTAGAGGCATAAGAAGTAGAAGGGGAAAAAAAAAAAAAAAAAGAAATGTGAACCAGACGCCCATATCCTAGGGGAAGCTTGGGACACTCATGATTCCAGCCAGCTTTGATACATCAAGACCAAAGGGTAATCTGCCATGAGATGAGAAACTCTCAAAAAAAAAAAAAAAAAAAAAAGGAGTGAGATACCTTTTCAGGGTGCCCAACTTGTTCATTTCTTCTTTCATTCAGTCCTTCAGCAAACTAAAAATATTTATGAAATGCTTACTGGAAGAGGACAGGCTATCTGGATTTGTCAGTTCTGAAACACACCTGTATCCTCCTCCCACCCCAACTCTGCCCCCATATTTGTAACCTCTCTGAAGTCAACAGGGTTGCTGCTTACACTGACGAAAGTCAGACTTCAGTCATGATGTCACGGTCTGCCCAGGTTCAAACTCAGTCATCGCTGCTCGTATTTGTCATCACTCCAATTGAGTTAAGTATACTGTTGGTAATAACACGTTGAGCTCAGTCGCTGTTTAAATTACCAAAAATTGCACTATGATTTTGCAGTGAAATGCAAAGTTATTGTATTTTCAGAAGCATGGAAACGGTGGGCCATGAATCTTATATTAGGGAAGCAATAGTCATCGTTGGACAAATGATTGTAATCTCACATATTATTGTAAAAAGAAGGAGGAGGGGAAGGAAGAAGAAACAAGAAGAGAGAGGGAGAGGAAGAAGGAAGGACCACCAAGTGTTTTATGGGAACTGAGAAAGAAAGCTATGTTTTGTTACTGAGATACATGCTTAAGAATTTCCTAGATAAACTGAGAAGTTCAATAAAAAGCAGGAGGAATTTCTGCATGTTTCAAAGCAAAAAAAAAAAAAGATGAACATCATTACCTTAAGTACATGTATGAAGACATGTGTGAATATACTTTGTATATAACCAGAGATATGAAAAAGGGTGGTATGTATGTGTAATATGCATTGTAATGCATTCTACTTTCATATATAACATATCCAAATAAAAAATATCAATTGAGAGTGAATGTGAAGATTTACTTTTGGACAATTGCATTGCAGTAATTACATATGTAGATAGATCTATTCTGATGCTCATCTCTTAGTTTCTTTATTACTGTGGCTTGCAATAAGAAATCAGGAAAGGTGAGTCCAACCAGTTTCTTCCTCATGATCATTTTGACTGTTCTGAGTCATTGCCATTGTATATAAATTTTATAATTTAAATAAATAATCCTTGCTAGGATTTTTATCAGGAATATGTAAAATCTGTGGATTAATGTAAAGTACATTGCCATCTCAATAATATTCCTATGATTGATGAATATGTGTTTTCTGTCCATTGACTTATATTTTTTTAATTTCTTTCAAAAGCTTTTCTGTTTCACAGCGCTCCATGTGCTCTTGAAAAAAAATATATTCTACTATTGTTAAGTGTTGGGTTTGATAAATATCTTTTAGGGTTACTTGTTTTCTATTGCTGTTTCTCTTCTATTTCCTTGTTAACTTCTGCCTAGTTTTTCTATCCATTATCAAAAGTGTATATTGAATCTCCAAATAAATTATTGATCTGTATCTCTCTTTAATTCTGACAGTTTTTGCTTGATTAAATGTTAGACCTTTTTCTAGATGCATGATTACAATCACAAATGTTTATAATCAAGTGTTTACAATGATAGACTTTCTGATTAATTGATCCTTTTGTTATATTTTTTTGCCTATAGTAGCCTTAGCCTTAAAGTCTATTTGCATAATATTAGTTTCTCTATTCCATCTCTAAACTTTACATTGCATATCTTTCCATTCATTTATGTTAAATTTACTTGTAAACAGCATATTTCTGAATCACATTTACTTTTTATCCATTTCGCCAATATCTGCCTTTGGACTAGCATATTTAATCATCCAGATTTTACAGACTCTAACAATTTAACATATTTATAAATAAGATTTGCTATTTGTTTCCTATATATTTTATGTCTTTTGAATTTGTTCATCCATTTATAGCTTTTAGATGTGTTAAATAGATATTTTCAAACATGCCTTTTAAATTATCTTGTTTATTCTACTGTGATTTTTAAAGTCATCAAGCATTTTTACAATTACTGCTTTATGCAGTTGTTTATGAACAAGTACTACAAGAAATAAGTAATAAAAATACATTTTATACAGCCTTTCTTTACACCAGAACATGTGGCCTTATACTAGCATTTGTCCTTTTGTCTTCCTAGGAATATTAGAGCTTTTTGGTATTTGTTGTCATTGGGCACTTCTAGGGATTCCCTTTTGTTCTCAAGCCAAGTTCTTGCTTTCCTCAACTGAAATTCCAGCTTTTGGAGTCTAAGATGTTGCCAGCAGTTTTCTGTTGCTCCTTAATATAGTGGGGTTAGTCTTTTTAAAATCTGTCTTCCCTGAGTTAAGCTCTGGGTCCAATCAAATAGCTGCTACCTTCTACCATTTCCCAGGGGGCTGCAAATTTGGACAAAATATTGACTGTGCTATGGGTACAGTGTTTTAAATGAAGCTTTGAAAATAGTCATGTTTCTCCCCGATTGTAACATTTGTGGCTTTTGTACATAAAAGATCAGAAAAGCATTGCAGTGACTACGGTCACAGTGCAGTTGAGTATTTACTCTTAGATAGATGGTCTTCAATTCCTTCTGTAGCCTTACTTAATTTCCAGAGGGCAGAAATGGTATATTTTAGCTGTTATGTTGTATTTTGTGTAGGGGAAACAGAGCTAACCAAGATGCCTACTCTGCCATTCTGAAATGATTTCTCCAATGTAAAGTTTTCAGGATCTAAATACATCCAATGTATAAAACTCCTGGGCTCATAATTATATTTGTTTTCTTTCTCTGTATAATTTTCTACAATGAAATATATTAAATATATGTAATGTTTTATAGAATTTCATAAAAGCACCAATAAAATAAAAACAATATATTTACCTGATTTCTATCTTGAGAATTACCTTCATTTAAAATTCTATTGATAAATTACATATATATTCAGCTGCGCGATGAAGGTTGTAGGTTTAATAAAACAAAACTTTTACGAAGCAAAAAAAAAATTGATAAATTAACAGAAGTTTACAGGCAAATCTTCCACAGAGCTTTTGATTTGAGAATTCATAACGTGAATAGAAGTCTATCCCAAGTCTCTTTTGCTATTTTTCCCTTGCTAATTTTTGCAGTCCTCTACACATTCAATGAGCTCTTTGTCACTCTGTTAAAGAACACTACTGTTTCTTTCCACCAAGATTTAACACTTGTAAGATTACAGTATGATGAGTTGTGAATCAGTTATTCATTCATTCATCCAACAATTATTTATTGAGCAGAGTGCTTGGGCCAGTATCAACCATGTGCTTTGATTCTGATTTTTCTCATTTTTTTTTTTTTTTTTTTTTTTGATACTGAAGGGACTGTCCCTCTTCTCTAAGAGTTCACAAATGTTTAGAGAAGATAGACAATTCACCTGCATTCTCGAGTGGGCCACCTTCCATTTGAAAACCAATCCAGAATTCAATAAGCAACCACCTCTCTTATTGGACTTTCACCTTCTGGGACACTATTTACCTGTCCCAATTACCCCAGGGCCCCATACCAGAAAACTAGGGACAGCCCTTATGCCCAGTGCCCACGGAAACTATGAGAATTGCCCATCTTCAGACTCTTTACACTTCCTTATCTGTACCTTCCTGCAGAAACCCCAGTTAAAACTCGTGCCCACAGTCAACCCTCCATCCACACCTCTGCCTTCTGACCAACCCGAGCACTTCCCTCTATGGCCCCCTGGGGTATAGCAGCCCCTTCTTAAGAACCTTGGTTCACAATGTATATTTTCAGTGACAGCCATATCCTATCCCTTGGTCTCACCTAAGCTGAATAACCATAAAATGATGTTTTATAACAGAGCCTAACATTATATTGATTTAACAGTTTAGTTACCTGATTCTCCAACCTCAGCCTCGTTATGATAAGACAGAATGATAAACAATGTATAACCCATCTGAAATTGTAAAGTTGGTACAGATGTATTAGGGATCATCTTTCAACAATCCTATGCCTCCCAGTATTTTTCACCCATTTTGCAGTTCCAAAGGACACGGATGATATCAACCACATTTCTGTAGAATCCCATTTCAATCCACTCTCAACTCCCACACTCCACTAAAACACAAATGGGAAAAATAAAATAAAATAACCTTGGTTGCAGTCCCTTGCATGAAGATATCATGGGAAAACAGGAAATAAAATTTTGGCAACAACCACAAGAGAAGACCAATGTCCTCAAGAGGTATAAGTACATTTTTAATAAGTAAATAAACAAAAGCACATTTGTTCTTAGGTGAAAATAAAATGTGTGTAAATTACAACTCCTATTTAGCCAACTTTATTTGCCATTTTGCCACAGGTGTATTTAATATTGATCTTAAGTGTTTCACACCCTGGATTTACTATACCCAAACAGCCCCATGAGGAAAAGATCTTGAGCCATGACATGGCCTCCAAAGTGAAAAATTGAAGATGACGAAGTGCTTACAGCTCTAGTCTTTGCCCATGAAAGGAAGAACTAAAGTTCACTGATATTCAAGTATTCACTGCTTCCAACAAAACGGAGGTCTGCACCAAATATATAAATTAAAAAAATAATGATTAAAAAAATTGAGGTCTGCTGTATTGATGTTCTCTGTGTAGTCTCAGCATCTGGCTCTCAGCAACATATTCATCTTTTGGTGTCAGAAAAAAGTCTTATTTCACAAAACATGTTCCTCCCCATCGGCATTAAGCAATTTGCAATATCTTGCCCAAATTTTAATCGTACCTTATTTCCCCCCCTCAAAAAAAAAAAAAACATATAAGAGTCTAAGAACACTCAAACTTTTTTCTTTGCTTTGGAACAATGGTCCAAAATAACAACAACAACAACAATAATAATAACAACAAATTTAAATTTAGCCTCACTGTATTTATTTAACATTTAACTGGCAATAAAAGAGTACTAAAAAAGGTAAAATACACTGTTTAATGTTAAATAACTTCATCAAAATCCCCCCAAATTCTGAGTGTCATAATATCTTTGGCGAAAGTTAGAAGGATGCGTGTTTAAAATTATTGAAGAATTTACAACGCATTTTTGTATTATATTAGCAATAAATCTCATGTACTAAATGTTTGGTTTTTAAAATTGTTATTTTTTCCCCTCCTAAACTCGTTAACCTGGAACAAGATTTGCTAACTTCTTTAAGGTAAAAAGGTAATAAATATCAGAGCTGGAATTTGTAATAATGTCTGTCATGTTCTAGTTCTCCAAATCATCTCTCAGTGAGATGACGAGACAGATTCAATCACAGTCAGTATTTATTACAGAGCACGTTTCCTTTCAAAGCAGTGTCATATGCAGTCCCAGGCACGTGCTAGATTTTTACATTGAATGGAAAAACTAGATATATGAGAGAAATCATTTAAATTTGTCTCTATTTTATTCATACTCAATAAGTCAAAGTGGCATATGTATTTTCAATTTAGTGAAAATATTTCACTGTTATTAAGACAAATGAGAAAGAGTGTGACAATAGGAAGCCATAAAATATATACAGAGCAATAGAACTCTGTTTTTGTTAAGGTAAGGAGAGGAATCTGAAACAATAACAAATATTTAAACTTATTTTCATACACACCCCTCCAAGGCACACACAAAAGTAAAAGCATTGTTTGTTTAAGAGAAACTTTTGTCTGCAGATATTGCAATGAACCAGTTCATATGCATCTAGCATCTTGCTCACTCTCCACTAGGAAACTTAAAACCAAACCAAAAAAGAATAGCCCATTGGAAACTATGGTTGATAACAGTGTGAGCTGAGGTTTCCTAAGCAACCGGAGGATTCTGAAAATCTGTACAGGGAAGTTTTTAGTAAATGTAACTTAAAATTTGCCAGTTAAGACAGTTTCTCAGAATTTAAGGTAAAAATTTGGCTTCATTATGTTCAATTAGAGAATTTGTCATTCTTTGGGGGGAAAAAAACTGCATTCTTTTTTTTTGTTGGTTGTTCAAAACATTACGAAGCTCTTGACATATCATATTTCTTTCTTTCTTTTTTAGAGAGAGAGAGAGAGAGAGAGGGAGAGAGAGAGTTTATTTGTTTTTTAGTTCTCGGTGGACACAACATCTTTGTTGGTATGTGGTGCTGAGGATTGAACCCGGGCCGCACACATGCCAGGTGAGCGAGCTACCGCTTGAGCCACATCCCCAGCCCATATCATATTTCATACATTTGATTCAAGTGGGTTATGAACTCCCATTTTTACCCCGTATACAGATTGCAGAATCACATCGGTTACACATCCACGTTTTTACATACTGCCATACTAGAGAGAGAAGATGGGAGGGGAGGGGAGGGGGGATAGTAGAGGATAGGAAAGGTAGCAGAATACAAAAACTGCATTCTTTACAAGATACAACCTCTTGGTATATGCATTGATAATTATATAATCAAATTTTGTATTATAGTTTCAAATTGTATGTGTTTATCACTCTAAACGTTAACAAAATACATAAAATTTAATTGCATCAAGTAGGCAAAATCACTAAATGAACCAAGAACACCCCTCTCTAACTTGTGACCACACACACAAGCTCTTACAACTCTATGTGTTCACTTCCTAATTTGTGAAATAAAGAAAAGGTCCCATGGGAGCATGGAAGGACTGAGTTATTCTAAGGCATATATTTTGACTAGTGTCTGGCACAGTTGAACACGACTGTTATTATAGATGGATGTTGATTAAATTTAATTCCATACTAGTACAAGTAGGCCCATACTGAAATCTTAAATTTTTTTTGTACCTATTGCAAATTTTCTTTTAAAAAATAGAATGAAAATAGAAAAAAAAAATGTAAGCTTAATTAAGAAAAGTTGATGAAAAGAAAAACAAAGAGCAGAGTCAAGAGAGAAATAAAATGATAGCATCTAAGTATTATTCATATTATACAGATTCTTACATAAGTACATCATGATTAACACATTGCAATATGTATTGATTATTAAGCTCAAATGAACCTTTTGTTGGTTTTGGAAGATTGGCAACATCCCCTCCCTCCAAAAGAACTCAGGTACTATTTTCTAGATAAATATAGACAAAATAGATAAAACTGGTTCTTATGCCCTAATATATAAAGATACAAAATGGTGCCACAAAATCCCAACAAAAATACTTAGCCTAATGTTCAGGGTATAGAGCTTTCTTAAGGTAATATTTATGTAAAAGGTAACAAACGTATGTATGTCCAACTACATCCTCATGCCTTTTGAACTCAGGAAAAGTAATCAAAATCTACCAAAACAAATACAATGGCTAGAGCAGTAGTTACACTGAAATTCCTAAAACAGGCATAATGTGAACATAGAACAGAGAATTCTGTTTACTCCCAATATTAAAATTAAAATTACGAAAAGCAAGGCAACTAAAATCAAATAGTAAATGTCAAGTTGGAGCTACATACCATGTAAGAATCAGTGCCCAGCCAACGGGTATGCAAACTGTACAGATTCAGGTACAGAAATAATATGACATTTGAGTACTTCTCAAATAATAACTCATAAAATTCTTACAAATAAACACGTGACACTCAAAGTGTGATAAAAATGAATTGAATTCTAATAATAAATAATTACAGTTGGAAATTGATTCTCTATAGGAGGTAAACTTTGGAATTAAAGAATGAAACTAAAATTGCCTGAAAATTATTCAAAATAACTACTCACATGTTGTGAGAAAATGTCATGGTGCTCTTTAATCCACTGATTTAATTTTGCAACTGTGGACAAGCACCTAATTAACAATAGGAGCTGCATATAGCATGCATTTAAGTAATGCATCTACATAAATCTTAGCATAATCATTTTAAAATCTTATGAGAAATCAAATTCACTTGTTCTAACGATTCAGCAATATGGCAAACCAGGTGGTTGACACATAATTTGATTTACTGAGACATGTTGTAGGCAGAATTATATAAGCATAAAGTTTCCTAGTATTATCTGCCAGGCAGTTGATGGAATGTTTTATTATTTCTTCATCCATCCATATATTCATTCACCCATTTTCCTACTTACTATATCGGAGATTATTTTTAAAAAGAAAATTATAATGAACTTTCTTTCAGGAAAAAAAGACAGGACCTGATTGCTAAAATAAGCATTATCCCCTGAGGATGTCTAATAAGAGAATATCATAGTCATCAGAGGTATACCCAGACACTATAGTAAGAAATATGCATGGAACTAGGTGTGGTGGTGCATGCTTATAATCCCAGAGGCATGAGAGGCTGAGGCAGGAGAATCAAGAGTTCAAAGCCAGCCTCCAGCACAAACAACTCAATGAGACTTTGTCTCTAAATAAAATACAAAATAGGACTAGGGATGTTGCTCGGTGGCCAAGAGCCCCTGAGTTCCATCACTGGTACCCCGACGAAAACAAATAAATGTGCATATATTAGCTCATCTAATCCTCAAAGAAGCCCTTGACGCAGGTATAAATATGAACTCATTTTTGAATGAGTAGCAGCACAAAGGTTCAGTAAGTTTCTTGATGTCACTTACTTACTGGGAAAGAGTTAATACTTCAATCCAGAAATATTCACTGCAGAGCTCCTGCTCTGAATAAGCATTGCTTCTGACATAGATATGTGCTATCTTTTCATAAACAGAATCTTTGAATTTATTTTTTCTGTCCCTCCCAATTCGTCCCAAGGAAAGCTGAGATTCCCTGCAAAATTATTCCACTCTCTCTAGCTCACCGTGATTTTTTTCTCTTCCTGGAAATTGTACAAAAACCTATCATTATTCAGAAACCAGTCACAGCCTGCCACATGGCGTATCTGAAACCAGTTCTTAAAGCAATCCATATCCATTGTTTGGCTTTTGCTTTTCTCATCTTTTAAATTTTGTCTAATCAACTCACAGTCTGTTGAGTCCCTAAATCTTCTCAACATTATTATCATCTCCTCTAGAAAAATGCAGCATCACTGAAGGGTAAGGGAAATAGCTAGGTTGTAAAATGAATTAAGAGTTTTTCAGTCCACAGAATATGGTGACAACTATATCTCCTTGCTCCTCCCCAAAAGCTCAACCGTTGACCGTGGGGAAAAAGTAAGACAAGGGAACACGAGAGCCCTGAAAAATAGAAGCTGGGAGGGGGACAGGATGCACAACTGGAAGGACAGCTCAGATCTGGGGTACCACATTCCCCCAAGCAACACAGGGAGGACCCCCGAGCCAACATCTGCTGAGTCAGGGGCTCAGGTCACCTCTGGATGTCAGCAGAGCCCACCTCACCATGCAATGTGAGAATGACCCGTCAAGAGGACTGATCCCAAACTTGTGAGAATTAAGTTGCTTCTAGAGAGGCTTTTTCCTTGGCCTGAGGCTTCTCTTTCACTATTTTTCAGGGACATCAGCAGGGACAATCACAATAAAAAATGCCCAGACCTGGAAGACACTTAGTCCCTAGGGCCTGAGTCTCCCCTCCCCCAGCCAAGGACACCAAACTCTCAGGAAGTACCTGGAAGAGTAATCCTGCCCCAGGACCAGCCCTCTCAGAGGTGCCCACAGGGTCCTGCTCCCTCTGTAGGCAAGGGTATTATCCCTGCACAACACTGACCAGCAAATGCTCTTCGTCACCATTGGCTAGGCAACCCTTCCCCAGTGAGAGGCACAAGGCACTTGGGTTGGGGAGCTTCTTCTGGGACCTCAAGCACACCAGCAGAGACTAGTGGAAATCTGGTGGTGCAAGCTAAGCATGCACACCAAATTAGCACCGTATACACTCAAGAAGTTACACTGTCCCTGAAACCAGACAATCCGTGCACGAAACTAATTTAGCACTGAAAACAGGGTGAGTGCCTGCTTATGTATGTGTGTGTGTGTTGGGGGTAGTGGTGGTATGACATAAATATGTGTAAATTTGTGTGTTACATATGTTACATATAGTATATGTATAATGTATATGTATGTATACTTATGTGCGTGAGCTTTGTAACATAATAAACAAAGAGAAAGGATGCAATAAAAGCTGTTTCATTGAGAACCAGGAAGATTAGAATGGGAGAGATAAAAGGCAATCATCTAATGCCTACAATTAGATGAATCACCTATTGCAACTATCTGACAGAAATTTTAAAAGCAAACCTCATACACGATTTTTCAACAAGCAACTTCAAATTCTCCTGAAACAAACGAAAAGGAGAAATTCTCAACAAAGAAATAGAAGTTATAAAAATGTAAGTTATAGAAGTCAAAAGTACAATAACAGAAAAAAACCCACAATAGGCTAGATGGGCTCAGTTTTATAGGGGAGATGATGGAGCATGGAGGGAAGGAAGCAGAGGCCCGGTCTGTTCAAAACAGCAGAGAAAATTCTAGAAAAACAGTGAGTATGGCCTGACACCATCGAACAATTAAATAGACATTATTCACATTAGCAAGTAAATCACCTGGAGTATTTTGTATCAGAATTTCAAATATTCATGAGATAATATCTGAACGGAGCATCTGGATTTCTGAATCAACACATTTGTTCTAGTTCAAAAATGATGCAATAAGAAAAATCAAATACATATCTGAATGTAATAATCATTATCGCACATTTTAAGTATATTTTGAGTAAAAATCCTTGTAATTTGATTTAACAATATGTGTTACATGGAAATATACAATTGAATGATCAAATGTTTTCCACTTTCCAACAATTCTTTTGAACTATGTATTCAAATAAGATCTACTTTTTTCTATTGAAAGATGAGAAACATAATAGGAAAAAAAAACCACTTAAATATATTTAGGGTAGCATTATGGTACCATATATGTGACAGTGAAAAATATCAGTAAAGTTTGTCTTATTTTGATTTTTATCAAATTTTAGCTGTATGATTCCTTCTCTATATCATATATTTCTGCTCCTGTTCTTTTTTTCCTGCTACATAATATGAAAATTTATTACTCTAGTTTATTTCTGATACAACTACCTTAAGTTACAAATATTCATCCCAGAGATCCTGATATTTTAAGCTCTTAATATCACTTAGTTCAAAGCACTTTTTATTTACTTTTTTGTGCTTTTTTCTTTGACCTCTGAGATATTTATGTGTGTCATTTAATTTTGAAACATTTGACATGTGGGGGTGGGGTTCTTTATATCGTAATGTGATTGATTTCTAATGTAATAAATCATGCAGGAAACAGTTTACATAATTTCAAATTTTGAAAAAAAGTAATGGAAATGCTTTATATATTGATCGTATTGATTACATACATGTCAAATCCGATCAAATTGCATACTTCAAAAATATGTCTTTTATTGAACTTTAATCTCAATACAGCTATGGGAAATAAGATTGTTGTTTTTTTATTCATGAGTGATCACTGCATTTTGCAAAATAAAATCACATTTTATTTTTATTCCTTACACACTCATAATGATGGGTATAGCATACTCTCTATTGTCACTTCCCCCAGTTTAGAATGCGAAATTTACTGTTTTTTTTTTTACCTAATGCATATTTTACCTATCATTTGCAGTATTAAGAAATGGAATTTAGAATTTTACTGGACTATACCTTTCTAAGTATTAGTATCAGAATCAAGAACAAAACACATATAGTTCTACCTGGTATTTCAGTCTATTTTCTATTGCAAGAAACTAAATAAAGCATAATTTGATCTGGTTCATGCTGTTAAGGGATTTATCATCTCAAATAATGGAAAGCCACTGGGCTCAGAAATAAGATTCGGTTTAATTTAGAAGTGCAATAATGTCAAAAAGACTCCAGTTTTTCATTCTCATGGCTTTGTTTTGTGTGCTGTTCATTCTAATGCTGTTTTCCCTTTAGTTCTTAGTAGCCATAGGGCTACTTCATGTACTTTGAAGAATAGAGGATTCGTTGTGGAAGTTATTTCAATTTGATCATTGATTTCTCCAATGGCCCAGAAATTTCTACATAGCAATGATTGGACCCCATTGATTCCGATGGCCATCACTACAATGTTACACCTGAGCAATTTGCTCTGTGCTAACTCAGAAGTTGAAGTCAGCTTTTTCAAAACTGGCATGAGAAGTATGGGAGGACTTAAAGTGACCCAGTTTCCAAAATTAAGTAGGAATTCCCAATACACGTCTTTTGTATCATAATGATCCCAATTTAAATGAAGTGAGTTGATCTATGATAGAGAAAAAAATCCATAGGGCAGAAGAAGGAATAGAACTCAAGTAGTTGTTTTACAAATACTTAAGGCAGTTTTGTTAAAGCTGTTGTAAGTTATCATATAACATCCACACAAAATCATTCCCGGTAGTTTCATTGCATTCTAAGAGACTGGAAATCTAGACTCAGGGACATTAAATAACGTCCCTATAATTACATCGGCATTACATCTTCCTGATCGCCCCAAATGAGGACTCCTCATTAATATTCTGTTTATAGTTTTGCAAGTCTTTGAGATCAAACCAGGAATAAAAGCCAGTTCTGGATCCTTGACAAATTCTTAACCGGAGCAAAAAACCCTAGGTCAACCACAGTGAAACTCACCTCCTGCAGATGGTTCTGGATCAGAACCAGACTCCAGGGAACAGGATAGAGACACCTGGAAGCATGACTTAATTCTAACCGATAATGCCAAGTGAGCAAGCAGTTTTCATTTGGGTGTTTTCCAGAAAGAAAATGACCAAATCATTTTTATTCCCTGTGGAGGCATTAGCACAAGGTTCTAATATATGCAAGGACAGCTCCTCTTGCAAGAAATAAAGTAAAATATCAAGTAATTAAAACAATAAAAATAGCTGTCTCTAAATAGTGTTTTCTCCTAAGACATTCTTTAGGGAAAGAGTAAATTTCACACTATAATCATGTTTTTTAATTAAAGTGGAACAATTCTTAATTAAAGTAAAACAAAAAGGAGATCTTTCCATAGTCACTTCAATATCAGAGAGGTATTGTTTTATCTTCAAATTTAAATTCAAATTTAAATTAAATAAAGTTGATGTGTTTAGTTTAACTAATTAATCAAAGCAATAATTGCTAGAATCCATGAAGCTTTTCCTAAACCATCTGTTTTTCCCAAAGGATCACTGCAATTGGATGGATAAAAGCACTGATATTTATTTTTCATTTATAGTTTAAGTAATAAGAAATAGAATACTTTTCTTGCCCTTTATTTTAAACAAATATAAAATGCTATTATCATTTTTATGTAGTAGTCTCATTGAAATATAAGTCAAATACCATTACATTTATCTTTTTTTTAAGAGAGAGAGAGGAGAGAGAGAGGAGAGAGAGAGAATTTTTTTAATATTTATTTTTCATTTTTTCAGTGGACACAACATCTTTATTTTATTTTTATGTGGTGCTGAGGACCGAACCCAGCTCCCTGCGTGTACCAGGCAAGCACATTACCACTCGAGCCACATCCCCAGCCCACATTTATCTTTTAAAAATATAAAATAATGGTTGCTAGAACTTTCATAAACTTGTGTCACCATCTTCACAATCTAATTCCAAAACATTTTCATTATTTTGAAAGAAAACCTTTAACCACTAAGAAGTCCCTCTTCATTCTCACATTCTACTGACTCATTAAATCTGCTAGCCTACATTCTGTCTCTATGGATTTGTCCATCCTTGGAATTTAATATAAGTGAACTCATAAAATTTGTGGTTATTTGGATCTCGCTTCTTTCACTTAACATAATGTTAAATTTTATTTGTCTCTTAGCATATGCATAAACCTTATCCCCCTTCGTGGCTGCATAATATTCCATTCAATGGATATAACATATTGTTTATGCATCTGTTCAATAAAAAAGCATTGGCTTGTTCCCATACTTGGCTATTATAAATTATGCTATGATAAATATTGTTGTATAAGGTATTGTGTGATTATAGTTTTTAAAAATTCTTTTGTATATACACTCAGGAGTGAAATTGCTAGGTTATTTGTTAACTTTTATACGGTTATTTCACAAACAATCTCAAACCTACCTAATATGAAAATCGTCTTGTATGTGATCTCTGAAATAACTTAAGAATTGAAACCTGGACAATGCTCACAGAATATAAACATATTTGTATGTTTCTTTCCAAAACAAAGGAAATCATGTAGTAAGATATTTAAATTATGTTGAGAATTACTTTTAATGTTGAAATAAAGTGGGTGTTTATGATACAAAACATTATATGTATATTACTAAACATACTTCAATAACCCCAGCAAGAAAATATCACTTCTAAACTTTTCAATTCATTCACTTTCTTTTTTTTTAAATAATTCATAGTTTTTGTTTGAATGTACTCTTCACTATCATTAAAATGTCTGTGTTTAACTCTGTCTAACCCAACAATAGACAAATCTCATTTAATTATATGTTTGAAAGCCTAAACAATTTACTGATGTGTGTGTGTGTGTGTGTGTGTGTGTGTGTGTGTGTTCAGAGGACGTTAAAATGAAAACGTACTTCCTTATTAATGATTTCACTTTGCATTGCACCATACACCTATAAACCAATAGCACTACATACAAATACATTTAACCCACTTCTTTCAGAAGACCACAAAATAAACTGGGAGACAGCAAGCATAAAGAAATGAAAGGGAAAAAATGCGGAGAGGATGATTGGAATGGCTAATCAGAAATAACATTAGGGTCCCGTATTTAGAGGAGAGAGAAGCATCCAAAGTGAGACCTTCTAAGAAATATCTATTTTTGACACATTACTCTCCTACTACTATTAAATCTCATCACTTCAATTTGTTCCTGTGTTTCCTCCTATTTTCCAGAGATATTATCCAGCCGTATAATCTTTAAATATAATAAATTATGTCTATTGATGAAAATGTTCTACTCATGCCAAGTCGGATAAGATATGAGGGGCCAGTTTGAAATAGAATTGGTCTAGGAGTCTCCAAACCTCCACTCCCAGCCTGATTCTTCCACTTTATTGCCTGTGCCACCTCTGGCTGGCACTTACTTACTTCCTCTGAGTTCAGTGTTCTTATCTGCAAAATATAGTTTAGATCCCTTCTTTCATCCCAAGGAGCTTGTATAAATCAAACAAACTGACACTTGTAAAATTACTTTATAAACCGTAAGTTTTTGCTGCAAAGCAGCTCTTTAACCCTGAATGAGCCTCATGGTTGCTGGGAGTATGTCCCATGAATTTCCATAGAGGGCCACTTCCTGGTGTGGAAAGGAAAAGTGGTTAATGCACTCAGCCAACAACCATGGGTACTCAGAAGTTTAGAATGCCAAGAGAACCACACTTTAGTTCTACACCTCTGTAACTTGCTGTGTTCATTTGGGAGCATGTGATGGGAGGGTCTGTCCTGTGTATACAGACGAGTTGTTGGAAATCATGCAAAACTCGGAATGGCTGATGCTGGGTCAGTAACTGCCAATTGAAGCTCTCAACCACATTCGATGACACATGACAAAGATTCCTTTCTTGATCAAACTCCAGTCAAACTCCTTTGGGCCCTCTTATTAACCAGGCCCCATCTGGACCTAAAATAAACAAACACTAATAATAGTTCCTAACAGCTAATAAAAGCATTCTTAGGATGTCTCTGGAACTTTTTAAAGTTCATGCCCAAGAAAACTCCAAGCTACTCAAAAATCTAGCTTGTTCTAGCAAAAGCCTCAAGATAGGGTTCTTATCTCGGAGTCTTTGTATAAATCCCCAGTTAGCAAATCTAGATGGATTTTATACAGACCAACCCATTTTTCCCCTTTTTTTTTGTTGTTGTTGTTTTTAAAATTTTTCGCTTTTCCTGATGCTACAGTTTCAATTTCAGATTTCCCCCCAATTTCCCCCAAAGTCCAAGCTATTGAAGACTTGATTCTAGCCTGTGTTGCTACTGGGAGAACCTTTAGAAAGTGGGGCCTATTGGGAGAAAGTGAGGTCACAGAGAGTGTGTCCTTGAAGGAGACATTGGGATTGCAGACCCCTTCCTCTTTCTCTCTGTTTTCTGGCCACCATGAGATGGCCACCGTCCTCTATCACCTGCTCCTGCCATGGTGAACTGTGCTGCACCAGGCCCAAAGCCACCGAGCCAGATGATCATGGCTTCAAACCTCAACCTCTGAGCCAAAATAGATCTTTCCTGCTTTTAAGTGGATTATTTCAGGTCTCCATTACAGCCACAGAAACCAACCAACAAAGCTGACTTTACGGAGCCCCACTCACTGCCCTCCCACCTTCTTTATTCTCCCTTTAAAATGTCTCATCACCTCTGCAAACGGTTGTGTTCAGGACTGCAGTCATATATCGCCCGTCACATCTGTCCTTACCACTTTAACTAGTAAGCTGATTTGCTTGTCTTGAACATGATTTTTCTGGGGGGAAAAAAAAATGGAAGGTGAAAGCCAGGCCTTAACAACCTATGTCTTGGTAACGATGCTCTGATGCTTTCAAAGGGCTGAAAGTTCAGACATGGTGAAATGGTTTTGCTCATTCACCTGAAACAGACAAATTTCCCTGCCGCTGACCTGGAGGATAACCCCATGTCCAAAATCTATAGGACGCTAACGAGAATGGAATGAAGTGCATTAAATAACTAGCAGGAAGCAGTTGCTCCCGACCGTGTTTGTAAAGCCCAATCTCTGGTCTTTCGTGCATCGATGTGACATTTAAGGGCAGAAAAGAATCAAAGCTCAGTTTATCAGAGCCAAGGACAATATTTGATATTGCTTATGAGAAGTCGCCTGGAGGCTGTGATATTTGCATTCTGGGCTAGCTTTTCTCTGATCAGGCGTTACATGAAAATTTATTTCTTCTTACACAGAGCAGAGGCTGTCCTTGCCCCTCCCACTGTCGTGGTGTAGCTGGAAGGAACTGATGGGGAAATCTTGATAGGCAGAGTGAAAGCACACGACAAAGAGAAACCACAGAAGAGTCACAGGGAAGTGCAGGCATTTTCAGGGTACACACAGATGCTTCTAGCATTTCTGTGATTCAGAGGAAGAGGAATTGATAAATTTTTAGAAATATAAGCAAGGACATTTGTGATGAAAATCTGAACTAGGAATAATGTCAGTGAACACTGAAACACTGAAAACTCTTCCTGTGGATATTAAAACAAGGATATAAGAGATCAATCATTTCAACACAAAAGGCAAGAAGCAAGAACAGAAACAGCTCATGGAACTTGAATTATGAAAAGACGACATCTGGACCTGTTTGGCACACACTAGTTATTATGGAGACAATTAAATGGGGAAAATAAAAAAAAAAAAAGTTAAATCAACGAATAGATTCTCTTCTGGCCATACCAGAATAAAGTTTTACTTTTTTTTTTTTTTTTTTGTAGTGAGGAATGATTAAAAGTTAATATTGGCTACAATTATTCAATTGAACAATACTTATTAAGCCGGAAACTGATCTAGATCCTAGGGATATAGTAAGGAACAGAATACAACTGGCCCCTCTCATAGCCACAGAGTCCACATCCACAGATTGAACCAACAACAGAACAAAACTATTTGAACAGCAACCAAAAAATCGGATCTTTACTGAATACATAAATAATTTTATTAAGCATTATTTCATAAGCATAACAACTATTTACATAGCGTTAATATAGTATTCAGTATTATAAGTAAACTAGACATGATTGAAAACACATAGGATGATTTGCAGGGTTCATATGCAAATATTACCCCGTTTTTTACTTAAAAATCAGCAGATTTTGGTATCTGCAGGGGTTCTGGTATCAATGGCTACCAAGGAATGACTGTAGAAAAACGCACCATTATGGTTCTTTGGAATTTGCATTCTAGTTGGGGGGCGGTGGCGGTTATCACACAAATAAAGTTAAGCAAAACATTTAGTATTGTTAGTTTGCCTGGTGATAATGAGTGCTACAGAGGAAAGGTGAAGCAACAACTGAGGGTGGGATGCAATGGCATGACAGTCGAGTCAAATGTTGGCCCCAGCAAAGGTAGGCTGGCGGCATGGCTGTGAAGGTGGTATGAAACCATTTCACCTGTGAACAAGAGGGCAAGGACCACTGCAGAGATCTGAAGGAAGGGTGGTCTGGTCCAGTGGAAGAGCAAGTGCAATAGGTAGAGATGGCCCCGTGGCTCTACAGAAGGAAGTGACAGGCTTCAAAGCACTCTTCCAAAAAGAAAGGGGTGAGTGGTCAGACTCATCACAGGCCACAGAGGGAGATTTCATGAGAAGGAGGTGGAATGTCACCAAGAGAGAATATTTAGACTGTGCTTGGGTTTAACAAGATCACCTTGGCTGTAGGAGCAAGAATTAACTGGGGGCAGACGGGTAAGAATGGAGACAAAAACACTCATTGCCACCCATGAGGAATCTCTAGTAATCGGGCAGGCCAAAGACAGGGTTGTCTTGGATGAGCCAGTAACAGCAGAGGCACTCAGAAGTGCTTCCCTACGTATCTGGGGGATGAGCTATTCTCTAAATGAAGTAAATGATGAAGGTGAGAGAAGAAATATTTTGACTTTGGCATGTGGGAAAATAGACACAAATCATTTGCATATAGAGATATCCATTAAAATGCAAATTAGAAGTTTTGAGAAGGAATACTCAAGAACTGGATTTAAGATATCTTAATTTACTATTCTTTTTGGACATCTAAGGAGTAATGTCTAGCTACACATACATATGTCTGAACCCTGGGTAAGAAGTCTTGATAGATGGTCAAATACAAAATTTTCATAACCAGGATAGTTTCTTTCTTTCTTTCTTTTTTTTTTTTTTTGTATTGGGGGTTGAATCTAGGGTGCTTCGCCACTAGGCTACATCCCAACACAGCCTTCCCCCCACCTAATTTTTTTGGGGAGATACTCCCACTAAATTGCCCAGGCTGGCTTCCAACTTGTGGTCTTCTTCCTCATCCTTCCAAGTTGCTCTGATTACAGGTGTGTGCACCAGCATATCTGGTCAGCTTAGTTTTTAAAGGGATAAAACAGGATGAAATAACTAATCTATAGGATTAATCTCCAAGATACCAAAAGGCCCCTAGATTAAGGTGCTGTTGTAAGAAACCAATAATACCACCAAGAAAATCTGAGAAAGAAAACTGAAGAAAAACCAAACTGTTTTTCTTTTTTTTTTTTTTTGGAGGGGGGGAGGGGGCAAGTCAAGTGAAAAAAATATTTCCAGGCACAGGGTATGATCAATTGTGACAAACACAATTATTGTTAACTCACTGTCACTAAAGTAAGTCCTAAGAATCAATTATTGCTTAAGCAACATAAAGTTCAAGGGTGACTTCAAATAATCCCAGTGATCAGGTGAGAGATAAATGTGCTTCATTAGATTGACCATGCTGTCCGGAAGAAGAGGAATTAGAGACAGAAAGTGGATAACTCTACAGAGCACAAAGGGCAAGCACAAAGGGCAGGCACATACGGTGGCAATTACAGAAATTTCTTGCTTTTTTTTAAATGTAAAAATGTATTGATATGTTTATTTGCATATAGGGATAATCCATTAAGTTGTGAGGACGAAGGAAGGATATGATATAAAGAAGGAGCAATGTCCAGAGAGTGAACACCTTGAATAGGCCAGAGGAAATGAAGTTAAACATAAAGGTGGATGGTGTGCCAGGCATGGAGGGGGACGCGTGAAATCCTAGCAACTCAGGAGACCCAGTAACTTCAATGTCAACCATAGGCCAAAAAATAAATAAATCAATAAGTAAACAAACAGAAAATAAAAATGAAACACTCCAAATGTAGCTCAGTGGTAGAACATTCCTCAGTTCCATCCCCAGTAAAAATATATAATTAAACTAAAATAAAACACACCATGTTCTCCTTCTACATGTTACTGTAGATTAAAAAAAAAAAAAAAAGCAAGTTCATGGAGTCACATAGTTGTCCAGTGCAGGTAGAGCCAACATAGATTTTATATTCTCCAAGGACAAGTTAAATAAGTAAATCCCAGAAGGCATTTATTAAAAAGCTGATTAAATTGTAGGTGTGCCATGCATTAGAAAATATAAGTGCATTCAATAAAATAATTCTAGAATTAGTATAATCTAAAAACTGTACAATTCATCTTCAAATTTAAATCAGAAAGCATGAAATTCTCTTAGGTGCCTGCAAATACCCAGGGACGGTGAAAGTATACTTAGTAGAACACTGACCTCCCTGATAGCACTAAGTGAAGAGTATTTGTAGTTGACATATCTAGATGATTTCCAGAAAGCAAACTTTAATATTTTGAGTGTCATTTGGTCATTTCTTAAAATAAAATTCTTTTTAAATTGGTTAGTTTATCAATACTTTCAGAAAGTTTATACTACATTTTAAACTTATTTCTAAGCTTTATAATAATTATTTCCAACATGCAATGTGAGGATATTAGATAAAATCAGTACAAGGATGTGAAAAATGAAGTGTTCTTTTTTAAAGAGTAGTTCCACAAAAATGGTGAAGGAAAGAGATGTTTCTTCTTAACATTTAGAATTGACACATTTCTCATCAAGTTCTTCCCTGTGGTTATCAGCATGAATTTGATGAATCATCGAATCACAACTAATATTTATGTTTAAAAATAGGGACATTTAGGCCTTAACAATTGAATTTGGGAGTATAGGAGTATCTTTATCCTCTGCTAATAAGAACCTGAAAAAATGGAATTCAAGTAACAGGAAAATGGGGATCTATTGACCAAGCAGTGAACATTGCTTAGCCCAGGATAAGGAGGGTGAGCAGGAAGGCACTGCAGAGGGTACTCCTCCTAGACTTGATTCTTTATTCTTCCTCTACTGGGTATAGATTCCAAAACATACGTTGTCAATATCATGAACATTTTGGCTGCAGTATTCTTCTTTTAGACCCTCCTGGTACTGTGTGTGTGGTGTGTGTGTGTTGGAGGGGAAAGGAACTTTATCTCATTAAATCTGACTTTACTATCACTTATTTACAAAATCTGAAGTACTGCAGCTGCTGGAGTAAAATCCAACCGCACACTTTATTGCCACCACTATTTTGTCATGTTCAAACTCAACAGAATTCTCAACTCTGCCCACCAGACCTTTCTATGTCCATATTTTGTCTGGTTTTCCAGGGTAGATGTATTTTTCAATTTCTCAATTGTTCTCAAACTTCTAGCATCATGGCTACCCAATTCATTTTCGGCCAATAAACATATTTGCAATTTTTGGTTTAAAATGTCTTTTGAATACAACACCATCAATAGTTATCCAAAATTCAACAAATATCCCTACAGGTCCATCCATCCTTATTTTATTTTTTTTCTTCTGTTTCACAGATATTAAGTGTCCCTTTAGAGCTAAAATTTGAGCTTTTCATCACAATTTGAGAGCTCATTCCCTCTAGAAACTTCTGCCAGTTGATTATTTTTTTCTTCTTTTATTTTATTAATACCTACTCTTGAAATGGTCTTTCTCAATCTCTGGACTCTCATCTTAAAGCAAAAACCAAGTTTGAATCATCTTACTATTCAACTTCAATATTTTTTATTTGAATTATGAGGTAATTTGGCTGGGCAATTATTATTACATTTTTTGTAACATATTCTGTTAATTATTAGACCCACAGGGTCATTGAAATAATAAAGTATCCTTTACTGCATTTTAAGATCTAAGATGGTTGTAAATGAAATTTTCAAAAGTAGTCATTATTAATCTTTATTACCCTACTTTTAAGGTCCCCTCTCAACCATTCAATGTCATATGTGCCTGACTTTTTTTTCCCATAAAATGTCATCTTTCATCTTGTTACATCAGATTGTTTCCTAAATTCAGAGAAAGAAGTTAGAAGTAGTATTCAACAGTCAAGATATTGTATTAGGTAATTTTTAACAGTTCTTTCAGTTAGGAAAGAATCATATTTCATTCAGTCATCCCAGTTCAATTTACAATCTCTTATAATGTTTCTTAGTAAGTGTTATGATTTAAATAGGAGGTGTTCTCGCAGAAGCTCATGGGCTATACAATGCTCAGAGATGATTGGATTATGATAGTTGTAAACTCCTCCTGCATTGATCCATTTGATTAATTCATTTGATGGATTAATATTTTGAATGTACCACCAGATGGTTAGCTTAGGCAGGTAGGGCATGGTTGGAGGAAGTAGTTTAATGGGGATATGCTCTTGGGTATTATATTTTATCCCTGACTCCTAGCAAGCATGAGCTCTTTCTCTCTTTCTGTCTTTCTCCCTCTTCTCTCCCTCCCACCTGCCACGAACTGACCAACTTTCTTCTGCCATGCCCTTCCTTCTGCCATGATGATCTGCCTCATATTGGGACCACAGCTACAGAGTCTGCTGACCAGGGACTGAACCTCTAAAACTGTAAACTCAAAATAAACTTCTCCTCCTCACAGTAATAATGATGATCTTGAGAATTATACCCATTAGCAGGTGGATAACAAAAGGACTCGTTTATCTACATCTTATTTATATTACAAAAACTATAAATTATATACTTGTATTCATATATAATGCAAAGCCCTGATAAAAGTATTATTCTCTTCATCAAGGTGAAAAGATCCTCCTGTATCATTCCACTTGTCTTCTTAAAGATGTAATAATTGTAAATGAATACACATATACATGTAAACATACATACAGTAACTAGTGTTTTCTTCATAATAGACGACATTTGTAACATGTAAATATTACATGCGAACTACACATTTTTGTAAAAATAATATTTCATTTTCAACTCTCCAATGTCCATAAGTATTTAAGTTCTAGCCAGGAAAGTGAATGAATGCAAAATTGAAATAGAAATACCACTGTTTCTGTTCATGAAAAGCTGATTATAGTATTTCTGTGGCCATTTTATTTACCAAGAATCCAATTTTAGCATTATAGCTTGAATTATATCTATAAATTAATGGTTAAAGCAATACATAGAAGCTAATTGTGCTCAAGAGGTTCATTAATAGATGAGACCCACTTTTAACCCTACAGGAATGGTAAAATATTTTCTCAGGAGAAATGTACTACTTAGAATTCCACCTTTCTGCTGATGGTAGACACTACCATGAAAACCAATTTAAGTTTTTTCTAACACAACTCATTTGTCAGTGCAGATGTGTGGGAGTTTGTTTCCAGTTAACGAGGTTTCTAAGGCTCTCTGTGTGCACGTAAGCCTTTTACTCGCCAAAATAAGTATAAAGTGCCTGGAGTAATCTGAAAGTTAACATGCTTCAAATCAAGTGTCGTGTAAATCCATGTAGAAAATCTTATGTAAGAAAAAAATTGGTTTTCAAAAGACATTTGAAATAGAAAATTTTTCCCAACTTAAATACTTCAAATCCTAGTAGATAAAATTGAATCCTAATACGCACAGTTACTGAAAGCCAACATATTGTGCTTAACTGACTGAAACGGAGTCTAGAGTCATTATATACCTGGTCCTTTCTCACTGGTGACCTTCTTGTCAGTCCCTTTCACACACTGTGGCCTGCTCAAGAATATAGGAACATTTCTGAAATTTTCTTATTTTTCTACATTCTTTTTGTTTTAAATATTTTTTTGACATTCACGGGCCTTTTTTTGTTCATTTATTCATATGCGGTGCTGAGAATCAAACCCAGTGCCTCACACATAGGAGGCAAGCACTCTACCACTGAGTCACAACCCCAGCTCCTATTTTCCTATATTCTAAATGTGAACATTATTAAAACAATGTAATACAAAAATTTTATTCTTTGACCCTGTGGAAGGCTATGGTATCTATCTAACTCTAAGTATTCAGGATATACATGTGTAAGTTTCAGACCATTCCAATTCATTTGCTGTACAAGAGAGTGAGAGAATCATGTCATAAGATTATTATAGGAGCAAAGGGAGACCAAAAAAGGAAAGAATTTGCCTTTCAAACTTTCTCCATTTCTGGACAGTGTTAATGAAATAGAATTCATACAACACAATTTACATCAATTTAAGTGTTGCAATTCATTTAGAGCACTTAGAGAGTTGTGCAAATATCACCACTATCGAATTTTAGAAGTTTTTACTGTGACAAAAAGAAACACAGTTCCCATTTGCAGTCAAACATTACTCTTTCTTCTCCAATTACTACTCTTCCTTCTCCATATTCAGCAACCACTAATGACATTCACTACCTGTGGATTTGCCAATTCTGGACATGTAAATGCAATTATTGACTATTATTTTTTTATTTTTTAAATTTTTTTTATTTATACACGGACACAATATCTTTATTTTTCTTTTATTTTTATTTTTTTCTGTGGTGCGGAGGATCGAATCACTGCCTCACATGTGTAAGGCAAGCTCTCTGCCACAACCCCAGCCCTGGATTATTCTTTTAGCATAATATTCAAAAGTTCACCCATGTTATGAAGCATGTAGGTTTACTTCTTTTCTTCCATTATGGAGATGCAATGCTTTTTGTTTGACCCTTCACCAGTTTGTATTTGGGTTGGTTTTACCCTTTGACTATTGTAAATAATGCTGCTAATATATTAAAAAAAATAGTTGCACACAAAGTTCTATGTGAACATAAGTTCCTCCCTTCAATATATTCCTAGAATGAGAATTGTTGGGTTGTGTGGTAACTGTTTAACATACAGAGGAAATACCAAGATGATTTTTGCAAGTGATTGTACCATTTTAAGGTCCCACGATCAATGTATAAGGTTTGAATTTTCCCAGAATTTTATCAGCATGTTATTACTTTTCTTTTTGATGACACTCATTCTAGTAGGTGTGAAGTGGTATCTAACTATAGCTTCTTTGCAACTGGCAAATAGGAAAGGATGTTCAGTCTACTTCCATGCACCCATTGTCCATTCATGTATTTTCTCTGGAGCAAAGTCTATTTAGATTCTTTGTCCATTTTGAAATTTGAAAATTGTGATTTTGTCATTGAGTTGCAAGAGTTTCTTATACATAAAAGTCTATTATCAGATATATGAGTTGCTATTGCTTTTTCCAACTCTGTCTTTTGAGGTTATTAATGGTGTTCCATGAAAAACACAAGATTTTTATTTAAATAAATGTTTTAGGCTTTTTTGTTTGTTTGTTTGTTTGTTTGCGGTTGCATCTGAAAGACCCAATGAGAGCAACTGTAGCGGAGGAAAAGTTTATTTGATGGCTCATGGTTTCAGAAGTCTTAGTCCATTAAGGTTGGCTCCATTCCCTAGAGGTAGAGGCAGAATATCATGGCAGAAGAGTATGGCAGAGGGAAGCAACTTGCATGGTGATCAGAGAGAGAGAGAGAGAGAGAGAGAGAGAGAGAGAGAGAGAGAGAGAGAGAGATACTCCACTCTCCAGATACAAAATATATACACCATGTCCACATCCCCAGTGAACCGCTTCCTTCAGCCACAACCCACCTGCCTCCAGTCCAGCTACCACTCAGTTAATTCCATCTGGGATTAATTCACTGATTAGGTTAATGCTATAACACAATCATTTCTCCTCCAAACCTTCTTGGTTTTTCTCACATGTGAGCTTTTGGGGGACACCTCCCATCCAAACCATAACAATATATTGAGTATAATTTATCTTTTTACTATTGTTGTTTATCTATCATTTTTATAAAGGCTTAATATAAATCATAATCATAAAGAGTTTCCTCTATGACATTTATAGTTGCAGATCTTATATTAAGGTCTCAGATGCATTTGGAGTTCAGTTTTGCATATGGTGTAAGGAAAAAGACAAACTTGATTGTTTCCACTTGGATATTCAACTGCCCTACAATTGATTGCAAGATTCTTCTTTTTCCATTAAATTCCTTGGCATAAATTGAAAATGGATGAACCAAAAATATTTATATTTCTTTGTGGAGCCTCAATTCTATTTCAATAAGTTATGTGTCTATTATTTGGCCAATAACACATTATTTTGATTATTGTAGTTTTATAATTACTTATGAAGTCAGAAATCGTGAGGCCTTCAACTTTGTTCTTTTTCAATATTATTTTGGCTATTCTCCGTGCTTAGTATTTAATCAAGGATTTCTGAGTCTATTCATACAATTCAGAGGTCTGTACTTTCCTTGTAATGTTCTTGCCTATTTTTCTTAGCACAATAATCCTGGCCTCCTAGAATGAGGAGGAGTGGTTTCCCTCCTTATGTTTGTTAGGACACATTTATTCTATATAAATGTTTGATATAAATTCATAAATGAAGTAAAATGAAGTAAAAGTCTTGGGTTTTAATTTGTGGAAAAGTATTAAACGAATAATTTATTCTATTTACAAAAATCTATGCAGATTTTCTAATTCTTCTTGAGTTAAACTCTAGTTTTATCCAGCTGCTTGCAGTATCTGATGCCACTCTCCAAAAGTCACAGCCCAGGCAGGGCCTGTGCTTAGTCACTCCTGGGTAACAACAGTTTCCTTGAGCTCTTTGACTATCTCTTTCCTTGATCTCTCCGTCAAGCTGTCTTTGAATCTGCTTAGGTTGAATCTAGCTGTTTGTTTTCACTAATTCCCATCTTATCATTCTATTATGTTCTAAAATGCCTTGAGCTACAATTGTTCCCTGGTCTAATCCAATTAAATTTGGGACCCCGCTCCACAGATAAATTTTTAGGAAAGATTGCAAGATTGTTGTGACATCAGGAGGAAGGTTTCTTTTCTTTCTTTCTTTTTTTTTTTTTGCCTTTCTTTTTTAAGCTGTGTCTTTCTTGGTCCTCTGTATTAAAATTTTATATGAGCTAGGGTTGAGTTTGTTGCTGTCAGAGTTACCAGCCTCATCTTATGCTTACCACCCAAATCTCCACAGTTTTCAATAGCATTTTGGGGTGTGAACTTTCTTATACTCTGTATCACACAAAGTAATGTCCTTTAGACTTATCTTAAGAACACCCTGTCTTAAGACTTGATTTTCTTCCTGGGAAAAACACATGTGCCACTGTTCCAAAATTCAGATCAGGGACAGCAATCTACTTCACAATGTATTTGTGTAGTGGGGACCTGCAGACAGGCAGGACACTTGACCCTCACTTGCCTGTACTGCGTGGAACCTTTACCCCATAAGCCGACTGAGACTTGGACAATCAGAGTCTCAGTATTTGGGACCAACAATACCTTAGGTCAAGTTTCTAACCCCACAGTATGGTTGGATAGAGCAAGAGAACCCCAGACCTGCAGTTAGTCTTGACTGGAATAGAACTTCTGTAGCACAGAGCTGGGGCAGATTAGAAATACAGGTAGTTGCCACTCCAGGCAATAATAGACAAGGATAGCCTGGGAGCTGGGAAGCAAGGGAGTCCCGTGTTCATGGCTCCACCTGGTCAAGACAGAGCACTTATTATGCTGCCATGACTTAGTAGGGGAGGTGGTTGGAATTCAACTGCAGACTCTCATATTTTTAACTGAGATATGGTAACTTATGGGATGAATATTTCTTCATTTGTCATATGAGATTGAGACAGTTTTCAAAAACTTTGAACCACTGTTTATTTTTTGTTTGTATATTTGTTTTTATAATTTTAACTAGTATGATTGTTTCACTCTGCAATTCTGGAAGCCATCTCCCTAACTCATTCTTATATTTTTATACATACTCTTAAACCTTCATGCATCTCGTGTGGTTAGGTTTGACCCTTTTCTGTTTTATTTTCTCTACATAGTCACTATCTGCATAGAGATAACTCTCAGTTTCTCTTCTCAGTTCCAACATGGAACTGAAACTCAATTGTGTCTCCTCATGGGTGTCAGCATGGTACTCAAACTCAATATTCCCTAAATATAATGTGTCATATTTTCCCAAACATACCCAATTTCTCATTCCCCATAAACTAAGAGCAAATGGAATTACTTTATTTTTACATTGAAATTTTAGATCACTCTTAAATTTAATCCCAATATTCATCACAGCAAATCTTTCTTCTCCATTTACAGTGGAATCCATAGGGTCGCCATTTAATCTGAAATACATTGCGAGGTACTGTGATGGTACATGCCTGTCATCCCAGTGGCTCGGGAGGCTGAGGCAGGAGGATCACAAGTTCAAAGCCAGCTTCAGTAACTTAGTGAGGCCAAGAGAACCTTACTGAGATCCTGCTTTAAAGTACAAAGGGGCTGGGGATGTGACTCAATGGTTAAGCACCTGGTTTCAATCCATAGTACAAAAGTAAATAAATAAAAATAATCTGGGATACATAGAGTCTGCACCATATTCCCATCCCTGTTCTGATGAAACCCTCAACACAGGAAATTGTAAAAATGATTAATTTTAGACATCCAATAACTTATATGGAGTAATATAAGTTATACATCTAGGTCTAAGACATTAAGGAAAATATTATATCTCAAGTCATTCCTTTGATTTTATTGGAAATAAATTATATTTGATCTCCTTCCAATCCAAGAGAAAAATACTGTTTTGAAATAATAAAAACAAGAAATAATCACAGTATGAGTTGTATTTTTATATGTTTGTACTTTAGTTCAAATCAGATTTTTAATTATTGTTTAACCCCTTCTCTTTCCCTTCTAAGAAGAGCCTGCCTACACTGCAGGTCTCTGTTTGTTATCTGAAGATCAGTGACCCACTGGATTCTTTCCCAGAAAAATAGGAGTAAAATATGTAAAGTACTGCTTGGCATAAGAAACTTATATTCTTGATTTGATGCACTACATTTTATATACTACACTATTGCCAGAAAATTATGACTATAAATCTGATCAATTGAACTATTGTTTATAAATTTTCATGGATGATTTACGACATAAAATAATATGGTTCACCTGATACCAAAATATTGCTTACTTCAATAAATACTAATGATCTTAATTTTAATTATATATTTGTTTTGTGGCACTGGGGAGGCAGTCATGGATTCTCTACCACTGAGCACCACTGAGAGATATTCCCAGCCCCCACTTTCTTTTTTAATTGAGGCTCATTCACTTGCCCAGGCTGACAACTTATGATCATTCTGCATTAGGCTCCTGAGTAACTGGAATTACAGACATTCAACACCACACTTGGCTCTAATTCACTTATTTTTAACAATATAACACTTCTGTTTAGAGAAGTTGTTTTATTACCAATGAATAGTTCTTTGTTTTTCCAATAGATGGTTTGAATTTTAAAAAGTAAATTTTATGATTCTTTTAATACAGAAAATACCTATTTATAAAATGCATTGTATCAGATTTACCAGGACAAATAACATTATCATTAGTGAAATGGAGCTGGCTATAAAATCAGTTTTAAAAACCAATAAAGGCATGACCCCCTCTGGTGACACCAGGAGCTGAAGATTTGGCAACCTTTTGGCTTAGTTATTGAAAATAGTTAACTTAATTGTGAATATTTTTATTAGTGTTGACTGAATATAAATTTTATTTAACTGTGTTTACTTTTACATAATTTATATGAAATACTTAGTCACTTACTTGTAAGTATAAGGAAAACAATTTTATTTTCAGTTCAAATGAAAATCCTCACCTACATGAAAGAAATTCTTTTTTTTTATTAGTTGTTCAAAACATTACAAAGCTCTTGACATATCATATTTCATACATTTGATTCAAACGGATTATGAACTCCCATTTTTACCCCCTATCCATATATGAAAGAAATTCTTAAGGCAACTTAATAACATTCATATTCTCTGGGAAGATAATAGGAATTGTGGTTTCAGTGTTTAACAGACCGAAAGCCTATGATTGTCTCCACTTTTAAAACATGTTTAGTATATTTCAGCCATCGATTTATGCCTTCATAACTATTATTCTAAATGAATTATTATGAAGTTTGCCTTCTTTAGGAATTGAATCTTGGACATGAGAGTGAAAGTCAATTAATTAGAATTCAATCAAAATTACCAAGACAAATAACATTATCATCATTTGGGACAACTATCCTTCTGGAAAGGCAAGGGTTGGAAAATGTGCTTCAGTAGAACAACATGTAGCTGTCTGCTACAGATGCTTACTGAGTTTGATATTATACAGGCAACATACCTTTCATGACACACCTCCAACCAAATACTTTTAATGGTATTGTGTTGGAAGGGTGCCATTTCATTAATGAAATCAGCTAGGCAGAAATTCCTGAAAGCTGCACTAAGAATGGTAATCTCTTCTTTGTACAAAGTATCAATTCTACAATTTACTTTCCATAGAATATAGTGATGATTTTGGAAAAAAAAGAGAGAGAGAGCAAAACATTACAGTAATTGAGTCATATAAGTTATACATCTAGGTCTAAGACATTAAGGAAAATTTTATATCTCAAGTCATTCATTTGGTGTTATTGGAAATAATTTATATTTGATCTCCCTCCAATCCAAAAGAAATATTACTGTTTTGAAATAATAAAAACAAGAAATGATCACAGCATGGGTTGCATTTTTATATGTTTGTACTTCACTTCAAGTTAGATTTTTAATCTATTATTGGGAACATAAAATGCTGCCAATGGAAACTAATGGCAGGACGGTAAGAAGCATGGTGGCTATAGAAGTCATTGTGCTTCACAGTAATAGGCTGCATCTGCACATTCCTGAGTTAACTCCTTACCATCACCACAGGGCAAGCATCCTACCCTTTTATTTCATTGTAATAGATTGTCTTATGAATGAAATTAAAAATAAGATATAAATGTTCAGTAGGGGATTTTTTTTTTTTTAATCAGGAATTAAACTCAGGGTTGCTCAACCACTGTGTTTCAACCACACAGCCATATCCTTAGTCCTTTTCTTTTGTTGTTGTTGTTGTTTAATTTTGAGAATGGGTCTCGCTTAGTTGCTTAGGGCCTTTCTAAGTTGTTGAAGCTTGTTTTGAACTTGTGATCCTCATGCCTCAGCCTCCTGAGCTGCTGGGATTACAGGTGTGTGCCATCACACCCAGCTAGTAGGAAATACTGTTTGAATACTTTAGGCAGGATTCAAAGAAATGGGAGTATAGTAACTCTGTCTCTTCTACACTGATCTCCGCAAACCATTGAAATCATTAGGACAATAAGACCGAACATAATTCTAGCCCTGCCTTTGGCCACTGCTGACTGCTATGGCTGAATGGGAGCAGGGGGTAGTGGATAGAGGTGGGGCAGGAGGTTGCTTTTCTATTGTCTTATTGTGTTAGTCTTCATTAGATAAATTAAGGACAGACAGAGGAATAACAGTGACTTATTGGATGATTAGGCATCCAATGCTTTTATTTATGTTACTGCATTTGGTTACTTAAGTTCATGTATCTCATAAAATACTTAAAAATAAAAGGCAAATAAGATACTTTGTTCATTGTATCAAAGACTGAATTTGAAATTTTTAAAATCAGAATAAATCTGTGTGAAGTCACATTAAATGTACAATTTTATAAAGAGGCTATTTGAATTTTGAAAAAGATAAACAAATTATTTTTATTCCAAATTATCTGATATTTATCCCTTAACAAAGATTAATCAGAAAGTTTTTAAGTTACTTTTTTTCCCGTCAGTTATACTTGAGTTCCCATAAAATACAATTATCCATCAAAGACAAGTTGCCAAGCCTTAAAGTAAGGGCAGAACTGTGAAGACACTTGAGGTTTTATGGTCCATGAAACCAATATGGTATAAATTCTCCTCTTTCTGCATCATCCCTTGGTTAAGCAGAGAGGAACTTGTATTTATAGAGCAACCATGGACTGACTTCAGACAAGCATTTTGGCCTTTGAAAAACTAAATTAAAAGTACACACTACGCAAAGAGTTTAATGCTTTCTTAAATTAGAATCTTTCTGACTCAATTAAATGGAGTTTCATTAATTAAACTGTATTTTCCTTCTCTTATGATTTAACAATAACTGTAATCTAACATCTTCTGTGAATGATCATAGGAAATATGTAGACATAAGCATTACTAGAACAAAACCAATTTTAACATTTTTCTAAAAGTAAAATTAGGGATTGCCTAAACTAGGCTAGATTAAACCATCTATTTCTTTAAGGTAAATAGAAACTGAAATAACCAGAATAAGTACATGAAATTTCATATTTAGAAAAATACACATTGTGTATGAGAGTATATAGAGAGTTTGTTGCACTTTGTTGTATGTTCCTGTATTTGTACATTCAACATTTTTCAGCCATCAGTTTTTCTTGTATATTTTTCCAATTCCCAGAGCTTCAACCAGAGCCTAGCAAAATGGCAAGTATGCAAGAAATATTTACTGAAGGAATTAAAGTCACTTGAGCCCCCAATTTATTTCAAACTCTCAAAATGAAAGAAGCAAATACTATCATCTTAAGCAGTTGAATGCCATTGAGGACTCCTGTATTTTTCCTGCTCATACTTATTAGAACTGAGCAAATACTTGTCATTATCATTGCATACCTCTCCAGAGCATAAATGTACTTTTTCTGTTATAAGGATATCGTGGAACTGGAAAGATCATATATTTAAATTAAATAAGACATAAGACTTTGATTGGACCAAAGTGTTTTTCAGAACCCTACTTTCTTTAAAGATTTCTATTTTAATGCTATTGTTCTCTCTGTATATGATATTATCTATTAGTTATTTTGTTTAACAAAACCTGTAGTTAAAATATTAATGCTATCTACATCCCCAATGATAAAGGTACACTTAAGATATTCTAAACATTTTTAATTTCCAATACTTTTATTTCAGTATACTGATTGACTACACTGACTTTTTAAGGAAATTTGTAGATTTTGAATCCCAATGAGTCAAAGAGTATTACATTTTATTTGATTTCCTCCTAGGAAACAAAATATTTTCATACAGTTTTAAGGAAAAGGAAAACATTTTATGTACATGAAGATATTATTTCAGCTATTACTGATAACCTCAAAATAGCAAACCTATTAAATTAAATTCATTTACTATAAAAAGATGTTGTGATAAAGTAGCTGTATTCTCTATTCTCAGGTTCCATTTAACGTAGTTGGTGGCAGACATGTAAATAGTAACCATAATGTAGTACAGACTGAAATAAATGATTTTGGTCCATCTTTTTGCTCTACTCTAATCACAAATGCCCTTAAAACAATAGTGTGAGACTGTGAACCTAAATGTCATAGTGTCCAGGCTCCAAATCATTCCGGTCTCTCCGGCCTACTAGATAAACACAACCATGACTTTCATGGTCTAGCAAAGTAACGCATGAAGTTTCTGAGCCTGAAGCCTTCTGAAAATCAGCTTCTATAACTGCACTTGTGTTATTTGACTCCTTTAATTATGCATCTTCCACAGAAGTTTCTGGGACTAGTTTAGTTGTTCCTCCCTTTCCTTTGTGGTTAATCATTACTGTTTGCTTCCAATACTACTTTGGTCCTAGGCTACTTCCTCTTTTAACTCACAAGTCTTTCTTCTCAGCCAGATTAATACCCTGGCCCTTCAGGAGACTCAATTCAATATTTCCCAGAATCCTAGCCACATGTAACTCTAGCAATTACTTAGCTCCCTACAGACCACAGCATTGCTCTTAACTAGGTTCTGTGTGCATGAGGCTCCGGACAGCCGTAGAGATAGTACTGATATGTTGGGAATTCATTCTATTTTTACTGGGCAAATAGTTCTGTAAAAGACTTTATTTTAAAATAAGAGTGAGATAAAACATTAACAGAAATCCTGAGTTTATAATTTGTGACTAAATCTTTAGCAAAAGTCAAACATAAGCCGGGTGCCATGGTGTCCCACCTGTAATCCCAGCAGCTCAGGAGTCTGAGACAGGCAAATTGCAAGTTCAAAGCCAGGCTCAGCAAGGGTGAGACTGCTAAGCAACTCAGTGAGATCCTGTCTCTAAATAAAACATAAAATAAAGCTGGAGATGTGGCTCAGTTGTCAACTGCCCCTGAATTCAATCCCCAGTATCCCCTCCCACCAAACAAAGTTAGACGTAAATGTATGTTAAGGTTTAGGAACACATTTTTGCTGAAGAATGCTTTTTTAAAAATTATTTGTAATTTCTCAGCACAAACTAGAGAGGCACATTATGCAAAAGTTCCTGAAATTAACTATTATGTCAACCACACCCAGGTGTAATTAATAGCATCCAAACATAAGTTATAGGACCCCAGTATAAGTCATAACATTTTTTAAACATTCGGGAGCTCATGCTGGGCTTCAGGAGTCCACACTCCTTAGAAAAGGAGCACAACTGTGGACCAGGAACTCAAGTGCAAATATATCCTCTGCTGGAGAGAAGGACAGCATGGAGCCCTGGAGTAGGGGATGATAGAAGAATCATTTGAAGGCAGAAGTTGAAGGATAGGTCTTTTGTTTAAGTATGAACTCATGTTTAAATCAGCAAAGCAGAGGACTCTGTCTGCAGGAGCTTTAGCTGAAAGGGAATTTCAGAATGGTTGGAGCATGGTGTATATAGTAGAACAGCTGCTGGCCCAAACACTGTTAAGAAAACTATAATTAATACAAAGATGCATCAAGAGGGGAAAAAATCAGAGACAGAGAATAGAATTACCAAGAGCTTGCTTGGGAAGAGTTCAGGGAATGTTATTTAATGGATGCAGTTTTACAAGGAGAAAAGGTCCTGGAAGTCTATTGCACAACAATATGAATATCCTTAACATTACTAAACCGAACATTTAAAAATACTAAAGATGGTAAATTTTATGTTACGCATATTTTATCACAATTAAAATAAACATAAGCCAGGTGTGGTGGTTCATGCCTGAAATCCCAGCAATTCCGGAAGCTCAGACAGGAGAATCACAAATTGGAGGCCAGCCTAGTAACTTTGTAAGACTTTCAGAAACTCAGGGATGCCCTGTCTAAAAGTAATACAATACAATAAAATAAATATCTGGGAATGTAGCAGGTAGTAAAGCAACCCTGGGTTCAATCCCCAGCATGACAATAAACAGATAAATAAATAAATAAATAATAACTGACATGATTTAAGATGTGAAGGATGCTTACAGATCCACAGTAAAGAAAACTGCAAATTTATGATTAGAAAATTTAGATGCAAAATACATTTGTCTAAACAACTGAAAGGAAAGACCAAAAATGTCCTTATCATGTATGTGTTTTTTTCCCTTCACCTTCTCTCCTCCTATTCCTGCATCTCCAAGAGGCTCACATATGGCCTCCTTTTACCCTGACAATGAGAAATATGCCTGTCGAACAGTATTCGGTGAATGTGACTTCTTCTATGTGGGTACAGTGATTGTTTTTCAACAGCGTTCTACCAGGATAGAATTTTCCCCCACAGAAATAATCGGAAGATATAAATAACCATGTGCATCTGCCTGGCTGTCTCTCTCTAGGCGCGCACACACACACACACACACACACACAGACACACACACTAACAGAGAGAGAGAGAGAGAGAGAGAGAGAGAGAGAGAGAGAGAGCGAGCTATAAATAACTCACTCACATTTCACTTGAACACTCCTAAGGTGTGAATATTAAAGCTGCATGGTTCCTCCCATTGACCACTCAGCCAACACGTATTGAGCAGCCTCCGTGGGCCACTAACAAAGAATGTGCAATATCAAGAGACTGGCCATTAACCCACAATACAATAGCCACGGAGCTCCAGGGTAAGTGAAGTGCTGAGTCTCTCACCACACCAAGCCAGGAAATAAGGAATGAGGAAATCTGAGAAGGCAGGTGCACAGATGGAAGGAGGGGCAGGGTGAGAGCACAAAAGTTAGGTAGGAGGGGCAAGATATGAAAGTGACTTTGACCAAATGAAAGTACTACCATAAAAGACAGCACTTGAGCCCAGCACAATGACACACACTTGTAATCCCAGAAACTCAGGAGACTGAGGCCTTAGGATCACAATTTTGAGGCAACTTAGTAAGACTTTGGTCTCAAAGTAAAAATTAGAAATGACTGGGAAGGTAGCTCAGTGGTAAAGCACCTTGGATCTAATCACCACTGTTAGCCCCAAATAAGCTTTTCCTCCTCTAAGTTGTTCTTGTCAGGTATTTTGGTCACAGTGATGGAAAGCTGACTAAAAGAAGGCTTGGGGGAGAGGAGATGACTCAGGCATTCTAAAAAGCTGCTTAGTAACTGCAGGAGAGACCCACCTCTACACACACACACACACACACACACACACACACACACACGCTAACCCAAAGGTCCAGTTGTTTTAAGTGCCCTTCTTATCCCAGCATCTTTTCACCTTACAAAATGAGGACAAGATTTGAAGAAAAGATTGAGGTACATAAAGAGAAAAGAGACATTCATTGAGGTGGTCTGGTAGGAACTATTAACCCAAATGATCCTCCAGCATCTTCATAAAGTGGTGTATTATGATGTCCTACTGTGAAGACACAGACATTAAGCCTGGCAGGAGTTCACCTGTCTGTGGTCACAAAACTTGTAAGAAAATTTAGAACCTTCTGGCTCCAAAGCAGTATTCTGCTTCTACATCAGAGGCTATATATTTTTTCTTGTATTCTAACATTATCTTTTAATATACCTTGTTATGAATTGTCCATCTTTCATTCTCGTACCTGTGACAGAATCAGAGTGGGAAAGAGTGCATGAGTCAGGGTTAAATTTGGAAGAATTAGTGTCAGAGGGAGTTCTTCCTACTCTGGGTATGGGCTCAACAGCCACAAATGGGGACGCTCTTCTGAGTTTATGAGAAGTTAACTCCTGCCTTTAAGAAATTGACCACACAATCAGAAAAACAACTGGGGAGAAGCAGATTCATACAGAAGCCAGGCACTGAACAGCCAGACATATCGAATTATGCTCCCGAGAGGAGCCTCAACAACTGGGAATGGAAGGAGCAGTGAGACTTCAGGAGCCACATAGGTGATGCATGAAAGCCACCGAAAGGAGAGAGTGACAGAGAAAAGGCTGTGGTGGTGATAAAAGACAATAGTGAAGTGAAAGGAAAACTTAAGCACATGCTTTTGTCTTTCTTTGAGGAAAGGTAATGAACCCTGACAGGATCCTCATGACCATATTTATTATCAGGGAGACTTGCTCACACCATGTGCCCATCCTCTTAACCATAAAGTTTTCTGTTGTCCTGTTGATTTCCTACTTAACTTCTCTTTGAAAAAAAAATATATATAATTTAAAAGCTATCAATATTATGATTGAGCATAAAAAGATGAGATCTAATTGGTAAGAGCATTGGCCAGGGTATCAGAAACACTGTATTCTATTCTGCTTGTGCACTGTTGGCTAAGTGACCTTGAACGTGTCCTGTAATCTCTCTGGGTATGAGAATTCTCATGTGCTGAAGGGAGGGTTTGGATTAAATGACCTTAAAGAAGCTTCCTGTCTGCAAATGACAGATTCTATATCCTCTTCCTTTCTTTCCTGTTCCTGTCCATGAAGTAAACTGTTTTGTGGCCTGTTCCATGCCATGGTATGTCCCCTCATCACAGGCCAAAAAGCAAAAGAGCCAATTAGTCATGGATTCAGACCTCCAGAACTGTGAGCCAGAATCATCTTTCCTCTATAAAGCTGATGATCTGAGGTGTTTGTTTCAATAACAGAAAGCTAACTAACACAGGTAGTTAAAACACACAATCCCTACATTCTCTTAATTGCTTTGCATGATTTTTTTTTATTTAGGAAGAAAAGAATCTAAATTAGTTATAACTATATAACTATATATATATATATATATATATATATATATGGACTTAAACATAGTTTTTATTATCTATGCATTTTTATGGTTTTTGGGGTCTTATCATAGTTGCTAAGAGGATGTGGTGGAGTTCATCTTTCTCTAAGCTGCCTACTTCTCATCTCCTTTCCCCCTGAGATCCCTCTGCTCTTTGAATGGATGAGTAGGAGTGACTGTGCCTTCTTTACGCACCTCATTATTAAATCAGGGACTACATCCACTTTTCTTTAGTAATACTTCTGCTGACAGTTCTGTCTCATGGTTACTGGGACAAGCCCACTGCACTTTGAGCTTCTTTCCTGTATCTGTAATCCTAGATAATAGCTATGGAGAGCTCTTAAAAACAAAAGAAATCACACCATTTAATCTTACTTCAAATTCACTGATGACTTCTTGTACATAAAACTGAAGTAGAATTTCTCTCCTTGGCTCCAAATTTCTAAGCACGGTCAGGATCCAGCAGGGCTGTTTTCTCTCAGTTCCTCTCAACCACAGACTCTCTCCCACCCACTGTAGCCCCTTCTCTGCTTGTAGAATCCTTTCCCTAATTCTCAGGAAGTTGAATTTGTTCTGTGAATTCCATCTCAGTTCACAATGCACCTCCTCGGAGAAAGCATCCATGGAGAAATTTAAGTCATTTTTTTTTGCTTGACATTGAAAAATTCTCCATATAACATTCATGAGTGTATTTTTCTGTTTATTTCACGTTCCTCCAATCCACCCAAACACACAAACACTACCCCCCCCCACACACACACAGATATAAGATTCATGAAAATAAGAAACTCTATGATTTACTCATTTCCCTGACCTAGCAGAAAACAGGCAATACGTATTTTTGGGAATAAATATAAAAATACAAAAACACAGAGACTAAGTAGGTGTGACTTGCCACCCAACCTTACCTGTCAGTTTCAAGGTTACTTAACTAAAACAATTTTATATAAACATCACCATGAAAGAAAGAAAACTTCTCTTCCCATTTCTGTTTTCTACATAAATATTCACACACTGAGCCTTCAAAGAAGACCTTGCTTTTCTCAAAAAAAGACATAAAACCTAATTAAATTTGCCACTGATTGCAAGGTACATTTGGATGAATCATTGCTCTGTAGTAAATTAGGATGTGCATCTTGAAAATTAATAACAGCTGTCAAGGATAGTAGTAGGTTTCCTTTCCAATTCTCTCTTCAATCCAATTTTTGAAACAAAAATAAGAAGAATGAAAATCTCAGGGAGAAATGATAGATTATAAAGAAGCTGTTAATTGAAAAATAAATGAAGTTCAGGCCCATGTATCTTGTTATCAACATGAACTAGCATAAATAGTACAAAAGAAGAAATGCAAAAATAAAGCCAATATACAACAAATTCTCAACACTCTGAATTTATCACAAAGACAAAAACTCTTCAAATTGTATATCAACCAATGGAGACTTTACTCATATTAATAGGTTGTTGTAAGTATTGCAGGCATGCAGTCATGCTGTTTCAAAACAGAGCTTGCCTCATACTGAAAGTAATGGTTCTCTTCTGGTAGACTACCTGTGATTTATGTGCATAGAAAAGCTATCTGTTATGGTTATTGGAGGGCTATCTTGCAAGGCCTGTGGATGCCAAAAGCATTCAGATCTGCCTCGTGGTATTCTCATCCTGAAAACAGTAATAAGAAAATCCATTATCGGAGATTATAGAGACTTTGTGCCAACTCTTCAACCCAGGGCCATTAGAATGATCTCAAAGGCAAATGTTGCTGTGCATTTCTTTGTCTTTACTTTCTTCCTTTTTTTATTTTGGTGGGGAGAGTGCAGAAGCTTGGAATTGAACCCAGGGTCTCTCCCACATGCTAAGTAAGGGTTCCACCACACCCCCAGACCCTCTGCTGTGCATTTTAATGCAGTTAATTGAGATCCATCTTCCCTGAGGTGTCTGGGAGATTTCATTAAATACATTTATATATAATGTTAATATACACAAGCATACATAGAAACCAAGTTAGGGAATCTTTTTTTTTTTTTCTTTCTTTCTTTTCTGGTTCTGGGGATTGAACTAAAGGGCTATATCCTCAACCCATTTACATTATTTTGAGCCAAGGTCTTGCTGTGTTTTTGCTTAGGCTGGCCTTAAAATTTGCAACCCTCCTGCCTCATCCTCCCAAGTAGCTGAAATTACAGACATGTACCAACATGTTCAGTAAATTAAGGAATCTTAATAGAAAACTCGAAGAAATTTTATAAATCCTTTTATCCAACACTACCATGAGTAAAAAAGAATTAAAATATCTCTTGAATATTGTTGAAAAGTCTCAAAGTTGAGATGACTATAAATTAAGATTATTCTAAAGATATGTTTGTAGGTATATTTAACAGAATAATTTTTCAATTTTATTTCACCAAGTAGATCTTTAAGTGCACAGCCCTTGACAGCCTCAAAATCAACTGTTGAGGAAATAGAGTAGGTTTAGACACAACTTTCTGATTGAAAACCATTACTCACTCTTCTGGCTGTGACGGGTCTTCCCAAGGAAGCTTGCCTGAGCACTGTGTATTGTATGTGCTCATTTTTCTAGTTTCTCCCTGAATTTAGAATGCTAAAGTCACTGACAGGGCCTGCTATAAAGAGATGTAGGTTGTTTTATTAGCCATTTCCTCCAGCCACACCCCACCTGCCTCTAGCCACTACCCAGTTAATCCCATAAGGGTCTAATCCACTGACTGGATTAAGTCTCTTGCAACCTGATCATTTCATGTGCTGCTTAACTCAATTAAATTCTTTCATTCTGATTATTTTTTGTTTATAATGAGATGGAGAACTAATTTTTCAACAGACTCAGTCCACTTATAAAATGTCCTTCTTTTAATTGATTATGAGTCTTAACTTTGTGACAAGCACCAAAAAGAAATAAAGTTGTATTTGTTTCACTAAGGATATCATAAATTACTTAATGAGGTCTTGTACAATTCAGAAAAACTTTCCAAAGCAAATTTATTTTAGTCCATTTTGGCTTTTAGAACTACATCTGTTATGATGGTACTTAGGATGGGACATGTTAAAGGAGAGAAATAGCTGTATTATCAAAACAACCTATATAGTGTTGCAAATTCCAAGTTTGTAGATGTTGAAAAACAGCTGTCACTTTGCCATCTCCTCAATCACACTCCAAATGCTGCTATGGATGTGCCTACTGAGACACGATACTCTCGATGATGTATTTAGAGCAATTTGTGTTTTAAATTTTTATGGAACATGACCATCTCCCCCTTTTATTATTCATTTTGATCAAATTGTTATTCCATATACAGATTCAAAGGCATACTTATACCAACCCTGGAATGATTAGAGAGCAGCATTGGGTTGAAGGATACAACTTCTAATCTGAATGAAATCAATTAGAGGGTTTCAGTGATTTGACAACTCCAATATTATGCCACATCTCGATTTCTTGCAAGTGTTCCCAGAGCCTGCATGGTGAGGCTCTGCACCATCACCCCATGACCTGGCAATTGATGGCACCAACAAATTGCTTCATCAGCCATTTAGCCCAGTGGTCTTGTGCCTCAGAGACATGCACCAGAATATGCTGAAATATATTGCATCCTTTCAGGAAAGCATACACATCTTATTGCACTGTTTCTGATTCATTCATTTAGCACTCAGTGATTGTTTGAGTGAGTACTGATCACCCTTCTCAGGACACATCCAGTTGTGTGCTAGATGAGCATGTCTACCACGAAACTTCTCAAATAATTAATAGCAAATTTACCCATTTCATCAGAGAATTAAGCATTTTTTTCCTGTGAAATTCAAATAATATTTAGACTTTTTTCCTTTCTTCCTTTATTCCATAAGATCCCTTCTGAGTTGAGGGTCATAGGAAGTTATAACTTATGTAGTTCTAACTTCCATATCTCTTGAGAACATTCTGCTGCCCTAGATTCTGCAGCTAGTGAGACTGGCAAACAGCTTATTTTTAAATGCCAGAGACTCCTTTCTCCCACCTTGAACAGTTGGCAGCTGTGGTTGGCAAGCGATGCCAGGTCTAAGCAAAGTTGACTTAAAGGTACAGGGAATCTGGGAAAACCAAAGGTCCTGTGAATGCATCAAGAACTCAGCTTCAGCTGGATTCAGATAAAAAAGAGTCTGGCTGTGTTCCAGACAAAATGCAATTCCTTACTTCAATTTGGTGACTCTTGGCTTTCATAAAATATAGACCAATGCAGCTTAAAGAATTGGAAATGATTTGAGCAAGATATAGAAATACATAAAAAGAGGTATATATTAAGGACAATTTATTTAGCATAGATCAAATCAGTTGGACTTAGAACTGAAGAATTAAGTTAGAGATGCAGAGGTCAAGAAAAGAAATACCTGAAGAAAATAAAAAATACAAACAACAATGAAAATTCTGACCCCAATTGATAACCTATATAAAATTTCATTTCAGCAAAATAATAATTCTACAATTACGGTAGCACTGCAGTAGATTCTGTTTTTATCTTAAATAAGTAAGAGACTCTTGGTGTCATTTTTGTTACCATCTTAGAGGGAATCACATTAACATTTGTCTATAAACCATGATTTTCTTGTTGTGAGAGTATTAGACATTTTTTTCTGCTTTAAATTCATTAAGATTATGCACCACTTCAGATTCTTTATACTTGCTTATGCTAAGTATGCTGTTTTCCAAAGTGAATGAATGTAACCTTCAAATTTTTAAATCATCCAGCTGTTCTCTTCTGTTATTTGCTAGTACAGATGACAACTCCATCAACGAGTCATAAAATCTAAAGACTGATAATATTAATTACCAAAACCCAAATATTAATTATCAAAAACCTTAGATTTTTGATCTTTGAAAAATGTAAGTCTGTGTAATACAATAGCCTCCATTATAACAATTAATGAGCACAAATAATGGCCTTGCTCTCCATGTTATACTGAGCATTTTTGTTGTATTTTACCACTTTCTATGGATTTCTGAAATTCTGTGAGATGCAGCAGACAAAACGTGATTAAGATGCCCACATTCCATAGGAAGAATTTATATGCTTAGCTACATATAGTTAATAAGTAGCAAAATTATCCTCAGGGTTTTTGATCTTAAATTCCTTCCTTTTTCAACCACTTCTCAGGATGAGCACATGAGGAATTTTTTTGATGGTTGTGGTTGTTTCTTTGACATCATAAGACAGCCCTGGCCTGAGAATTCAGAGAACACAACCCTGATGAGTCAGATCAGCAATTTACTGCCTGCACAACCTCGTGGTTCCTTTCATTAACGGGAAATGAAGGCTCTGAACTAGATTGTTTTAAGTATTTTTGCCTATAAAATTCCATGTTTCTCTTGAAAATAATGTAAGATGTTTTAAGGAAAATACATTTGTTTTAAGGAAAATAGATAATACATTTTGCTGATGAGAGTTATCCAGAATGTATTCTGGAAATGATAGTTGTATGTGTGTTGATATATATCATGACATAATGTTTGGGGAACAATTTGATTTGGGGAAATGTAGGATAAAACACAATTAGAACTATGCTGTGGTTTTGATGTGAGGTGTCTCCCAAAAGCTCATGTGCAAGGCAATACAATATATATATATATATCTCACAGTTTCTTTATCCATTCATCTGTTTAAGGGCACCTGATTTAGTTCCATATCTTGGATATAGTGAATTGTGCTGTTATAAACATTGATATGGCTACACCACTATAATATGCTGATTTTAAATCCTTTGTGTATAAGCCGAGGAGTGTGATAACAAGGTCAAATGGTGGTTTTATTCCAAGTTTTTTGAGGGATCTCTCTACTGCTTTCCAGAGTGGTTGCACTAATTTGCAATCCTACCAGCAATGTATGAGTGTTCCTTTTCCCCCACATCCTTGCCAATATTTATTGTTACTTGTATTCTTGATAATTGTCATTCTCACTGGAGTGAGATAGAATCTCAATGCAATTTTATTTCAGTACTTCCTTTTGTGTAGAATAAAAATCAATCCAATGGAAAATACACCACCCCCAGTATTCTGAATGTTCTTGCCTTACAGTTTTCCAGAACACTGCAACATAGCATATATGAATAATCATAACTGAATTGGAGAAATCGTATGCTCTCTTTACTGCCTGAAAGCCTCTCTATTCACTAGGGAGGTCTTCGTTGTTCTTCCAGGTCTGGATCAGTGTTATCTAAATCAGGAAACTGTATCTAAGCCTCCTCGCCAGTTATTATCCTCTCTAAAAATATATCTTCTGCTCGTAATAACCTGGGGATTTCATTATAAGTCACTTCAGGGCAAGAATCATGTCTGATTGATTTCATGTCTTTTTAGTCATTCATCTAATAATCTGGATTTTTCCATTTTAGATCAGCTGAAAATTTGGCAACCTAGAAATTAATAAATTGCCCTATGCCAACTTACTGGGGGTTTGTCAATATTTTGGGTTGTGTTTTCTGTGTTGATACCTGTCAAGTCCCAAGAAACAAAAATAAAGAAACAAAAAAAGATAAAAATTCTATTCTGGAGACAAAATATAGCATGAAATATCCCTGGAGAGAGGGATAAAGTGATAAAAATCCCATAAGCCAATGTATAATATTTTTTTAAAGAGAGAGAGAGAGAGAATTTTTTAATATTTATTTTTAGTTTTGGGTGGACACAACATCTTTATTTTATTTTATTTTATTTTTAGTTATTTTGTGTGGTGCTGAGGATCAAACCCAGTGCCCCCAGCGCCCCATGCATGCCAGGTGAGCACGCTACCACTTGAGCCACATCCCCAGCCCCAATGTATGATATTTTGTTAAATGCTAAAGACATGTGGAATAATGGCAAGTCATCAGATTTAATGAAGAATGTAGGCAATTATTTTGGAAAAAGGGAAATAGAAAAGCAAAAAATTATTTATACTTTTCAAGCAAGAATTTGCTCTCACTCAAATTTGGTCTGTGAACACAAAAATACATTTCAATAGTCACTAGTGTATTTCTTTGCAGGAAAAACAAAGAATGGGTACCAGGGATAGAGGGAGCATTCTTGGACTTTTAGATAAATAAGACTCTTCACTGTGTCACAGGATATATATATATATATATATATATATATATATATATATATATATATATATATATACTGGATAAAGACAAAGAGGAGGGAAATGCCCTCAGTCTGTACATGCCTGGACTAGTGCATTGTCATTTCCTGGAGCTGGAGAGAAGGATGTTGTAAAGACAGGTTATTTGATAATCATTATCTTAAACTACAAAGGTCAATAGTAAGATGCAATGAGATGTTCACCTTTTGATTTGCTTAAAAACTTATCTTTGCATGCCAGCCTAGTGATTCTTTCTGCTTCATGGAAATTCTCACTGCTTTAGTCTCACTTTCAATGATAATTAACTCCCATCATCAGTCTTCACTCCAAACAAAACATGTTTCTGAGAAAAGGTTGAGCTCAGAACACTTGGCCTTGTCATGGTGTTGGCAGTTTGAGAAAAAGTTAGAGATCACATTTACCAAACCATTCCACCCTAAACTAACCTATTAGAACTTAGAAAAATTCTACACAGTGTGATACATTAACAAAAAAAAAGTGAGAATAAAGAAATTGATGAAAACTAAAGATTTCCTCAGATGAAAAGTTTGCATCACTCCATGAATGCAATAAACAATAGTGTGTACCAGAACAGCAAGTGCACAGAACAAATAAACTTCATTCATTCTCAAGAAATAAACCAGTGAGACAAAACAAATGACTTGGTTGCATGGTCAAAATGTGTGAATGAATGGTCAGCTCCCTGAAGACACAGACTCTGCCTTTGGCAGAATTATAGAATGATTATTAAAGGCACATAATCCAAAGACAGGAATTCTTCAGACCCCTACTCTGCAACTTCAGTGAGACTTTGGGCAAGTTATTCAACCTCTCTATATCTTTGTTCATTTATAAGGTCAAGCTTCTAGGGCTTGTCATGAGGAGTATACTTTAAGTTCTTGAAATAATGTATGGCTAAAACTGAGTAAGGAAGTATTAGTTATTTTTATTATTATTGTTACTGGTATTTTCTAGCATATTACCCTCCACAAAACAAATAAAGCATAGAAATATTTATTGGCATTGTTTACAGAAAGATTGAAAATTTTCTTGCTTGCAAATTTATGATATTACACTACATTTATATAAATCCTAATACATCTGTAATTATTTTTTGACCATTTAGTGTGGTCTAGTCATGGCCACATACAAAGCACACCTAAAGAGCAAAGAAAAAAAAATGCACAACTCATCATACTCATTGTTTACCAAAAGTTAATTGCTGCTGAAATAAAAGTAAAATAAAAATAATTTTATTAAAGGTTAAGTATATATTTTGGTTTAAGCAATGGATTGTTTTCAACAGGGAAAATTAATGGTAACCGAAATAAATTTAAAAGTCTATCCATATTTGTTCAAATCTACAAATATATAACTCTATGAATGAACAATGACAGATATGCATTTTCACAGACAGAAACTGAGGCACTGAAGAAACAGCTTTACTAATGATTCAAATTCAGTATTCAGACTCCAAGATCTATTTTTTTACTATGACTTTCCCCATAGACAAGAAAAGTAGGCCAGCAGAGAGACTATCATAAGTAGAAGCTCAATCAGAAGTAGAAGCTAGATGTGTTAGGGATGAACATTATATGCTGAAAATTCTGGGGAAAAAAAAACCCAAAACAAAAAGAACAACAACAACAAAAAAAAAGAGAATGCACAAAAGATCAGCTGTGGACATACAAGGGGGAGAATAAGAAACCTGTCTTTAAAACATTGAAACAATAACAAAAACAAAATTTCAATAAATTGACTAACCTTCGTTTCCGTTTCCATATAAACAAAATGAAAGGTGACTTGAAAGATGGTAAAGATCTCAGGACAAAGTAAAAAAAAATCTAAGTGAATTAGTAAAAATAATACCAGGAAAATAAATAGAAAAGAAAAAATTAAATTTGTGATATAATTTGTATGAATTATTTTTGAAATTATAAAAGTCATATTCTGACCTAATTTTACTATCTTTATTTAAAAATTCTGTGTCATCTTAAGCTGGAATCCCTGTAGGAGGGTTAGAGTGCCTCTTATAATTAAAATCCATAACAAAATCTGATCTTAAGGAAAAACAGATCAAGTGTCTGTTTACCTCAATGTGGAATTTCCATAGAGATCATAGTCTGGCATCTATAGCAGGATTCTCTTGAGCTCTTCCTGTAGGAAACCTCATCTTTTCATTTTCTATATTTATTCTCCGTTCAGGTGGTAGGCATGAAAAGCAGGGCAAGATGTTCTTGAGGAGAGAATAAACTGTTCATGGGTAAAGCAATATGAAAAGGGCCCTTGAATTCCATCGTCATTCACCACCCATCATCACTATCATCATCATCATCATCAATCATCATCTTCATCTCTTGGGTACCCCTATCTGTAGCTGGATATATTGTATTCTACCACAGAACTAATCCTTACTGCCAAATTTATGTGTAGCCTGTCGCTGTTTACTTAATGGGAATCAGAAATTTGAAAAGTGTGTAATGCAAATGCTGCTGATTATAGGCAAATTGGGCTGCTTTAATGTAGTAGGGAGAGTTGTTAGTGCCAGTGTGTTACACTGGATTTCATTTCACAAAAATTACCAAATTAGCACTGGTTCAGTGTTGCCTGTTTTAACTGAAAATAAAGATCAGAGCTTCCATGTTCTGTCCTGCTCCGTGCGACATTAATAATTTTAACTTGCTTCAATAAATATTCTACAAATAAACTCTAATTTATATTAAATGCTGCTACTAATGTGACTGAACAATATTTTATGTACTATGTGTATTATTAATTGTAGAAGAAAGTAAATCTCCTAAGCTTCAAAACTGTACTGAGCATAATGATATTTAACTTGGTGGTAACTAAGATAATTTTTTTAAAACTTCAGTGCCCCCCAAATAACATTAACAATATATATTATCACTCAATTGGATAAATATCAAAATGCTGGTTCAAAAGACAAAATAAGAACATAATAAATTGAGAAAAAGGGGGAGCCTGCTTCATTTTAACAGCCATGCCTGAAGGAGTCAAAGGAATAGTACATACTTTACCACCTGGTAAGACAGAAGGAAGAAACAAAGCAGCCTTCACTAGAAATCTATCAGAGTTCTCCAGAGAAGCAGGAAAATAGAATGCATGTGCATATTTCTATCTACAATATATATGTATATATGCATCCATGTACATTTACGCCATCCATCCATCTACCCATCAATCTGTATAAAGAGATTGAGAGTGATTTGAAGGAATTGGCCTATGCATTTACAGCAGTCTCCACTGCTGTAAAATCTGCAGGACAGGCTAGGGTGCTGGTGACCCAGAGAAGAAGTGTCACTAAAGTTTGTGTTCAAAGGCAGTCTGCTGCCCAAATGCCCTCCTCTTTGGGAGAAGTCAATTTTTCTACTGATCCTGTCCACTGATTAGAAAATCAGTGACAATCTGCTTTGCTCAAAGTCTACCGATTTAAATATTAATCTCATCTGAAAATTAACTTCAAAGAAATACGTAACATAGAATCAAGTATCTGGGTGCTGTGGCTTAGCCAAGTTGACACCTACTGCATACTATGAACAAGGTATTGCACTTATCTTGGGTTGTCAAAAATAAATTCTGGGAATTTCACAGACTTGATTGAAGTCTCTTTTTTTTTTATCATTTTGAGTTCCAGATATATGTTTTTTAAAAAATCAAGCATTACTGGGGAACCAAAGAGGAAAAAAATCTTTCTATAATGAAAAGATTTATAAAGACGTGTTTTGTCATATTGGCTATGGAAAACAGAAGAAAATGAATTCTTTGTGAGGTGCTACTTTTAAAAGGTTTTAGAACTTAGTGAAAGAAAGTGGGATCTATTCATAGCACTGCTACGTGCTTTTGAGCTTAAATAGACATCCAAAGGAGCAATACAAAGAAGAGAGGCTTACAGCAAAGGAAACCCCAATTGCAAGCACTGGACTTGGATTCCACTGAGGTGACAGAGACAAGGGATATAGGCAATGCCTGTTTGATCAGGAATGTTTCCCAAAAGGTAAAAAAAAAAAAAAAAAAAGCAGGATCAATGACCACTTTTAAAAAAAAAAATCTTTAGATAGCATACTAAGTAAAAAAAAAGAAACCCGATTGCATTGACATAAACCAAGTCTTTACAAACTATGACTCAAAAAATATAATAAAATCGTGGAAGTATAAAAATGAACACTGAAAAGCTCAAAACATGAACCAAAGCGAAATCACCCTGCCAAGATAAGAATTGGGCAAAATGCCAAAAGGCACTCTCAAGTCTTCGTCTCCAGTCTCTTATTTATTTGATTCCTGGCAGTGCTAGCAGTGAAATGCTCATTCAGCGATGTGCTGTGGGCAGAAGTATTGAGCCTTTTTGCTTCCTGAGAAAGAGGAAAGCCAAGGAGATAGAAATGGTTAAGAATAAAGAGGGCTTCTTCATTTGACGTCGGGTCATTTATTCATCCATCCATTTATATCTTCACTCATTAGTTCTTGAATCTATTTAGGTTTCACCTACTAAAACTTTGGTAGGTACAGTCATGAAACTGGGAGCACCAGAGCTCCTTGGATGTGCTTCCTTCTATGGGCTGGGCAGCACCTACCCAGGATTGAGGAAGCTCTGGATATACCTTTGTTCTTACCTGGATGTGCCTTTCTTTTTGCTACCATACACAACCCAAGTGGGCTGCCATTAGAATCACTCCCTCAGCTCCTGAGAACCCCAGAATTTGTCCATTTTCATCTAAATATTAAATCTATCCTGTGCAGATGTAATCATCAGTTCCTTCCTCGACCTGCAACTCTCCCCTGAAAAAACACTCCCAGGAGGCTCACACCTGCTTCTGAAAGCCCCCTTGATGGCAGCTTGCTAACCTGAGCCCCAGAGACCAGAAAGTTGGCAAGTGTTTGTGCAGCTGCCATCAGCATGTCTTTTCCTGTCACTTTCAAACTCGCTAGTCTATTATGGTAGAACCAATGGAAATGATGCCATTTGCCATATAAAATTAAGAGGTGGCCTGATACTAATTAATTGCAGGATTCAAACAAGCCATTGAATTGTCCCAATTCTCAGTGTTCTCTTCCATTGGAAGGAGATGAGAAGCACTCTGTGCTTGGGAGTTGAATGTGAGCCACGTGACGCTGTACAGTGGAGGCACTGCAACAGGTAGGAAACTCAGCAGACACACTCAATCCATGTGAGCTGTCATCATTCCCTCTTAAGTAGATTGATAATTTATAGCAGGCAGTCTAGGAATCCTGAAAAAATATTATCATTAGCAGACATGGTGCATGCCTGTAATCTCAGAGGCTTGAGCAGCTGAGGCAGGAGGATCACAAATTCTAGAGCAGCCTCAGGAACTTAGTGAGGCACTCAGCAACCTAGTGAGACGCTGGGTCAAAATAAAGACTCAAAAGGTCTGGGCATGTGGCTGAATGGTGAAGCACTTCTGGGTTTAATTCATGGAAAAAATATATAATTATTAGCAAACATGTAGGTATTTGATTGCAGGTTTTTCATTTAGAAAGGTCACAGTTACAAACCAAAACCTTTAACAACAACAGCCAAAAAATAATAATATTAAAAATTGAGTCAGGATGGAAGAACTATTATTTTTAAGGAATAATAATTATCCACAACAGTCATATTTCTGCAGGTTAGAAAGCATGAGCCATTCGGGTTGCTATAAATAAAAATTTTCCAAATACTGTGGAAACTGGGCCTTTGGAGGTTGGAAGGATATGGACTTCATACTAGGAGAAATATTTTTCTTTTCATTGTTGATAATGCTGGTATACATTAAATAATACAACATTAATATTAGTGTACATGCAAATGGTTGCTGCCTGGCGAACAACAAGAAGTACAAATTCTTTTTAAAGAGGAAACAGCTCTGAAGCAGCAGAAAAAGAGGCCAGCTGTGATTGTGAAGTAGCATCTGCATAAAACAGTCCCAGCACAGCCCTCCATAAATTAGTTTCACTCAAAACAGTAGGTCAGTTCCTATTTCTCCAATTGTTCTATTCTCGTCCAAACTACCAGGGTACTGTCATTTCTGAAAAATGACGGTCCTGCTAAATGAAAGAAAAAAAAAATTTCCAACATAGTTTCTAATGAAACTATATATTCTTATACATATAAAAGTCATTTGTCTTCTGATAATTCCATTCCTATAAAGGATCCTGGCCATGTTCAGATTAGGGATTCCTCCACATTTCCCTAATCAATGTGAGACTCCTGCTACTGTACTCAAGAGTGAAATGGGCAGGGGAGGCCATATGTGTTGCCTTTAATAAAGGGAAATGCAGTCCCTAAAAAAATCCCAGGAGCCTGAAGCGGCAGAGACAAGCTGGATGGTTGCTTCGAGAACTTTCCCCATTGTGAATCTATCCCTCCTACTCACATAAATATTGATGGAGGTGAGCATCTGTCCAACTACATGTGTCATTATTGATGTGTGTGTTCATCAAAATAGTCCTTGGTGTTATAATCATAGCACTTCAAGGCTCTAAGGGCCTCTTCATGGGAATATATCCAGTGCTTTCAAAGATAATACAACTTATGCTTTAAGGAATATATTGTTACTTTTTAAAATTATATTTCTGATAGGTATAAAAAAGCGTGATCAAGATATATATTTTAGGAATCAAATTTGTATATTATGCAGCATTTGGCTTAAAATTTCAACTGAACCTGTGGAATTTAACCATTATCCACATAATTGTTGATTAACTTTTGTATTATCTTGACTCCTTCATACAAGTATAGCTTCTTTTTCATTGCAAAATATCCTAATTAAATCCATTATTTATGTTAAGTAGATACTTGTTACACTTAATCTTTACTAATTGAAAGTCGACAAAATATGTCATATTTGTTTTTGAACCATACTTGTATCAAATAGTATCATTAGCATGTACATATGAATATAGACTTCTAAAATCTAACATAGTCTTCTAATATCTAAAACCCACATTTATTTTTTTAGGATCCAATATTGTGCTTCAAAGTACAATTATGTGTAGGAGGAGTTTATAAAATAAATTTGTTCTCTAAAGAGGAATAATTATAAATATTAGGTTCCTAGTTGTTACAGTTTGGATATCAGGTGTCCCCCCAAATCTCCTGTTAATGCAGAAATATTCAGAAGTAAAATTATTAGAGTATGAAAGCTCTACCTTCATCAGTATATCCTAGTTTGAATGAACTGACTGAGTGATACCTGAAGTAAGGTGAGGTGACCGGACAAGGTGAGTTACTGGAGGCATGCCCCGGAAGGAAGGGTGAATCTTCCTGATGGCCCCTTCCTTCCTTCCTTCCTTCCTTCCTTCCTTCCTTCCTTCCTTCCTTCCTTCCTTCCTTCCTTCCTTCCTTCCTTCCTTTCCTTTCCTTTCCCTTCCTTCCTTCCTTCCCTCCCTCCCTCCCTCCCTCCCTCCCTCCCTTCCTTCCTTCCTTCCTTCCCTCCCTCCCTTCCTTCCTTCCTTCCCTCCCTCCCTTCTTTCCTTCCTTCCTTCCTTCCTTCCTTCCTTCCTTCCTTCCTTACTTTCCTTCCTTCCTTCCTTCCTTCCTTCCTTCCTTCCTTCCTTCCTTCCTTTCCTTTCCTTTCCCTTCCTTCCTTCCTTCCCTCCCTCCCTCCCTCCCTCCCTCCCTCCCTTCCTTCCTTCCTTCCCTCCCTCCCTTCCTTCCTTCCTTCCCTCCCTCCCTTCTTTCCTTCCTTCCTTCCTTCCTTCCTTCCTTCCTTCCTTCCTTCCTTCCTTCCTTCCTTCTCTTCCTTCCTTCCTTCCCTCCCTTCTTTCCTTCCTTCCTTCCTTCCTTCCTTCCTTCCTTCCTTCCTTCCTTCCTTCCTTCCTTCCTTTTTTCCTCCCTCCCCTCTTCCTCCCTCCCTCCCTCCCCCCCCCTCTCTCTCTCTCTCTCTCTCTTTCTCCTGCCTGACTCCACCATGAGCTGAGCAGCTTTCCACCACTGTACCCCTCCCCCATGATGTGAACCCAAAATAAACTTCTCCACCTCTAAGTTGCACTTGTCAGGTATTTTGGACACAGTGATATTAAAAACTGACTAAGATGTCATGTCAGCTCATTAATCCCAGTTCCGTTCAAAGTGAACCCAATGTATTTCTATAATGCACAGAATTAATAACACTGGACTATGTCTCAAGCAGGTTTTAACTGTTATCATTAACTTTAACCACCTGCAAGACATCACATAATTAACTACCTTCACAGGTTCTGTTTTTCTCATATAAAAGCAATGGGGTTAAACATATCCATCCACTTAAACTCTTCAAGGATTCTAATATAATTTAGTTTTAGTAATGGGCCAATAGGATGCTATGCAAACTGGGAAATGTTACCATTTCTGTTCTAGAAACTGAGTATAAATTATAGTGTCATTTCCCATTAAAAACATGGACACAAATTTCTATAGAAACATTATTTGTAATAGCCAAAAAGTGAGGACAATCAGAATATCAGGCAACTGTTGAAATTCTGGTATTGGTATTTGACGAAACATTACATTCCCATAAAAAGAAAGTAAGTACTGAAATGTGCTACAGCACAGATAGATCTTTAAAAACATTATACCAAGTGAAACTTTTCATTATAAAATAGCACATTGTATAATTCCACCTACATAAAATGCCAAGAACAGGCCAATCTATGGAGAAAGAAAGTAGACTAGTAGTTGCTTGGGATTTGACTGAGGGCCAGGGGTAGTGATGGCTAGTTTGCTAGTAACAGCTCTGTGATAAGTAATTCAGGTACCTAATCATTGTGATATAAGAAACATATGGAATCACATGTTCAGTAGAAATCCCAACATGTTAGTAAAAACTACAGGTTCCCAGGCAATGAAGCCCGATTTCTCAATGATATTCAACTTTTTAAAAAACATGACTTTTCTTCCCCTTTCTCTTTCTTTACTGCTCTTCTCCAGCATGCTACATCTTAGAGGCAGCAGGGAGGACAGGAGAAAGAGCCCCTGTCACCCAGGAATCAGACTACATTCTCTTGCAAGCATAATTTCCATAGATCAGAAAATGTCTCCCAGTGTGATTTAACAATTACTAATAAAAATATCAAGAATGTGTCCCATTTATTTTTCATAGTTGAAAAAAATGACATAAAAAACTCAAAGGCATAATTAGATGAGTTTAATTTTTATATTGCAAGGAGAATCGTATTTGACACATTCACTTAAAGATTTTTAAAAAATGTTCTCTAGAAGGCTTAAAAGCACATTTGCAATCACAAGATACTTTAGGCTTTAACTGAAGATGTATCTGCACTTTTTATGAAGACTGTAATCTCTGCTTGGGACAAGCACATGGAAAAATACTTCTCCAATTATGAGAATCACCTTTCTACACCATGACTAGTAATGATTCACCTGTTACTATGTGCTGCACTGTTTTCACCTAAGGAATCACTTCAGTAGGTTACAGAGTAGTAAAATTTTGGAGAACAAAGAAAATGTTAACCAGCAAATCACCTGTGTCGATGTCTGTCAATCAAAGCCATCTCACTCTCCCTTTGGTCCCAAAGGATTTTCTCTATCTCTTGTTCCATCAGCAGATATGGACCTCCATTCTGGAACTGGTCTTTTGTTTTGTCCCTCAGAGGAAGTAAAGTCTTAGTCTGGGATCCAGTAGGCAGGGCCTGGGTTCTCTGCAGGTCACAGCACCTGACCTGGACCCCTGGGGACTGGCTTCTCTCCCACCTTCTCATCTTTCAAAGTCACCACATGCATTTGAATCACTGACCTCTTCTGGAGAGTTAAATCCTCATGGAAAATCAGTTATTAAACATTGGACAGAACAATTTCCTTTTCTAAGGGCAAGACTTCCCGTGTCATGGGCCACAGGGCCTACATTGTCTCCATAATCTTAAAGCCATCTTCCCTTTCTGTCAACAATTCCAAATCCCACAAAGTTGCCAGATGAACGTAATCAGTCAAGTAAGTAACCTGGCCCCAACTTATGGGTGTTCTAGGTTTTATTTTTATCTGCATGTCTTCAAGATCAAGTAATTTGGGTCAGAAAACAGGGCTGGTTTTGCCCTCTGGAAAACAATTTCTTTCCTGCTGACCTACCCTTTCCAAACATTTCTGCTTGCCTGTGACTCTCTGCAGTGTGCAGAGGCCACAAATCACGACGCACCCACTCTTCTTCATGTGGCTAAGCCAACTCCAACTGCTCAAGGCTACTCTGAATAAAATACAGATGTAATGAAGGTAAAGAACATAAAGATAAATGGCAACCACAGTCAGTAACACTCACATTTTAAAAATGAATCAATTTCATTGTAAGAAAAAAAAAAAAAAATATATATATATATATATATATATATATATATATATATATATATACACACACACTACAATTAGGGCAGCCATAAATAAAATCAGCTCAAGAAAATGGCATTTGTTGATTTTGTTGTTCACCATTCTTATTTGCAAAACCTGTCTTCTAGAAAGTGCTAGATGAGACGAGCCATACAGGCTTTTCCTAGACCCAAAGGATCTACCATGGAGGGTTGCAGGAGCATTCATCAATGGTCTCTTTCTATTGGAACAAGTTATCACTAGTCCTGCAGGTATAGTGTGTGCTGTCTTAAAGGGATTCAATTAATTTACTGACCCTGGCAACCACCTTTCTTCTTTCTGTTTGTATAGATACTGATTCTACATGCAGTGAACATGCAGTATGTGCCTTTCTATAACTGACTTAAATAAAGCTGGGGAACAGGGAATAAAATAAGTCCTAAGAGAAAGAGACTGAATCAACAATGGCTGGTCTAAGTTAAGATATTACGTACACAACTTTTTGAGGTACCATATTCAAATGAAGTTATGGAGACAAATGCATTTCTGATCAGAGATATAGAGTTGCCTCGTACTGCTTAGTACCTGTACTGCTTAATTATACATGGACCATCTCATTTTCCTGCCACATCGAACTGAGCACCAACATTACTTTAAACAAATGTGGATAAGCTATTGCTAAAACCCTACTTATAAAGTAACAAAACAAAGTTGAAAATATACAGTTCATTGGAAACATCAGATTTTCTCCATAAGGATAGTTCAATCAAAGGACACTTGCTTAGGTTGTTGGTTTGGGATTTTGCCTGAATTGCACAAAATTGGCTCCACAGGGTTCTTAAACTCACTACTACACAATGTGTTTTTGCTCAAACTCCTAAATGATGCCTTTGCCGAACCTAACATTTCTGTACCTGTAAGAATAAGTAACATTTCTTTCTGCAAAATGTAAAATAAACCAGGTGACAACTTTAAATCGGTACATTCTTTGTACCAATGATTCCTGGTAAATAAATAGCAATTGATACATGTAACACTGCAGGAGAGTTCTTTCATGACAAAATCCATCCAGCTGGAGAAGAGACAAATTTGGCACCGAAAAGAAACATATGTCAATCAAAAGAAGGCAGAAGAAAAATAGCACTGAAAATGAACTGGCACATTTGGGTCTTACACTCTTTTTGCCAAAGGCTTGAAAAATCAAGGCTAAAGGATTCTCAGAGCTGACTGGCCATATAATAGATAGGCCTAGGAAGCTTATCAATGACATTGATCTCGTGATGCTAGAGTGATCAATTATGGAGCCTTGAGACATGTGGCAATGTTTTCAGAGGTGTGGTAACCACAGGGATTTTTACAGTGCCTAAGGAGATGCTGAATACCAATTCTATCTTGGCCTCATATTGAAGAGCGTAGTGCCAATGGAAATATTGGGAACTCGCCTCTTTCCTGTGAGTTAACAACATTTGTAAGCAGAAAGTCCATTAAAAATCAAAGGAATACTGCTAAGTGCCTGGTAAGAGTCACATTAATTCATTTCCCATTAGAGATAAGTAAGTGATGAAAAGCTACCGGGTGTGTCTTTGCCAGTTAATTTGTAGTTGTAAGAGCCTCACGTCTTGCCTGTGCATTTGAACATGAAGTGGCATAAAGCACTTGAGCTGGCTGTGAACATACAGCTTTAACTCAGCTGCCTGTACATTATGACAATGTGAAACACCAGGCTCATATGAAGTACACCTGCCCTTCAACTAGTAAGGGTGGGGCTCTGCTGGAAGAGAGTGTCCCTTTACTGCATGATTACATTCTAACGAGGCAATTTCAGGTTTGAAATTCTTTTCGCTAGCTGAGAAAAAAAAAAGTTATTTCTCAGTACAAATAATGGAGTTAGGAATTCATTTCATATACATTAAATACTTTCCACAAATTCTGTGTGCCAAGTATTCTGGCTAACTGTTCTTGCCCACAGTGTATGTGGGTTATGAACTGTGAATAAGTAATACAAATCATATAAAGCAACATTCTTCATTGGATGTTCATGAAAAGCACTTCAATATTTTTCAACTTTTTTGGAGCCATTAATAATAACACTACCAATTTAAAGAGATTCCGGTTAAGCAAATTTGCCTAATGGTACACTGGATAAATAAATTCAAATGTGTGGATCTCAACTAACTAAAGCTATTGTAGTTTTCAAACTTCTTTGGAGAAAAATAGTAATTCATATGAGTAAACATAAATGATCATGTTTCTCCTTCTTAATAGCACCATTTATAAATTGGCTTTAACTTATGGTACTTATTAGATGTTACAGACAAAAATAATTTCTATTAAGAGAGAAATCTGGTGATTTTTATGTTTGATACATAGTTAATAATTAAGTATGTTAGCCATTTAGCTATTTGACATCTCTCTGAATGTGGCCTGCTAATTTAATTACTATACTTTAAGACAACAGTGTTCATTTAAATTTTACTTTCTTGCAATGTTTGATTCTCTTTCTGACTAGAGATATTTTTTTAATGACCCAGTTAGTTACCAATTATTAGGGAAATAAAGATTAAATAAAATAGTTGTTCTATTATTATAATTCTTCTAATGTGAATTATCTTCATAACATTCCTAGCATTACCTTCTACCTATAAATTTTGATTGCAACAGAACACATGACAGATGCTTTTCAGCTATTAATTTTTTCTCTAAAGAAATATAGAAAAAGTATGTTATGAGACTGTCATTTCCATCTTTTTTTTTGGAATCACAGAGCATGTTTTTTGAATATAATGGAAGTGCCTGTGAAATAACAGAGAAAGAGGGTAAAGCGGCAAGTCGAAGCAACTATATAAAATAACTTCACAACTTGCTTACTCAGTGCTGAGATGATCCTGTTTATTCAGAGAAGTGATTTTCTGATAAATGAACTGTCTCCACTAAACTAGACTTATTTTTCTGACATAGACAGTATTTTCCTTCACTCTGTTGGTGACCTGACCTCAGCAATAACAACACTAACACTATAGAGGGCTGTAAACTTTTCAAGGCAATTTTCAGTCTCAAGTAATTTAATCCTCATTATACCCTGGTGCAATAACAAAATAGTCATCTTCTATATTTCCTTTGTATTTATAAACCATTAGAAGTAAGAAAAGAGTACATTTTCTATAACCTTGATGTAAAATAGTCTGCTCTCTGCACCAGGTGTCTTGGTAGTTTATTTTAGACAACTCTCTACCTACTTTTCTTACCCTAGAATCTGGCTTGAAAGATTGCATAAAGAGGTTCTCAGAATCTCTAGCCTGCAGTGTAATGTGGCCAATGGCCTCCCTCAACAGAGGACTTTGAAACAGAGAAAAGAATGAGGTTAGGGCATTTATCCTCTGGTTCCTTTTGTCACACTGGCTAGATGTATAGAGAGCAGACTGTACTTCCTGTTAGATGGTCAGCTACCTCCACAGGTGAGGAGTGGTGACCCGTTGACCCATTTACAGTTACTCCCTTTGAAGGTCAACCCACTAATCTGACATGCATTCTGTTTTCAATGTGGAACCTGACCAACACTGTTTTTTTTTTTTGTTGTTGTTGTTTGTTTGTTCATTTATTTGTTTTGTTTTTGTTTTTTTTAATTTTTATTCTGCTTTGCTGGCACCTCCTACCTTGACATCCTTCTAAATATTGGATTTCTTAAAACTCATTCCTCAATTATAACATTCCAGGCTTTCTTCTTGTTCTCAGGGATATAAATCTCATCAATAAGCTAATAATTCTCAGAGTGTATATCCACCACACAATCTTCTGAATTCTAGACTCATGCATCTACATAATGACTGACGTATCTCCACCTGAAAGATAAACAAATTCATCAACACTGATACACCCGATACTGAATACTCAATTTCCACCGATCCCAACAATCAAAACTTCTTCTGATAGTCATCTCCATTTCAGTACATTGTACCCACTTGATTTGTTAGCTAAGTGAAAGGTAAAGAGTTTCCATGTGGTTCCTTACTTGTCATTACTCAATGAACCAAATCAATAAATAAGGCCTCCATGCTCAACTCCAGTAGAATGTTGGTTGGGGGTTGAACATGAAGTGTCCCCAGAAAGTTCATGTGTGAGACAATGAAGGAATATTCAGAGGTGATATGCTTAGATTATGAGAACTATAAATTAATTAGTGAATTAATCCATTTGAGGTAATAACTTTTAAGGACTACTGCATGACTACAGGCTGTTGGTCATGGGTGAAGGAAGTTGATCTCTAGGGATGTGCCTTTGGGGTTTGTATTTTGTCCCCAACAAGAAAAGCAGCCTCTGTCCCCTTTCTCTCTCTCTCTCTCTCTCTCTCTCTCTCTCTCTCTCTCTCTCTCCTTTCTATCTATCATTAAGTAAGCTAAACTTTTGCACCTCTAATTTGTTCTTCTCAGGTGTGTAGGTGCCTGTGGTTTTTGTTTGTTTGTTTGTTTGTTTGTCACAGCTGTTACAAATTGACAGAAACAGAAATTGGTGTTAAGCGGATTCATTGCTGTTAATTAACATGATCAAGTAATTCAGAGGCATTTGGACATTAGGAACTGGTTTGTGGGAGGGAATTGGAAAAGTCTGGAGATGCAGATTGTATAAGCCTTATAATGTCATAAGCAGAGATTAATGGCAGATTCTGGTAGGAGCTCAGAATTCCAGGATAATGATAGGACACAAGAGAGTAAGGATTGGGCTCATGGAGGTTCACAGGGAAATGAAAAATCTATTGATAATCAGATAAGAGGCCATTCATGTTACATTAGGCAAAGAAGTTGTTTACATTTTTTCCAAGTCCTCAGACTTTCTGTGAGGCTAATTTAAAGGTGATACACTAATGAATCTGGCAGAGAAAAATCTCAAGGCAGCACAGCATTCAAAAGGTGGTATGAATATTGCTGTTGGCTTTTAGCTAATTTTACCTTGACAATCAGGAGCAGAAATCAGGGCACAAAGTTTTGAAAAATTTATAATTTGTCCAGAAAATGCATATAAAATTGGGCTTAATGAAGATATAATTGTTGAAGAGATTGTAGCCACTATAAAGATAAGTAGTTTTCCAAGAGAAAAATAGGAAAGAAGGCTTGAGGGCATCTCAAGAATTGGGAAGACCATACCCACCTACGGCTTAAGGGTATAAAAGGAAAAATTCCTTTTAGAAGAGATCAAAGAGGTACCCTGCTTGCAAAGGGGGGACTAGGAAGTTTCTCCATGTTCAGTTGCCTCATTGCTGAAAAGCTGCTGCAGCGATGGTCCAAGGAGGCCTGACTAATTGCTTGTGATGAGGTATATCTTGGTGTTATCTATATGGTGACAGTGCTGCAGAAATAAATAAGCTGGGTTAGTGGGTCATAGAGGCTTCAACCAAGATTTCAGTGCCTGGGAGACCATTCAAAGTGCAGCATGGGAGATGGAGGAAGATGGCAGAGTAGAAAAGGCTACTTTCCATACTGCCCAGTGGTGTAAGACAAAAAAAAAAAAAAAAAAAAAAAGCAGATAAACAACTTCTCAGTAAGATGAGTGAAAAGAGGGATTTTACTGGGATTTAATATTGGACTCTAAGAACAGGTTGGGGACTCAGAAAGTTGGATAGAATAAAAGAAAAGAAGAAGACCCATCGATGTGCCACAGGCAAATTTGGGGGGGGACAAAGAAAACCCACATTTCAGGTAACACTGTGACATGTCTCTGTATAGAATAATCAGAAATCAAGGACACTGCCAGATTGATCCAGAAGGTGAGATGTACTATATATTGGTTCAGGAAAGGGGTCATGTGTCTTTCATTTGTCCTTGGAGAGCCAAGGTAGAAGCCATATTCCCACTGCACTACAGTGGGACCAAGCCCAGGAACCCAGAACTGAGTAATCTGAGCTTTATCCAAAAACCAGACTGGGTAGAGGCCCAACACCCAACTCAGAGTGTGGAAAAGGAGAGAGAGAGAGAGAGAGAGAGAGAGAGAGAGAGAGAGAGAGAGAGAGAGAGAGAGAGAGAGAGAGAAATGCAAGGGAAGGGAGTGTTTTAGCCAGGGAAATACAGGTAATAGATCTCCAAGATATTCTGGGGACCTCTCATGCTTTCAGTCTGATGGAAAACTAGAAAACTATCTCATTCACTAAAGTCTAAAAAAGAAAAAAAATCAATCTAACAGGAGAGGTGATAGACCTCTACAATGAAAACTAAAGAACATTGAAGAAAACCTGAGAAGATGGAAAGATCTCCCATTTCTTGGATAGGAAGAAATAGTATTGACAAAATAGCTATACTAACAAACTACAGATTTACAAATATAGGTTTAATGTAATTCCAATTAAAATTCCAATGACATTCTTCATAGAAATAGAAAAAACGGTCATGAAATTCATTTGGAAAAATAAGAGGCCCAGAATAGCCAAAGCAATTCTTAGCAAGAAAAGTGAAATAAGAGGCATCACAATTCCCAATTCCAGACCTTAAAATATACTACAAAGCTATACTAACAAAACCATCATGATATTGACACCAAAACAGGTATGAAGACCAATGGAATAGATTAGAAGACAAATATAAAACCACATAAATTCAGTTATCTCATACTAGACAAAGGCACCAACAACATTCAACAAATAGTGCCGTGAAAATTGGAAATCCATGCATATTAGAATGAAAATTAATTCCTAACTTTCACCTTGAACAAAAACTCAACTAAAAGTGGATCAAAGACCTGGGTTTTAGACCAGAAACTTTGCACCTACTACAAGAAAATATAAACTCAAGTGCTTAAAACTCAAAAACAAATAATCCAATCAATAAATAAATGGTCAAAGTAACTAAACAGACACTTCACAGGTCAATGGACATATGAAAAAATGTCAAAAATCTGTATCAATTATAGAAATACAAGTTAAAACTACATTGGGATTTCATTTCATACAACTGAGAATGGCAATTATCAACAATAAAGTAACAATAAATGTTGACAAAGATGTTGGGAAAAGGGTACACTCATGTACTGCTCATCAGGCTTTTGCATTAGTTTATAGGACAAAACTGAAAATGTACTGCAATTTCCATGATCTGATTACTGCCCTTCTTCAGAAAGGAAGGACAGGAGCCATGTCAACTCCACGTACTATTTCCCTTTTCATGGCATGATACAATGTACTGCACTTGGTGATTGAATAAAGACAAATCAGAAAAGTATTTTACTGTACGAAAACCTGTACATTATAAAGACTTTTAAGCCTAAAATAACATTTCTAGCAGAAACCTAAATGTAGATTCTAAAGTCTTAAGGATTCATCTAGTTCCAGCTATTCTTATCACATAAAAAGGCAAGGAGAAGTTCTAAGTGATACATTAACTTGCAATTAACTACCCTCCCCACTCCCTGGGTTCACAAATTGTCTATGAAGTTAAATACACACCACTGAGGATTAGCACTTTTGACTAATAGTATGGTCCCTTCCTGGCTATGTGACCACGATCAGGTTATGTGACTATAACTATGTGATCTCTGTACCTCAGAGTTTTCAGCAGTGGCCTAATTATACGTGTCAATAAGTTTTGAGAAAATTCACTTAGCTATTATAATTAAAAACTGAATATAGTAAGCAGTCAGCTAATAACACTATTATTACTTTCATTTCTTAGTTCACTGATGATTTATTTCCCTTTCATGGGTAAAATATCACCTCCCTGTCTTCACCTGTGAAGTATTTGCTGTGGCATAATAGCATGATGAATACCATGTGAGCAAACCTAATTTCTAGTCTTAGACAACTAATTATCTGTGTGAAATTAGAATAAAAATATAATCTTTCTTAATCTTACTTTTACTATCCCCCCAAATGCAAATATGAGGTTAGATGAACTTAACAACCTCTGTCAATCCTACAATTAAAAGGTTTTGTTGAACAAATAATTTTAAACAATATTTTACTGCTTGGGCAGAAGATTTCTAGCATTTAAAAATTCTTGAAAAAGTGATGTGGTCTCCTTGTAAGTAGGGAAATGCACAACTTCAAAACGGTGACAATATTTTCTGGAGTTCGAGAAAGAATTCACACTTCTCCGAGATTTGAGAAGTGGAAGGAAGCCTGGGGAGCATTTGGTATAGCGTGCATTTGGCAGATGGTGACGTGAGAATTGATAGCTTTCCTATATGCCAAATCAAAACCAAGTGCCCAGACTTTACACATGATCAGGTTTATCATTTTGAGAAAGCAAAATACATTCTCCTCATGAAAAAGTACCAAGACATCAATAAGGTGCCTTTTCCTTGATTGGCAAAGAATAAACATTTAGCCTGAATTCCCAGTTCCATTTTAAAAACAAATATAGCTCAAATGGTGCAAATAGGAACTAGCAGGATGCTGACAGCATACGGAATGCTAAGAGCACTTGTTCAAATCCTTAAAAATGTAATTAGATGGGAATGAAATTGTTTTATTTTATCAATCTTGTGTCATGGGACATTTGAGATGATAGATAATGTATTTAACTTTAGTTTTAATAGAAGTTAAGCTATTAACATTTAAGATTTACCTAGAAAAGAAGAGTCTGTGAAGAATGAAAATGGCTGTCCTTTGAGCTATCTTTTCAGGTCAAAATACACTAATAGTGACTGAAACAGATTTGAGAATTTCAGCCATTAATAGTCACATCCATGAAAAAAAAATTGTAGTAGAATGGGGAGCTCACTGCAGCCAAAATCCTGTGTTGACAAATACTCTCTCTTGCTTTTGGAATTATGGTGTTCTCGGGGAAGATACACTATCTCTGGGCATGCGGAATTCATACCTCTCTCTTATCACGATAGAAAGATATAAAAATCAAAGACACCCATGAGTTCCTCTATCAAGTAATGTTCTTTTCTAGAAAGAACTACGTGTGGATCCAAGGTTAATTAAGTATACCCCCCCCAAAATTTCCACATGCATTTATGCACTTCAAAATAATTAAATAACAATTAATGTACCAAGAAGGGAACTTAGTTCACATAAGAAAAGAGTGAACTCTTCTTCATAAGATCTGTGAGTTACAGATTAAGCATAAGAGCTGAGATACATTTAGTCATAAGGACTGAGTGTTCAATTCTTGTTTTCAGTTAAGCTGTAAATTGTCCTTTTGGGAGGGAGTGTGAAAATAGAGTAGTTTGAAAGTAATTTTTCCCCTGTGATGATATTAATTTTTTGCCTATGTTCATATGAATTCACACCACCTTTTCAAATGGCTCATTAGCAAGCCTTTGCTGTTAGACAGCATCCCAACTGGGCTCCTTACCAACCACAATTCCACTGTCATCCTTCATTCTAAGATAAGAGCTCTGGAACCATCTGGTCTAAGTGAGGCCTGCATGACTCCATGACTCTAAACAACAATGGTGTATGGACTGAAGATGGTCATAGGAATTTCCTACTTGACCTGAGAAACCTTTGAGTCTAGAGGAAAAGCCAATGGGTGAGCATCTATGTGCCTAAGAGGTGGACAGTGTTATTCTCACTGAAGTCCTTAAGGGAAGCACAATGTGGCCTAATCAGGGAGGACCTAGTGGGAAAGATGAAATGAGGAAACTGGGTTTCTGTGTTTCCTGAATCTGAGGGCTGTGCATAATATGTAGGTAAGGTAATCAGGAAGAGAACAGATTATTGTTTTCCAGAGTTTCAGCAAAAGATTGACAAGCTTCTGACCCACAGGAGCAAAGATGCTCCATGATTTTTATTGATTTTGCTTAACAGCCAGAATTTTAGGGATCAACAGAAAGAGTTTTAAGTGTCAATTATGATTAAACAAAGGAAACTAAGCATGTGGAGAGAGGAAAATTAAACATAATATCCAGATACATTTTCTAGAGGATACAGAGAGTGCTCTGAAACAAACAAAAAAAAATAATAATGATGAGTACTTGAAGAGATTCAAGTACTTATACACTCAAAGACAAGAGAATAAAGAATTTAATTTTCAAATTCAGCTGTTTGCTAGATGATTGAAGAAGTTAGTGATTGTTAGATAATGTAAAAGTTCACGTTGAAGAAATATCTCAAATAATACAGTAAAAAATGTGCAAGCAAGAAACTTGAGTGAAAACTTATATCTGGAGAAGACATTCATCTTTACTACAATATAATTATCACACTGGTGTCAAAAGATCTTTAATGTTTAACATTCTCTCCACACTAAAATATCCTTTAGTAGTTAATAAATAATAAAATAATATACATAAAACAGTTTTTGGAGACCCAGCTTAGAGTATGAACTTATTAAATATTACATTTTGAAAATAAATTTAATGCAAATGGATGGATATCCATGCAAATTTTAACTTGCAGAGAAGTCATGATAAAGAATAATTAAAATATTCACAGATGTTTACCTTGCAATTAGACCAATACAAATCTCTCCCAAATTTTTTTAAGATGCCATATTTTAGTGTTCGCACAAAGTTTTGATAGAGTTAAAATATTTTTATTTGAAGAATGTTTAAATGTCTTTGAGCATTTTCTTCTAAAATTCTAAACTCATGTCACTTGGTTTCCTGAGAAATTAGAAACTGGTCATTTCAAGACCATAAAAATCACTTCTGAGTTAGTTCTTAATTGGATTAAAATTCCTCTAGCAATATACATCTTGTTAGCAATATTCACAGCTTGTTAGAAAACAAAATATGTTCACTGATATAAACGACCTCCATTAGACACTGGAATATCTTTAAGAAGAAACAACCTTCCTTCCTGGAAGATGTCATTTATAAAATGCATGTGTTTATCAATCACAACGAGGAGCAAACCTCACCTTGGGGACTACCATGACAAAGATGATAACAACAGTATATATATGGCCTGTGTCAGGATAAGCCCTTCACAGTGTGCCATATAGTCTCACCTGCTTTACCTCACCTGAAATCTACAAAAGCATTATATGACAAGGATCAAAAACATAATTCTATATCACAGTGGAAGAAATTTTGTACCAAAGGACAAAATACATCATAAGGAATATACGCCTATTAAATTTCTCATCTAGGTATAGGAATGAGGTGTCTAACTCTTCACTCAAGATTTTTATAAAAATCTTTAAGTTTTATTTATTGATTAAAATATGTATATGTGTTGCTGTTAACTTTTTCTTAAAATTGACTTCTTACTATCAGTAATCATTTTAGAATTCTAAGGATTCCTATTATAATATCAAAAATCTTTTAAAGAGGAAGAAGGAATATTTTAGAATATTAATTCTTATTTTTCTAACAATTTTACAAATCTGGAATAAAATCAAATGTTCCATTGCTAGTTATTTCTGCTTTTTTAATGTTTTATAAAATATCTTAAAGGTTATGATCATGCTTCACATTGAAATACACAGAAATACTAGTGGTAAAAATACAGTTAAAACCAATTACATTTAAAGTATGGATCTAGGGACTCACATAGCTATATTATGTTTACAGTAACTTTGAAAGAACATCTAGTTTTATATAAATATTAGGAATATAAGGATGTATGGAAGGAGATGAAGCACTTGCTAATGATGTTCTTGACATTTTTTTGTATTTTATTTATTTATTTATTTATTTATTTATTTATTTATTTATTTATTTATTTTACTGGTTGTTCACAACATTACAAAGCTCTTGACATATCATATTTCATACATTAGATTCAAGTGGGTTATGAACTCCCAATTTTTACCCCAAATGCAGATTGAAGAATCACATCGGTTACACATCCACAATTTTACATCTTGGTTACACATCCACAATTTTCATAATGCCCTATTAGTAACTGTTGTATGCTGTTACCTTTCCTATCCTCTACTATCCCCCCTCCCCTCCCCTCCCGTCTTCTCTCTCTACCCCATCTACTGTAATTCATTTCTCTCCTTGTTTATTTTCCCATTCCCCTCACAACCTCTTATATGTAATTTTGTATAGCAATGAGGGTCTCCCTTCATTTCCATGCAATTTCCCTTTTCTCTCCCTTTCCCTCCCATCTCATGTGTTCTTGACATTTTTATATCAGAGAACATATACATTCAGCTGCTTATACAGAAAAAAGCTAATAGTTATAGAACATACACATGGCAGGCACTGCTATGGATTAATTTATGTTATTAATATAAAATTCTAAAAGTTTACTATTGTTCTTAACTTTTTAATGAAAAATGTGAACTCAATGAGAAACAGCAAATTCTCTAAGGTCAAGCAGACACTAATTAAAGCCTGGCTACACTTTAAAATTCTTATTTTATATGGCAATTTTATCTACAGCTCCATTCCTCCTATCATGAAGAAAAAGTTATAAGTGTATAGAAGAAAGAAATCACTACTATTTAATCTCTTTTGTACTTCTTGTACAACTTAAAGAATATTTAATTTGTAGTCAATATAATAAACATAATGCTGAATGTGTTAGTGTAAAAATTAAAAAAAATATGAACACTTATCACCATGTTCATTTTAAGAAGAAAGAAAATGGTATGTAACTGGAATTAAATCTGAATCTAACTAAAGGCTACATCTCCTGAGGATTATTTCCCAGAAATACAAGGTTAAACTTTTCATATCCAGAAAAAAAGGAGCAAATGTGTTACATAATGGTTGAGTCTCATGAGATTGACCAGATTCAGATTATATCCAAAGGCACAATTTAACTATGAAAATAATACTGTGAGACTTAATTTAATATGAACCTACTTTCTCCATGCTTTTACAAATAGCAAGACTTTTTCATTTTTCTATTTCCTGAATAAAGAAATCCTTCTGTTCAGTAAAAAAAGGAAATTCTGAAATCACTTCCTTTTTGATTCTATAGAACAAAATCTCCCTCTAGATACTTTAAAGTATGTACTTTTTAAATATCTAAAATTTTCAAGAACCCATGAAAATTTAGAGAGGATTGAAGTTCCGATAAATGTATAAATTTTAATACCTCCCAGAGGTTTCATGATTTTATTCTTAGAATGTCACTGTAGCCAAAATTGCACAGAATATTTATTGAACTAGTAATATTGGGAAGTTATTTAAAATAGTCCAGTTGTAGTAATAGACTTTCATGTGCCCAAGAATTTGGAATCAGTTCAAAATTAGTAAACCAAAGAACTGCATTTACCTAAAAAAATTAAATAAATGCTAACGGTAACTGAGAAGAGTGGTGAAGTTAGAAAAGATGAAGCTTTAGGCATGTTTTTCCAGCCTTTATGGATAGATGAGATGGATGAATAGATAGATAAGTGATGGAGAGTTGCAAAGATAAGAGAAAAATTGGAGGGAGAGAGCGAAAAAAATGTTGGACTAGAAAGGCTCTGGAAACAAAGCCTAAACAAAAAAACTAAACTTTTTAGTCAACCAGATCTAAGTTTGCTTCTTAAGGTTTCTAATTAGCGTGACCCAGAGCAACATATTTTTTTTTTCTGATTGCCAGTTGGTTTACAAGAAACAAACAAATTGTGGTGCCCTGTTTTCATGCATAGGTGAAATTTTTATGATAAATAATATTATAAATTATTATCTGACAGTATTTCCTCCCTCGTGTTCCCACTGTGAGTAGAGCTCCCAGTCCTGTTCCCTTTCTGTTGGGTTTGGCCCTAGGATAGGCCTTGACAAGTGGACCATTAATTAATTGATACAAAGAGAGGCCTTAATACCTGTGCGCTTTGGCTATCCTGTCATGCTCCATTCATTCTCTATGAGAACTTAACCCCCAATATGACTGTCCATTTAGCTTGGAACTGGAAGCCATGAATGTGAAGCAGATAGAGACACACAACCTGAGCCTGTAGCAATAACATGTCCAGTGTAGGTCATTTGAACATGGTACAACAAGTCTTCTTGTTGCAGCTTGCTATTCAGAACACAGCAATATTAGAGAGAGTCTATGAATATATGGTCAGCAAAATATGTTAAATGGAAACATATATTTATTTTGTAACCATTTTGAGATGTTCAATATTGGAAAGGGACATTTTTAAAAATAAAATGTTTCTCTCTATCTGAGGTACTCCAGCAGAAGTTAGAACCCCAATGTTCCAGGGTGACAGATCAAGAGACTTCCAGTTTGTAAGAAGATTGTAACCCTAGATTACATATCAAGCTATCAGGAAAAGAGAGTCTTTGAGTACCAAAATTAATTTATCAAACTTTTCAGTTCAGCAGTATAGTCAAAGACAGAATAAATGGATGAAATTTGAAGTAAGATCCTAAGTCAATAATTATTAGATATGTAACATGAACATTGATCACATACATGGAAGCAAATATTATAATGGGGGAAATTTATGATAAACATAACAACAAAAAGAATACTCAGACTTTAAAATCCTGGATATGCTATAACTTTAACACAATGTCTTTAAATATTTCTTCGTAACACAACATCTACTCATCTCTTAAGGTTATACAAATTCCATTAACATTTCAAGTCAAATTCTAGACTCCAAACATCCAAAGAGCATTGTGAAATCAAACCCAATACAGTGTTCAACCTTCCTAGGAGCTATTTCTTTTCTAGTGAATCACTGTGAGCTGTGTGTCAGAAATGGGACTGTTCAAAGATTTGGTACTAGGATAATATCAGACAAGAAATAGGAAATGCATCAAATAAGGATTCAGTAACTGTTGAAATTGATCAGAAGGGGACATTTACAAAGACAGTCTTTAAAAAATTATTATATAATAAATACCCAAATAGTAACATAGGCAGATATACTTCCATAATTCTGCATTTATATTGAAACTATTTTATTTGCTTTAGAATCATCATGAAGTTAAAATTTTACACTTTAATTTTAATGGTTTTTTAAAAATTAATAAATGCACTAGCAAAATTGATTGCAAAAAGTAGACATCTAAGTTTAAGTGGTTGCTAATTATATTTATTGAAATAAAATTCAAACATAATATGTGAAGAGATGCAAAAGTACGTTTTTCTACAAAAGATCCATATTAATAGAAGAGGAAATGAAATGTAATTTGGAAGAACTGGAAATAAAACAACAATAAAAAGTTTCCATTCAAATAAGCCTTACATCTAATGTAGAGCTCACAGTGAAATTTTTATAATGTGGGTTATGGGACCAGAGGAACAGGGAATCCAGTTTTGTAAGCTGTAGAAGTCATTAGCAGATATAGTGAAGTCCTCTCTGAATTTCAAACAGGAAGATCATTCAGCATTCTTGCAGGTTTTTTTTTTTAATCCTGAGTCCATTTTCTATAACTCCTACTCTCGGTAAATATTCTGTATCCCTTTGCTATACATATTTCAGGAAAAGTATTACTAGAGTCTGAAGTCTGAAGACATTAATGTTATCTTGAAATACCAGCATATGTAATTTGTCCTTAATATTAATTGAACATACAGTTACTAGAATATATAGTTTTGTCTTCATCTTCCAAGCACCTGTTCTGCAAATTTTTTTCTTTAATTGACCAATTTCCCCAGTGGTTTGGAGGCTCTTCTGTTGAGTGAGGAGCACTGTCTTTGAGTGACATCATTTGAGTACAGGCCGCCGCTAGATATGTGTTCAGTGACGAGTCACTTAATGAAACTGAAACACCCCCTTCCTCCTACCTTGCATTTTAACTGGACAGATTGAATGTTAAACATTTTTAAAAGAAACTTACTGAGCAACAAAATAAAGTAGTATTGTATTATAAATTAAATTATAAATTAGGTATTCATGTGTACATACTGATAACATTTGATGATTAAATAAATAAACAAATGGAGGAAAAGGGATGAATTTCTCATGAAAATATATTACAATATTCTTTTGTAGATAAAGCTAATTCAGGGAGGTGGAACTCGTAACCCTGTAGTGACTTTAATCCAAAGAGCACTGAATAGAAGAGGGGGGTGACTTTAGAGTGGAGAAAGCTGACAAACAGGCCTTAGCCAGGTGAATCAGGTGTAATGGTTTGGATATAAGCTGTCCTCTGATGAGCTCCTGTTAAGCAAGGCAGGAAGCTTCAGAGGTGAAATGATGTGATTATGAGAACTGTTACCTAATAATGGGCTATTCCACTAGATAAACAATACTTTGAATAGATTACTTGGTGGTTATTTTAGGCAGGTGGGGTATGGCTGCAGGAAAGTAGGTCACTGGGGATGTGCTTTGGGGGACTGTATTTTGTCACTGGTTCGGTTCACCCCACCCTTCCTGACTGCCATAGCTGAGAAGCTCCCCTCTGCCACGCATGATATTCTGCCTTCCCTGAGGCCCAGAGCAATGAAGTTGGTTCACCATGACCGAACCTCTGAAACTGTGAACCCAAATAAACTTTCCCCCTAAATTTTCCTTGTCTGGTATTTTGGTCACCACAAGGAAAAGTTGATTCATACATAAAGTCGATATCCACACTAAGTCACCTTGATAGTGGGCATCCTTGATAGGATGTGATGAAAATAACATTTACTTCTGTGATCTCCCTCCTCAAAACTCATGACCCCAGTTTAATCCTAGAGAAAAACATGAGTTATACCCCAATAAAGGGGCAGCCAACAGTATATCTGATCTGTGATCCTCCAAACTGCCAAGGTCATCAACAAAAAAAAGGAAGAAAAAAGAAAAAATTGTATAAACTGTCACAACCAAGAGCAGTTTAAAAAGAACAGGCAAATAAATGTAATGTGACATTCTAGGTGGGATCCTAGAAAAAAAAAATATATATATACATATATATATGAAATATACAAATGAAATATATATGTATATATGAAATATACAAATGAACTATATATATGTATATATTAAATATTCAAATGAAATATATATGTGTATGTATATATATATATATATATATATACTTATATATATATATATATATAAATGAGATATACATATGAAGAGAGAGGAGAGGAGAGAGATACTAAGGACTTCAGTGAAAAATTAAATGTGTTGATAGTAATTTATTCGTTATAACTTCTACCATAATAATGTGAGATAATAACTGTAGGTAAAACTAGGCATGAATGATGTGGAAACCGTGCTTTTTCTGAAATTTTCACATATACTTAAAACTCTGTTAATAAAGTTTATTTAAAAGAAAGAAAGAAGTTATAGGTAAAAGAGCTTGTGAACAGGAAAGCGATATGCAAGTGGCAGTTAGGATCATTTAGTTTATTTTTCTGGTTTCAATCCAATCAGACTCACTCATGGCAAAGAAAACATCTATTCAGAAAGCGTCTTTCAGATTATTTGGCTAGGCTCAGAGTATCTCCTTTCTTCTACTATACCAGCATTCCAATTTGATAGACAGGGCCTATCTTATATTTAACACATACTTCCTGATTACTTTCCTTTTGTTCTATATTTATGAATAATTACTTGTACACATTCTCCTATACACCACTAGATTATAAATCTCTCGATGTGAAGCAATACCAACTCTCTAAACATTTATGATCATCTTATCTTAGCACTGTGCTGGCCTTAGGTTTTCCTAATAAAAATCTATTATCAGACAAACAAGCAGATGAATATAAGGTGGTAAATAAGAGATAATTGTCTTTGGAGGAAAACAACTATTTCTGTAATGTTAGGCAGATTAAAATATATTGAGTGGCCAGTACAACCTCAATCCAGAGAGCTTTCCACCCTTCCGTTATAGACTCCATTACAGAGTTCACGGCATCTGCTGTTGAAGCCTAACACAGGCTTCCACCTGGGAAAGGCTGCCAGACTGTGAGGCCAACCGGCATCTGCTGCCCAAAGGAGCTAACTTAGAATGCCAGCTGTTCTCATGAATTTTAAGCAAGGACAAAGACCTCCAGGACCAGTTTTAAGGGTCACTTTTTAAAAACATATAAATATGTCAGTGTTTTAAATTAAATAAATGTTATTTAATGGTGTTCACTGGAAAAGTCAGAATTAACGTAAAAAATTATACGAGCTTCTTAATGATAATATCAGTTGCAAATGAGGTGACCATTTGGAACTTTTGGAAACTATAGAAGAGCCATAGAACTTGGAATTCCTTTTCCTTTCTCTTTGGTGGAAAATGGGTAAAAGATCAAAGAGAAAGCATCCTAGGAATCAAGGACAGTCACCTTTTTGACTTAGGCTTTGTCAGAGTTTAAATGCAAAAATAGTTTGGGACTGAAGAGTTTGTGTGTGAAAGATGGTTGTCACTCAGATGCACCTTACAAGGAACATTTTATCAGTGAATTCATTTCAGTCCACGGTCTGGTCTCTAAATAGCAGGGGGCTTTCAAAAGTACATTAAACATTGCTCCCTTAAAAGTGCCTTGGTTTAATTTCATTTTGTTCCATGTGGATTTCCAGTTTTCCCAGCACCATTTATTGAATAGGCTATCTTTTCACCAGTGAAGGTTTTGGGCACCTTTGTCTAGTATGAAATGGCTGTATTTAGGTGATAGTCGCAGAAGAATGAGAAATCATACTCCAATATATGATATATCCAAGTGAATTCTATTGTCATATATAAATAAATATAACAAGTAAAAAAAATTAAATTCCTTGGTTTTTATCAGTAGAATTTAATTGTACTCAGAAAACTCATTCAAAGATCACTCTCATGGAACAGTCATTCCAGACTAGCAAATTCATAGCAGGGCATCTTTCTTGTCTACCTCTGGCCTCTGAGCAGCATATTTCATATTTTCCCTTGTACATGTATATGTTGAATATTTCTCTTCACTGCTAAACATTAAGTTTCATGAGAGCAGGGCAATGACTATTTTGCATCTTTTGTTGTTAACACAATATTTGGCACAAGTGAGTTCCTCGATAAATATTTATAAAAAGCCACTGGATGAAAGAGAATCTACTGAAATGTCTTCTGTTGGACCACTTTACCTCCCCTTGAGCACACCCGAAAGGAGGTCAACTGTTAGAAAAGTCTGTTTGGCAAGGATGGAGTTGTCTTGTTCCACGTGTGTTGCTGTGACATAATATCTGACACTGGGTAATTTATAAGTAAAATGAATGTATTGGCTCACTGATCTGGAGACTGGTAAGTCTAAGGTCAAGAGATTAGCATCTCTTACATTCCTTCCTACTGTGCCCTGCCATGGAAGAAAGTAAGGATAAAAGAAGGTCACAGAGAGCGCAACATTAAATTCAGAGTGTCAAACCTGTATATCATCAGCATTAATCTACTAATGAGAGTGGAGCCTTCAGACCTAAATCACTTCCAAATAATCCCTATTACCAATACTACTACAAAGGGGATCTAATTTCTGACACATGAAAGCCTTCGAAAAACTGTGATATGACCAAGTCTATGTAGGATTTTTTTTTTCCCTTCAACTCAGTGTGCTTTGCCACTCTAGCCCTCATAATTACTTTTTTTTTTTTTTTTTAGACAGAATCTCACTAAGTTGTTTTAGGGCCTAAGTTGCTATGATTGGACTGGAACTTGGGATCCTTCTGTCTCAGCTCCCCAAGTTGCTGGGGAGCCATGCACAAGCCAGGATTTTTTTATTCAATTAAACTACTTATTGACAACTGAGTATAAATAAGCAATTTGCATATGAGACATATGTTTAAAAATGTAAAGAAATTCTTATACTTACTAATAATAAGAGATATGCAAATACATTTTCCAGCATATCAATTTGCATTCATTAAATGTCAAAATTAAAGAGCGTATTATGCTGAAATTTATATAGAATATGAAAAAAATGGAAATCCTCACATAACCAATGCAGATAGTGATGAGCATATAAATTCAAATTATCATTCTGGAAAATAGTCTGCCGTACTAATCAAAATTAACAATGTGAAAACTTTCTGATCCAGCAAAGTCATAAGTCAATAGGAAATGCACAGAAAGAATTTATTCTAGTACTATGCTTAGTAGCATGTCACTCAAAGCAGTCTAGGGGTCCATCTCTAGGAGATTGGCAGGTAAAATGTGCTAGGTCACCAATACGGAATACTATGCAGCAGTTAGGTACATAAACAATACCATCAGATCTTAATAAACACATCAGTGAAGGAAGCAAGTAAAAAGAAAACAAGATTTAAAAACCAAGTATCATTCAAATAAATTTATAATGTATATGAAAAATATTCTATTATAGAAAGATACCTTCCTATGGAAAAAATTATCTTGTTATGAAATCCAAGAAATAATGAAAGAAAGGGAGAAACAGAGAAACTGGGTTAATAAAGAAGGAGGAATTTTGCTGAACAAACCTGAGTTACTAGCACAATAGTGCAATAGTTAATTTGAATATGTCTGATTATGATTTTCATCTTGAACATCAAGTTTAATAAATTATGCAGCATGTTTCTTCATTTATAAAAGAGGAATCTAATTGATATCTAATTCCTATTATTCTTATTCAAATTAAATTTAATATGACATTCAAAGTGCTTAGCACATGCTGAGCTCCTCTTGTTATTCTGGACACATCATAAGACATGAGCATATATGAGATTAGAACAGCTTGCAGCTGACCCCAAAGAGGTACCCTGTCAGCTGTGAGAAACCCACGGAAGTTAATAGGCAAGAGCATGAAAAGACTAGGATTTGTGTTTTAGCATATAAAACTGGTAGTGGTATAGATTTGAAAAGATTCAGAGACTGACGCTGAGGCTGCTAGGAGAGCTCCGGAGTAAAGAAGCTAGACTGAAAGGAAGTTTGGGCAGAATTTAAGAAAGATTATTGACAGGGTGTGGGAAAGGAGGTGGCAACATGCCAATGACTATGACAAAATTACTGGTTTGTAGATCTGGTTAGAGTAACATTTCACAAAACCTAAAAAATGGAGGGAGCAAGGCAACAAGAAAGAATGGAAAGGAGAGAGAAAAGAGAATATGCTGTCTTCAAGAGAACCATAGAACTCTAAAAAGAAAGATGGAAATCAGGTTCAAAGAATGCAACATGGTGCAACCTATCGCTATTTTCCAAGTGCCCCCATTTAACTGCAGTCTCACATGCCATTACTTGTTGAAAAAGCATGATTATTTGCCCTACATTTCACATTCTGGGTGTACCTGAAGGAATCCCAGTGGTGGTGTTGGTCATATTTCATTGTCCCCCATAGATCCTGTAAACTAGTTCATTACTCTCCAATAGAAATGGAATGTCAGCTACATAGGTATTTTTTTTTAGGAGTCACCTTTAAAAAAGCACAAAGAAACAGGTCAAATTAACCTTTACTTCATACCATATCGTTTTATTAAGGACACTTGGCATACAACAAACCAGACAGTTAAAGCATACAGATTGGAACCATCACTAAAATCAAAACACCAAATATATATATTACCCCTAAAAGTTTCTCCATGCCCCTTTGCAATTCCTTTTTTCCTCAGCCATTCCTGTTTTCTCCAGTTCAAGGGATCTACTTCTGGTTGTCATCGTTTAACTTGCATTTTCTAGAGTTTTATGTAATTAGAAACATATACTTTTGGTGGGGACATGTGCTGGGAATTGAGCCCAGAGCCTTATGAATTCTAGGCAAGACTTCTACCACCAGCTACACCCCCAGCCTGAAACATATAGCTTTTTGTCTGACTTATTTTGCTCAGCATAATTATTTTGAAGTTCACTGAAGATGACACATCTATCAGTAGTCAGATTAATACTTAGTTGTTTTTATTGCTTGAAATTATTTCATTATATAGATGAACCACTATTCTTCCATTCACCTCTTGCTAAACATTTGGGTTCTTTCTCATTTTACTAGATTAAAGTGGTATGAACATTTATATACAAAAAGAAAAGAAAAATATACAGTAAAAACTCAGTAAAAGGGGTTGGGGCTTTGGCTCAGTGGCAGATAAGTTGCCTTGCACATGTGAGGCACTGGGTTCGGTTCTCAGCACCACATGAAAATAAATAAAAGCATTCTGTCCATCTACAATTAAAACATAAATAAATAAAAACCTAAGTAAAGGGAAGATTTTTCATCTTGGTTGAATATTTTCCAACAAGGCACATAAAACAGACCCTGTTGTTTAAAACACACACACACACACACACACACACACACACACACACACACACACAATAGTGCCAAACTGAATATTATATAAGAAATCATTGTTTATGTTTCATTCTCAAAGAGAATTTATGTTTTTATTGCTTTACTTGGACCAAATTGGTAATTTATATTTTAATTATCACACATGTCAATGATACTTCCACAACAATTCTCTAAAGGTTCAATTTGTATAGAGATTCTTAAAAGAATATTGAGTTTCTTAGAAAAATCAACTCATACAAATAAACAGGGAAATTGCAATAAAAAGGGGCTTTGATACATTCAGCAGACTGAATTTTCAAGGAAAATAATTAAAGGAATCTATAAAAAAAGTAAAGTGTTATTTTCATCTAAATCAATTTTTAAATTTATTTCTAAAAGGCATTAATTTAGCTGACATACTCTGCTAATGAACCTTATTCCTGTTAAATCATTTAATTTGCATCCCTTAATTTGCAATGACCCTTAGGTCTTTGCATTTTTGAAAGCCAACTACTTCCTAGTCTATATGATAATTCCAATTAGCATTCTTTTCAGTATTCATAAACTATTTTTTTAAATTTTAGATATTAATTAGTTTTAATTGGATCCACTTAAAATTTCAAATGCCAAAGTTCATTGCTACCTCTGACAGTTGAAAGACCATAGACATTATAGCAGGGCATTTGACAGCCAGAAGAGGCACAGACACACTTCATAGGCCAAGAAAATAATTAAAGGAGAATTGAAATGAGAATAGGAATTTGAAGGACCATCAATGAGTACATCTGCCAGACTCTTGGGTGAATTGTAGTGCTAGGTTCAGCACTTGCAAGGCCTGGGGCACTCAATCTCATATTCCTGGGCCTGAGCTCCAGGTGGAGAACCCAGGATTATGTTGGGATCACAGAAAGCAAGCCAAGACTCAGAGGGGCACATCCTCTTATTCTGTCTAAAACAGGGATGAAAAGGTGGAAAACATGTGTTTTTTTTTTTTGTTTTTGTTTTTTTTTTTTGTTGTTGTTGTTGTTTTGAGATGCACGATTCTTTTCTCATCTCAGCTCTCCTTCTGTGCTTGGACTCACTTTTTGCAGTGAAACAGCATTTTCCACGCATATTTCTCCAATGCCTCACTACTGTCAATGTAGACTTCTATTTAATGGCAAAAATAAATGAGGGCTTTGGAGGCCCTTAATGAAAGAAACAGCATATATGTCACTTAAGATGTGCTCCAAAGTCACCATTTCATTAGAATGTTCTGCAAACATTTCTTAGATCACACCAGAACATTGAGGACACACACACACACACACACACACACACACACACTTACTTCTGTTAGTTGTTCTCTCATTGCATAGATAAGATTTAGCAAGTCTGGAATAGAACTTTGAATCCACACTTTAAAAGCTTCCCACAATTGCTTGGCCAGTTTTACTAATGGACAATCTAGAAAACTACCTTCTTGACATTCTTCAAACTTTTTGATATTGAACGGTTTAAAATTACTAGTGCTGTAAAAAGTATTGGTATTTACTGATCATGATTTCTCACACAAATTAATAATAGTTTCTTTTTTAAATGTACTTAAGACTTTGTGGCAGGGAGGGTAGCAAGAGTTCCAATAGATGTAATTCCTCCATTTCTGCATATTTCCTAGGTTCCTTATGATCCCTGTCAGAGAAAATTTGTATCCCACAAATAAATACTTGTTTGAGTTATTTAGCTGAGGGGAGTTTTATATTTAAGTGCACATTTTAAAAAAGATTAGATACTATATTTATCTTTTACTTGTTCTAACTGGATACTATTTTCATGTGAATACACAGACACATTGCTCTATCTGTATCCGTAATTTGATGAGATGTCATATACACTAGACATAATCATGGAAGTGACAATTACTATGCTTATTAATTTCTTTTATTTCACTTTGCAGAATAAGTACTATCATTAGACACATATCCTTCAGGAGGATGTTTTTCAGTGAATAATTCCACTTTCAGTTCCACTTTCTCCCTGAGGTCTCTCACTTTTAGATTAACCCTTGCTTTCTCTACTATAGCATTTCCTCCTTGGATCAGTCATTCAATATTCAAGTGGAATTTGACTCATACCTTCCTAAATTTCATGATGCCATTCCATCATGCTTTCCTTGAGAATATGACTATAGTATGAGAGAGAAAGAAAGTAAGTGTAAATATCAGAAAAGATTTTTGCCCAAGGAAAAGTATATATAATCATAAAAGATATTCATGTTGAAATAAGGTATACCTGACAGGGACTAGAGAATAACAAAGTTTAATTTAGTTTGACATGTTAGGTAACAGCCAAAGGCTCCTCATTAGACAAGAGACTTGTTCTCACACACTGACCTCATAGATTTTAATTTGTTTTGCTCTGTCAGCATTTTTGATTTCTGTTACAAACTTATTGGGTCACTGGAAGAAATAAATATCTTAAATATAAATTCTTATGTTCCCTTGTTTTCTCTCTTTGCCAGATAGTTTCTAACCTAAGCAGAGACTGTTTATGTGCATTGATTTCCCCACCAAACTCTCAAGGCAGAATTCAGGGAGTTACCAATAAATATACATCACATAAATTAATGAGCATGAAACATGATGGAATATAAGTTAATGGGCTCACATTTGTCCATTTCAAAGCTTACTAGGTAGGATAAAATGATTGGCTGGTACTGGGATGAGAATACATATCTAGATTAATGAAATAAAATTCAAAAATAAGTCCTGACTTATTTGGCCATTTTATTTCCAATAAAAGTGGCAAGATCATTCAATGATAAAAGAATAATCTCTATAACAAATGGTCAAATGGTGCTAGGACAACTGGAATTCGCAAGCAAAAAAATTTTATATATATGTACATATATATGTATATATATATATATATATATATATATATGTATTATATATATGTGTACCTCTATCTACCTTCCTACCTACATATCTGTATTTATTTATATTTATATCTTTCTAAATCTATATGATGGCTGACCCCCACAAGTGGCATATACAAAAGGCTTACTTAGCATGGATTAAAAACCTACATATAGAGGCTAAATATATAAAATTCTTAGGATAATTTTTAGTCATAAATGTTAAGTTGTTGGAATAAAATTAGGTTTTTAGATATGACAAAAAAATCACAGGCAACAATAATGATAAATTTGTCATCACCAAAATTAAATCTTTTATGCTTAAAAAAAACATGGTAGGCAAACAAAGTGAAAAGACAACATAATGGGAGAAAATATTTATAAATCATGTATCTGCTAAGAGTTTAGTACCTAGAATGTAAAAAGAAAATCTAACAACAAAAAGATTAACAACTTTCTTTTTTTTTTTTTTTTTTTTTTTTTTTTTAATTTTCTTTTTTTTTTTTTTTTTTTATTGGTCGTTCATAACATTACATAGTTCTTAATACATCATATTACACGGTTTGATTCAAGTGGATTATGAACTCCCGCTTTTACCCCGTATACAAATTGCTGTATCACATCAGTTACCCTTCCATTGATTGACATATTGCCTTTCTAGTGTCTGATGTATTCTGCTGTCTGTCCTATTGTCTACTATCCCCCCTCCCCTCCCCTCCCCTTTTCTCTCTCTACCCCTTCTACTGTAAATCATGTCTTCCATTTGTATTCTCTTGACTTACCCCTCCTTACCTCTTATATGACATTTTGTATAACCCTGAGGATCGCCTTCCATTTCCATGCAATTTCCCTTCTCACTCCCTTTCCCTCCCACCTCTCATCCCTGTTTACTGTAAATATTCTTCTCACGCTCTTCGTCCCTACCCTGTCCTTGTTTACACCCCTTATATCAAAGGAGTCATTTGGTATTTGTTTTTTAAAGATTGACTAGCTTCACTTAGCATAATCTGCTCTAATGCCATCCATTTCCCTCCAAATTCTATAATTTTGTCATTTTTTAATGCAGAGTAATACTCCATAGTGTATAAATGCCACATTTTTTTTTATCCATTCATCTATTGAAGGGCATCTAGGCTGGTTCCACAGTCTTGCTATCGTGAATTGAGCTGCTATGAACATCGATGTAGCAGTGTCCCTGTAGCATGCTCTTGTTAGGGCTTTAGGGAATAGACCGAGAAGGGGAATAGCTGGGTCAAATGGTGGTTCCATTCCCAGCTTTCCGAGAAATCTCCATACTGCTTTCCAAATTGGCTGCACCAATTTGCAGTCCCACCAGCAATGAACAAGAGTGCCCTTTTCCCCGCATCCTCTCCAGCACTTATTGTTGTTTGACTTCCTAAAGGCTGCCAGTCTTACTGGAGTGAGATGGTATCTTAGGGTAGTTTTGATTTGCATTTCTCTGACTGCTAGCGATGGTGAGCATTTTTTCATGTACTTGTTGATTGATTGTATGTCCTCCTCTGAGAAGTGTCTGTTCAGGTCCTTGGCCCATTTATTGATTGGGTTATTTGTTATCTTATTGTCTAATTTTTTGAGTTCTTTGTATATTCTGGTTATTAGGGCTCTATCTGAAGTGTGTGGAGTAAAGATTTGTTCCCAGGATGTAGGCTCCCTATTTATCTCTCTTATTGTTTCTTTTGCTGAGAAAAAACTTTTTAGTTTGAGTAAGTCCCATTTGTTGATTCTATTTGTTAACTCTAGCGCTATGGGTGTCCTATTGAGGAATTTGGAGCCCGATCCCACAGCGTGTAGATCATAACCAACTTTTTCTTCTATCAGATGCCGTGTCTCAGATTTAATATCAAGCTCCTTGATCCATTTTGAGTTAACTTTTGTGCACGGCGAGAGATAGGGATTCAGATTCATTTTGGTGCAAATGGATTTCCAGTTTTCCCAGCACCATTTGTTGAAGATGCTATCCTTCCTCCATTGCATGCTTTTAGCCCCTTTATCAAAAATAAGATAGTTGTAGTTTTGTGGATTGGTTGCTGTGTCCTCTATTCTGTACCATTGGTCCACCCGCCTGTTTTGGTACCAGTACCATGCTGTTTTTGTTACTATTGCTCTGTAGTATAGTTTGAAGTCTGGTATCGCTATACCGCCTGATTCACACTTCCTGCTTAGTATTGTTTTTGCTATTCTGGGTCTTTTATTATTCCATATGAATTTCATGATTCTTTTATCTATTTCTACAAGATATGCTGTTGGGATTTTGATTGGCATTGCATTGAACTTATAGAGAACTTTTGGTAATATCGCCATTTTGATGATGTTAGTTCTGCCTATCCATGAGCAGGGTATGTTTTTCCATCTTCTAAGGTCTTCTTCTATGTCTTTCTTTAGGGTTCTGTAATTTTCATTGTATAAATCTTTCACCTCTTTTGTTAGGTTGATTCCCAAGTACTTTATTTTTTGGGGGGATATTGTGAATGGAGTAGTTGTCCTCATTTCCGTTTCAGAGGATTTGTCGCTCATATACAGGAACGCCTTTGATTTATGCGTGTTGATCTTATATCCTGCCACTTTGCTGAATTCATTTATTAGCTCTAATAGCTTCTTTGTAGACCCTTTTGGGTCTGCTAGGTATAGAATCATATCATCTGCAAATAGTGATAATTTAAGTTCTTCTTTTCCTATTTTTATGCCTTTAATTTCTTTTGACTGTCTAATTGCTCTGGCCAGTGTTTCGAGGACTATGTTGAACAGAAGTGGTGAGAGAGGGCATCCCTGTCTTGTACCAGATCTTAGAGGGAATGCCTTCAATTTTTCTCCATTCAGAATGATGCTGGCCTGTGGCTTATCATATATTGCTTTTACAATGTTGAGGTATGATCCTGTTATCCCTAATTTTTCTAGCGTTTTGAACATAAAGGGATGCTGTACTTTGTCAAATGCTTTTTCTGCATCTATTGAGATGATCATATGGTTCTTATTTTTAAGTCTATTGATGTGGTGAATAACATTTATTGATTTCCGTATATTAAACCAGCCTTGCATCCCAGGGATGAATCCTACTTGATCATGATGTATAATTTTTTTGTTATGTATTTGAATCCGATTCGCCAGAATTTTATTGAGGATTTTTGCGTCAAGGTTCATTAGAAATATTGGTCTGTAGTTTTCCTTCTTTGATGTGTCTTTGTCTGGTTTCGGAATCAGGGTGATGTTGGCCTCGTAGAATGAATTTGGAAGTTCTCCCTCTTTTTCTATTTCCTGAAATAGCTTGAAAAGTATTGGTGTTAGTTCCTCTTTAAAGGTTTTGTAAAACTCTGCTGTATACCCATCCGGTCCTGGGCTTTTCTTAGTTGGTAGTCTTTTGATGGTTTCTTCTATTTCCTCTATTGTTATTGGTCTGTTTAGGTTGTCTATATCCTCCTGGCTCAATCTGGGCAGATCATAGGACTCAAGGAATTTATCTATGCCTTCACTATCTTCTATTTTATTGGAGTATAAGGATTCAAAGTAATTTCTGATTATCTTCTGTATTTCTGAAGTGTCTGTTGTGATATTGTCTTTTTCATCCCGTATGCTAGTAATTTGGGTTCTCTCTCTTCTTCTCTTCGTTAGCATGGCTAAGGGTCTGTCAATTTTATTTATTTTTTCAAAGAACCAGCTTTTAGTTTTGTCAATTTTTTCAATTGTTTCTTTTGTTTCAATTTCATTAATTTCAGCTCTGATTTTAATTATTTCTTGCCTTCTACTTCTTTTGCTGTTGTTTTGCTCTTCTTTTTCTAGGATTTTGAGATGAAGTATGAGATCATTTATTTGTTGGTTTTTTCTTTTTTTGAGGAATGAACTCCAAGCAATGAATTTTCCTCTTAGAACTGCTTTCAATGTGTCCCATAGATTCCGATATGTTGTGTCTGTGTTTTCATTTAACTCTAGGAATTTTTTAATTTCCTCCTTGATGTCTTCTAAAACCCATTGATCACTCAGCAACCTATTGTTCATTCTCCAGGTGATGCTTGCTTTTTCCTTTCTTCTTTTATCATTGATTTTCAGTTTCATTCCATTATGATCAGATAAGATGCATGGTATTATCTCTACCCCTTTGTATTGTCTAAGAGTTGCCCTGTGACATAGTATATGGTCTATTTTTGAGAAGGTTCCATGTGCTGCTGAGAAAAAAGTGTAGCTACTTGATGTTGGGTGGTATAGTCTGTATATGTCAATTAAGTCTAGGTTGTTAATTGTGTTATTGAGTTCTATAGTTTCCTTATTTAACTTTTGTTTGGAAGATCTGTCCAGTGGTGAGAGAGGTGTGTTGAAGTCTCCCATGATTATTGTATGTTGGTCTATTAGACTCTTGAACTTGAGAAGAGTTTGCTTGATGAATACAGCTGCACCATTATTTGGGGCATATATATTTATGATTGTTATGTCTTGTTGGTGTATGGTTCCCTTGAGCAGTATGAAGTGTCCTTCTATATCCCTTTTGATTAGCTTTGGCTTGAAATCTATTTTATTAGATATGAGTATGGACACTCCTGCTTGTTTCCGCGGTCCATATGAGTGATATGATTTTTCCCAACCTTTCATCTTCAGTCTATGTATATCTTTTCCTATCAAATGCGTCTCCTGTAGACAGCATATTGTTGGGTCTTGTTTTTTGATCCATTCTACTAGCCTATGTCTCTTAATTGGTGAGTTTAAGCCATTAACATTTAGGGTTATTATTGAGATATGGTTTGTTCTTCTATCCATATTTGTTTATTGATGTTACTAAACCTGATTTGTTATCCTCTTTGACTACTTTCCCCCCTTTACTGTCCTACCTCCCATTGTTGGTTTTCAATGTTGTTTTCCATTTCCTCTTCCTGTAATGTTTTGCCAAGGATTTTTTGAAGAGATGGTTTTCTAGCTGCGAATTCTTTTAACTTTTGTTTATTGTGGAAGGTTTTAATTTCATCTTCTAACCTGAAGCTTAATTTCGCCGGATACACGATTCTTGGTTGGAGCCCATTGTCTTTCAGTGTTTGAAATATGTTATTCCAGGATCTTCTAGCTTTCAGAGTCTGTGTTGAGAGATCAGCTGTTATCCTGATTGGTTTACCCCTAAATGTAATCAGCTTTCTTTCTCTTGCAGCTTTTAAAATTCTCTCCTTATTCTGTATGTTGGACATCTTCATTATAATGTGTCTAGGTGTGGATCTCTTATGATTTTGCACATTCGGCGTCCTGTAGGCTTCTAGGATTTGGGATTCTGTCTCAATCTTCAATTCTGGGAAGTTTTCTCGTATTATTTCACTGAATAGACTGTTTATTCCTTTGGAATGGAGCTCTGTGCCTTCCTGTATCCCAATGACTCTTAAATTTGGTCTTTTGATATTGTCCCATAATTCTTGGATGTTCTGCTCATGGTTTCTTAGCAGACTTGCTGAGCTGTCTATGTTCTTTTCCAGTTGAAATACTTTGTCTTCATTGTCTGATGTTCTCTCTTCTAAGTGATCTACTCTGCTGGTAGTATTCTCAATTGAGTTTTTAAGTTGGTTTATTGTTTCCTGCATTTCTAGAATTTCAATTTGTTTGTTTTTTATTACCTCTATCTCCCTGTGAAATTGATCTTTTACTTCCTGGATTTGTTTGTCAATGTGATCTTTCATTGTCTGATTTTGCTGTCTCATGTCTTCCTTGAGACTCCAGATCATCTGAAGCATATATATCCTGAACTCTTTATCTGATATTCCATCTGTTGCAGCTATTACCTCTTCTAAAGTTGAGTTGACCTGCATTGCTTGTGGACCTTTCTTTCCTTGTCTTTTCATACTGCTCGCGTTTCTTTCTGCTTGGTGCAACTGTTGTGTTTTGAAATTTACCCCCTATTTATTTATGTTGCTCTTGTATACTTGAAAAGTCTCCCTTGCAGGTGCAGGCGGCGGCTGTGCCCCTACTCCAATTGGGGTGACGTGTCTACCACGCTGGCGGCTCTCTGGGCCTGTTCCGGGAGTGGAAGGCGGCTCTGCTCTGTCCCTATTCCAATTGGGGTGTCGTGACTACAATGCTGGCAGATCGCTGGGCCTGTTCCGGGCGTGGGCGGTGGGCTTGGCTGGCGGGATTCCACCTAATGGCAGTCCCTAACCTCCCTGCTTGCTAATTAATGGCTTCTCTGAGGCGCCACGCTTTCTGTAGCTGCGGGGCAGGCCGCGCGAATCAGTTGGCCTGGCTCTCCGGGGTCCTGCTGCTGGCTGTTTTGATGTTGCAAGCTGTTGGAGAGTGGTGGTGTATTCTTCAGCTTTCCCGGATGGTGTCCACTGACTGCCTGGATGGAGTGTCCGCTGTTTTGATGTCGCACTCTGAAGGAGAGTGGCGGTGTATCCTTCAGCTTTCCCGGATGCTGGCCGCTGACTGCCTCGGCGGGGTGTCCGCTGTGGGGGATGGGACTGTACCGCTTCCTTCCCCTTCTGAGAACCCGTGCTCGGCCCAAGGGTCCGTGTGGGCTTGGCTGGTGGGATTCCACCTAATGGCCTTCCCTAACCTCCCTGCTTGCCAATTAATGGCTTCACTGAGGCGCCACGCCTTCTGTAGCCACAGGGCAGGCCACGCGAATCAGTTGGCCTGGATCTCCGGGGCCCTGCTGCAGGCTGCTGGGATCCCTGGCACTCTATCACTTTGATTTTTTCTGCTTGCCCCTCCCCCAGCGCTGGCTAGCCAGGTTTCCTTTTGGCTGCTACTGGGAGGAGGGGTTGGAGGTCAGGTGTCTCTGGTTTCCCCCTGGCCTGTATGGAGGCTCAGCTTGATACTCCCTCTCCCCGCAAGCCTAGGAGAGATTTTATGCGAATTCCCGCTGTCTGGGGGGTGAGCTGAATGACACCGACCTGTTTTGATGTCGCACTCTGAAGGAGAGTGGCGGTGTATCCTTCAGCTTTCCCGGATGCTGGCCGCTGACTGCCTCGGCGGGGTGTCCGCTGTGGGGGATGGGACTGTACCGCTTCCTTCCCCTTCTGAGAACCCGTGCTCGGCCCAAGGGTCCGTGTGGGCTTGGTTGGTGGGATTCCACCTAATGGCCTTCCCTAACCTCCCTGCTTGCCAATTAATGGCTTCACTGAGGCGCCACGCCTTCTGTAGCCGCAGGGCAGGCCACGCGAATCAGTTGGCCTGGCTCTCCGGGCCCTGCTGCAGGCTGCTGGGATCCCTGGCACTCTATCACTTTGATTTTTTCTGCTTGCCCCTCCCCCAGCGCTGGCTAGCCAGGTTTCCTTTTGGCTGCTACTGGGAGGAGGGGTTGGAGGTCAGGTGTCTCTGGTTTCCCCCTAGACTGTATGGAGGTTCAGCTTGATACTCCCTCTCCCGGCAAGCCTAGGAGAGATTTTATGCGAATTCCCGCTGCCTGGGGGGTGAGCTGAATGACACCGACCTGTTTTGATGTCGCACTCTGAAGGAGAGTGGCGGTGTATCCTTCAGCTTTCCCGGATGCTGGCCGCTGACTGCCTCGGCGGGGTGTCCGCTGTGGGGGATGGGACTGTACCGCTTCCTTCCCCTTCTGAGAACCCGTGCTCGGCCCAAGGGTCCGTGTGGGCTTGGCTGGTGGGATTCCACCTAATGGCCTTCCCTAACCTCCCTGCTTGCCAATTAATGGCTTCACTGAGGCGCCACGCCTTCTGTAGCCGCAGGGCAGGCCACGCGAATCAGTTGGCCTGGCTCTCCGGGCCCTGCTGCAGGCTGCTGGGATCCCTGGCACTCTATCACTTTGATTTTTTCTGCTTGCCCCTCCCCCAGCGCTGGCTAGCCAGGTTTCCTTTTGGCTGCTACTGGGAGGAGGGGTTGGAGGTCAGGTGTCTCTGGTTTCCCCCTGGCCTGTATGGAGGCTCAGCTTGATACTCCCTCTCCCCGCAAGCCTAGGAGAGATTTTATGCGAATTCCCGCTGTCTGGGGGGTGAGCTGAATGACACCGACCTGTTTTGATGTCGCACTCTGAAGGAGAGTGGCGGTGTATCCTTCAGCTTTCCCGGATGCTGGCCGCTGACTGCCTCGGCGGGGTGTCCGCTGTGGGGGATGGGACTGTACCGCTTCCTTCCCCTTCTGAGAACCCGTGCTCGGCCCAAGGGTCCGTGTGGGCTTGGTTGGTGGGATTCCACCTAATGGCCTTCCCTAACCTCCCTGCTTGCCAATTAATGGCTTCACTGAGGCGCCACGCCTTCTGTAGCCGCAGGGCAGGCCACGCGAATCAGTTGGCCTGGCTCTCCGGGCCCTGCTGCAGGCTGCTGGGATCCCTGGCACTCTATCCTTGATTTTTTCTGCTTGCCCCTCCCCCAGCGCTGGCTAGCCAGGTTTCCTTTTGGCTGCTACTGGGAGGAGGGGTTGGAGGTCAGGTGTCTCTGGTTTCCCCCTAGACTGTATGGAGGTTCAGCTTGATACTCCCTCTCCCGGCAAGCCTAGGAGAGATTTTATGCGAATTCCCGCTGTCTGGGGGGTGAGCTGAATGACACCGACCTGTTTTGATGTCGCACTCTGAAGGAGAGTGGCGGTGTATCCTTCAGCTTTCCCGGATGCTGGCCGCTGACTCAACAACTTTCTTAATAAAATAAAGTGAGCAAAGAATTTCAATAGACAAGACCCAAAGAAGATATAAATATTGCCAAAAAGAAAAACATGAAAAATTCTTAATCCTTAAGTAAAAGCAAATCAAAAGCATAATGAGATATTATTTTACACCTACCAGAATGTTTATAATAAAAGAGATAGACAATAAATAAAAAAAATACTGGAAAGGATATGGAAAAGTTGGAGCATTGGTGCGTTGTTGGTTGGAGTGTAAAATACTGCAGCTGCTTTCAGAAACAATATTACAGTTCCTCAAATCCTTAATCAAACTGTTAATGCATATGACCCAGCAATTGCACTCCTGGGTAAATACCCAACAAAATAGAAAACATATATTCACATAAAAATGTGTACAGTAACACTAAAAATCACCAAATATGATGGTTGTATTTATAACAGTTTATAAATGGAGGGTTGGAGATGTAGCTCAATGGTGGAGCACCAAAGCCCTGGAGTCAAACTCCAGACACACACACACACACACACACACACACACTCACCAAAAAAAAAAAAAAAACTTTATACTTTAAAAGGGTAAATATATGTTATCGGAGTTATGGCTCAGTTTATCTTTAAAAATCTATGGAGAGAAGAGAAATTATCAGTAGATTAAAGACATTCTGACAGTGGTAGTAATAAGGGCGTCTTTGAGATGGGTAAAATCAACATGTGCCTTCATACAACATTGGGCATCAACAATGAACGGCAGTGATATTAACAAATAGTCATAAGTCCATGTGAGAATTCTGTGGGTGTGCATTTGATTGTTATTTCAATTTTTTGTAAGCTCGAAATTTTTCAAATAAATTATTAGAAGAAAAATGAATGGGATTTCAAAGACAGTAAAGCAATATCATGTATATATTGCTCTTTATTAAATTAGCATGGATCAAATATGGTTGAGTTCTTACTATGAAGGAGTCAAAGTATGAGGAGCTAAAATGGAAAACTGGGTTCTCAAGCTCCAGTACTTCAGATAAAAGTTGACCCAAGGGGTCTTCATCTCTTCCATGACATGGGTTTGGAACTTCATGAGATGCAGAAGGGTAAGGCATAATGCCTTCCATCCAACTGACGTTTTCAATTATACTAACTGATTTTTGCTCTGTTGTTAAAAATCAGAAGTGCACAAGATTTGTAAAATATACTTGTATACTTTAACATGTTTTTAAAGCTAGCAACTAGTAATGACTACCCAAATTAAGATAATGAATATCATCAGAATTTTAGAACTCTCCTTCATTCTTCCAGAAGCCACCCCATTCTAAATAGGAAACCAGAATGTTACTCATTCATTCAAAGACAATATGGTTTTCTCAGTTCGGGAAACTCACTTAGATGGAATGATGTGTTTTGTTTTATAGTTTGTATTTTGTAGCTCTCACTTGCTATTATGATGGTGAGATTAAGTAATGATGAGCATATAAGAATCATTCTTTCATTTCTATTGAATAATAATATCCTAATGCATGCCACTAATACTACTATTTAGTGTGCTTTTAAATTCACTTATAAAATTTTATTGGATATTTTTATATTTTGTGAAATATATGGGTATATGTGTAAAAGTGTTTTTCAGAGAAAATTTATTGTTTCCTAGGATTTGTGTAAAAGTTAGTGAAGTATCTGTCAGTATAAAAAATAATACCCCAAATGTATACTTTGGATCTGGAATGCCCCAAAGACTGATGTGTTGAAGGCTTGGTTCCCGGCTAATGGTGCTATTGGGAGGTGGTGAAAACTTCAGGAGGTAAGGCCAAGTCACAAGGGTGGTGTCTTTGAAGGAGCCCATGGAACATGGACTAAAAACTCTGAAACTACCATCCAAAATAAACCTTTTATCTCCTAAGTTAGTTTTCTCGGGTATTTTATCACAGTAGCAGAAAGCTGACTTATACAAATAAACAAATTAGAAAGAAAAAAGATTTATTTTGGCTCACAGTTTGGGAGGGGACAGTCCATGATTGGTTGGCCCTGTTGCTTTTGAGCCTGTGGTCCTGTGGTCCCCACTGAGCTATACCTCCAATCCTCCACTTTTTAACTATTATGAATACAACCATCATATTTGGTGATTTTAAACATTACTGTACACATTTTTATGTGAATATATGTTTTCAATTTTGTTGGGTATTTACCCAGGAGTGCAGTTGCTGGGTCATATGCATTAACAATTTGATTAAGGATTTGAGGAACTGCAATACTGTTTCTGAAAGCAGCTGCATTTTACATTCCAACCAACAATACACAAAATGGGCTGGGGGCTGTGTGTGATGGAGCAAAACCATCTGCCTCATGATAAGCAAGGTAAAGACAGGAAGAGAAAGATACCAGAAACCCATAATCCCCTTCAAGATCATGACCTTAATAATCTAAAAGCTGCCAAGTGACCCTACTTCCTAAAAGTCTACCACATCCAAATAGCACCATGGGCTGAGGACAATCCTGTATTCCATTGGCCTCTGGAACACATTCCATATTCAAACTATAGCAGTGGATAGTCAAACAATAAATGAAGCCAAACTGTTTTCAAAATGTATGCCAATTTATATTCCCACTTGTAGTACAAGAGACTGTTGTTCTGTACCTTCACCAAATCATGCTGTATTTAGTAGTTTGTTTTATCTCCTTGTTTTTGTGATTCTTCTTTTAATTTCCATGATTTATTAATAAATTTGAACACATTTTCATGTGAGCCATGTTTTTGTGATGAGTACTGTAAAACATTTAAATTCTTTTTCTATTGGCTTCTTATTGTTTTTTTCTTAATGGTTTATTTAAATTTACTATTTAATCACTGATATTTGTCATGTAATAGTAAAATGTATACAGTGATATGTGTCACTTTCTAAGGATAGGTTACTGTATTTATTACCATCATCTAAGAACAAAATTTATTTTTTAATATCCACATTGCAACTAACTAGCATTTTTGCTGAGTTTTCTCATTAATTTTAATATCTTTATAGACTTGAGGACTTTTTTCCTATACAAACCCTGGAGAGGAATGACAGTTGTTTTTGTATATCTTTCTAATCATGAAAATTCTGTTGATTGTTATGATTGGTCATCAGTTTACTGTATTGGAAAAGACCCCCTCAATAGAAAGTTACAGAATGTTAAGGACAGGATGAGAGTGTTAGTATTTGGTGTCATTATTTTAAACCTCTTCTAAAAATGGAAGTTTTTCAAAATATAAAAAATTAAGAATAATGACTTCTGTAATATATGTGTGTAGCTACTATACATACTATATATAGATATAGAATTTGCTTATATAATGTATATATGATAGTTATATAATGAAAAGCATATAATTACATGTTATATACTATGTACATATACACACATATACTTGAGACTAGCATTTCAGCCTGTGTTAAGCTCCTTAATAATGCTGATGACACAGATAATCAGGAAACACAATGGAGAGAGGTGCTTATCTCAGGATGGCTGCCCAGGTACCAAATTTCTGTACCCTTCTCTTACCCCTTCCCATGTAGAGAACAACCCTACGTAGGGTGCACAGATGGACTTTTCAAAATACTTCCATTCTGTCTCAGTTGTATAGCATCTGTGACATTCTTCAAAGAGCCAAACATCCCAATCTATGGGTTCCAACGTGTTTACTACACTCAGTTCTCAATCAGGTAGCCCTTCGCAGGCATTTCACAGGCAAAGGACTTTCTTCCTAGCAAGTATCATCTATCAAGACTCCAGCTATGTGCACATTGATGAAGAGATTAGAGTGAGTCACAGGCCTTTATTATGTCCCCAGGAAAGGAATGATTCACATACTCAATGTTCTCTTCCCCAGTGAATTATATTTTTCTACAAATTTATACATTGCAAATAACCTTTCCAATATATTGACATAAAGTGGTTCATAATATATTGTGAGCTTTTTAATGAATTTTGTCCTCAGTAGACATTGGCATATTGGTTCTCCTTATTAATCACTCTGTTGTCTTTAGTGTCACATCAGAGATTGCTCACTTATAAGTCTGTTGAAAAAAAAAACAGTAATTTCTTTGTTGATTTTTCTATACTATAGTGCTTTCATTTTCTTTTCATTATTTCTCTTCTTACACTAATTATAGTTCTTATTCCATTTCCATTGTGATTAATTTTATATTCTCTTAACATTTTTATTATACCTGCTAGTATGGTTATTTTTACCCTTTGTTCCTTTCTAAAAATATATTTAAAGCTACAGAATTATGCTTAAGTTATCTAAATATCCTACAATTTATTATTACTGTTTAAAGTGTTTTATAAATATCCCTTAAAATTTATCTTTTGGATCTTTATATTGTGGGAAAAATATTTCTTCATTTACAAATGTGTGGAGTTTCTTAGATTTAAAAAAATAAGTACACTTCATTTTAACAGCAGTTTTATGTTCACAAAAATTAAGCAGTTCCCATATACTTCCTGCCCTCTACTCACACACTCACAACACCCCCAAAATAAACATCACCCACCAGAGGGGCACACTTGTTACAACTGATGAACCTCCACTCACACATCAGTCTCTCAAAGTTTACTTTCCTTTAGGGTTCAACAATGGTGTTGTACATTCTATGGATTTAAAAGTATGTACAATGACATGTGTCTATCATTCCAGGATCATCCACAATAGTTTCAGTTCCCACAAAAATCCCCTGTGGTTTGTCTATTCCATCCCCACTTCTCTCAAGCCCTGGCAAGAACTCACTCATCTTTCTACTGTCTCCATAGTTTTTCCTTTTCCAGATTATAAGAGAGTTACAATTATTCAGTTTATAGCCTATCCAGATTGGCTTCTTTCCCTAAGTAAATTATACCTAAGGATCCTCTGTCTTTTCAGTCTGATAGCTTGTTTTGTTCTTTTTTTTAAATTCCCCAAGTACTAAATAGTATTACTTTGGATGTGACACAGTTTTACCTACTAAAAGATATCTTGGTTGCTGCCGAGTTTGGCAGTCTAAATAAACCTGCAATATATGTCCCTGTGCAAGTTTGTGTGCACATAAGTTTGCAACCCATTTGGATTGATGATGAGTTATATGATTGTCAGATCTTATGGTAAAAGTATGATTAGACTCAGAAAAAAAAAAACCTGCCACACTGTCTTCCAAGCAATTCTACCATTTTGCATTTCCTTCACCAATAAATAAAAATTCCTAGTTTTTCACATTCTCTTAAGCATTTGGTTTTGTTAGTATATTGGATTTGGGCCATTCTATTTTCGTATTTTGTGTGTGTGGGGGGGGTTGTATTGGCATTTCATCGTTTTAATTTGCAATTCTAATTGTTTTTCTAACTTACATGGTGTTGAGAAACTTGTATGCTTACATGTCGTATGTATATCTTTTGAGAATGTGTTTGAACTTTTACATAAATTTCAATTGAGCCATTCATTTCCTTATTGTTACATATTAGGCTTTCTTTTATATTTTGAATGACAGTCCTTTTATCAAATGTATCTTTTGCAAATATTTTCTCCCATACCTGGTTTCTCTTTTTCTCTTGATATTGTTTTTTTTTTAATTGTGCCTTTTGTGTTATGTCTAAAAGTCATTGCCACATCCTTGGTCATCTATCTGTATTTTCTCTTGTTTTATTTTGAAGAAGTCTGCTAGTTTTGAATTTTACATCTAGTTTGACGATACATTGCGTGCAAGTCTGTTTAGAATTCATTTTTTTATGTTTTGCATGTGAATGTCCATTTTTTTCTAGAAAACACACTAGTTATTTTTGCTAATTTATTTTTAATTAAATATCCATTATGAGAACATGAAGCCCTGAGTTAAAACTTCAGCACACACACACACACACAAAAAAAAAAAAAAAAACAGAAACAAAGAAAGAAAAAGAAAAAGAAAAGAAAAAAAGAGAGAAAATCTATCAATGAAAACTCATATTCTTAACATTTTTAGTCATTTGAAATTTTGAACAGTTTGGTTTGTGGCACAATATGTAGTCCTGTTTTGAAAAGTTTCTTTGAACTCATTTTCACATTTTTTTGTTTTTAATATACAGGAAAATATTAAATTAAAAATGTATGTAACAGGTAACTAGAATATTGTCTTAGAAAATTCGTATTTTTACTAGGGCCTCATTAAATCATTTAAATTTTGCACTCATTCCTAGAAAAATGTTATTTTTATACTATTACATATCAGAAATTAATGTTTACAGAACACAAAACACCTCGTATGAGAGCATCATTTGTCCATGGAAAATTAGTATTTAAAATTAAGTACAACATGGCTGATCAAAATCTTATGTTCTCTCTATTATATGGCCTGCCTTCTCAGCATAGATTGCTAATATATCCTTTAAGTAATCAAGAGAACTCATCGGGAGCTATTTTTGATGTCAATCAGTAAATAACAAACTAACTATACATGGATATACATAGTCCTCAATGTTAGTATTTGCCCCAAAGTAGAAGCAACCTAACTATTGAACTCAACCAGCATATGGGCAAACATGCACTTTCACATCAAGGAAACTATTCAGCAATTAAAAAGAATAAACTGCTCACATGGGTAAAAACTTGGGTGGTTCTCAAGACATTACTCTGAGTAAACTGTGAAAAATGTTGATATCAAATCCTAGACACTAGGCCATGCCCTTTGTATAATATTCTCATAATCACACAATCTTAGCAACAGGCAACAACAGATAAGAGATTTCCAGGAAGTGGGGAGTAAGTCACACTGTAAAGGTAAAAGAAGGAAGTTCTTTTTTTTTTTTTTAATGACAATACAGTGTGTATCTTGATTGTTGTGGTGGGTATATGAGTTTATAAGTGGGACAAATTACACAAAGTATATACACACACACACACACACACGTTCAAATGAGTCCAGGTAAAAATAGGTGAGAGCTAAAGGAAGCTATGGTCTATTTGGTAGTATTGCAGCTATATCAGTTCCCAGCTTTCCATTTGTAGTATAATTATGCCGATATTACTATTAGGGGGAGCTAGATTTCAGGAGAAATTCTAAAACCTCCTTTGAGTCTATGACTATTTCAAAATAAAAAGTTGAAAATGAAGTGATTGAAAATAACATTTTTATACTTAGATGCACCCATGACAGTAATCCAACCATGCCTGTGTGAGAATTGAGGAAACATATACCTTACCCCTTCTCTAGTCTCTCAATGGCCTCTGTTGCTCATTTATCCTGAACTATGCTAGGATTTCATAAAGAGATACCTATTAAATATTACTCAAGATTCTTTTACCATTCTCGGAGTTATCATCATTAATTAAATGATTCTATTTCAACTCAGTCATGAACTAAATTTAAGCTTATAACAAATTGCAGACATTTTCTGGTATCTGACTCCCTAAGGTTATAGACTGTTAAAAATGTTTCCAATATTCTTCACAATAACACCATAGTTCTATTAGAGCACTGCTTTTCTTCATTAAATTCCTTTCTTTCTTCTTTAATTCGGGGGTCATAATAAGTTTAAAGACAATGTATACTGTAATATTCTACAGACCGTGGTGCCTTAAAAATACCTGTACAAACAGAAACTGGTGAGTTGTGAGCCGTCACCTCTGTTCATCTGTATTCTGGCCACTTGGCATTGAAATTCAAAGTCATGGCAGTATCAAGGAGACAAGTGTTGAACAGAGGTTTTTCTGATAAACTTTTTCCCAATAAAGTACATTCATCTTTCATAATTGAAAAACTAAATAATAAAAAAATGACTGAGGTATTATATTTTCAGTTATTACCTGTGAATATTATTTCATAATTTTTATATATTGTTGAAATTATTACAATATATAATTTTGCATTATAAGGGGTGCATCAGCTTTATTACTTTATCAGTTATGTATATTAAACTATACTGGTTTGGCAGATCTATTTGTTGTACTAATCTTATTTACCAAAATTACTCTGCCTTGAAATTTTCTTCAAAATACTCTAGAAAATTACAGAACCACTGATATTATAGGAACACATGTATTGCTTTAACAATCCAATATATAGAACTAATGATGTTCTATAATGCCTTGATTATCATCTGCTAGACGTTTATTGCTAATTCACTTTATAACATACTTTATTAAAAGTCATTAAAACCTGCAGCTGCATCCCGTAATCATTTCCTAAATATAAAGACAGCATTTATAAATGATCTCCTTGTTCAAAACGCTGCCATTCAGCTCACAAACTCTTTGTTGGAAGCCAGAAAGCTTTTATTCTTACAAAAAGAAATGGTAAGTAATTCATCAGATGCCAAAACTTTTTTCCCCCTTTGGGCACATATTTGCCTTGGTCCAAGTGTTCAAATTCCATGTTCTTAAGGAAGACTTATTAGATAGGCTCAGATTAATACTCAAAATTTTTATCTGAGTGTCATATTGCCCCTACAATTCAATCTCTTAATATGAAATCTTGGAAAAACTTACAAAGAGTAAGTAACTTGGCTTAGCTGACAGCCCTGAAGTGAAGTGTTTATGCAAATATTCTGAAAGGACACATTGAAGGAAGACACTGTATTTCACTTTCAATGTTGTTAATTCTGTTCAGGAGTAAACATCTTATTGAAGGTCTTATATGCTAGTAAAAATAATGTAAATAATTTCTAGGTTTCACTTAATTTATTATTTATAATTTATTCTATAATTATAAATGTATACCTAGTCTCTTTACAAAAACGTTCAGAGAAATAAAAGTTGGTAAGAATAAATTTCATTTTTGAAAAAAATACTTTGAATTTTAGGTGTAGGAATTCCTATTTCAAAACAATTTTATCCTTTTACATGCATGATTGCTACATCTCCCCTTAAATACAATGTGAGATACCTGTGATTTATCCAATTGAGTAGTATAAAACATGAGAAAGGGTTGTAGCCAAAAAAAATGTTACATTCAGTACAATCATTTACATTTAAGAATTTTTTTTTTAGTTTGAGAGGGAATAAATTATTCCATTTCATACACAAAAAAGGCCTGAATAAAGATAAAGAAATAAAGGAGAAGATTATTTCTGAAAAAACACTTTTATGCAAATCTATAAGCAGATAATTCCTTGTGATCATGAGTGGCTAATTTGCCTAGTATTGCCAAATACAGAGATGATGTATAGGATTTCTTTCCAGACAGTGGCTAACAGAAGTATCTTCAAGGGTGGGAGCATCTCAACTGTAGTGCTCCTCTTTTGCCCACCCTCCTCCACCATGATAAATACCTTCCCACCCTCCATAGTTTAGCCTCATAGACAATGACTCAATGTTTCACAGTAACTCTTTGCAAAAGCTCCATTAACACTTTAAACTGTCTGATCCCATCAGCAACAAGGGAATAAATCGCCCACTGTTTGGTGGTACATTAACTCCTTTGGGTTACTGGGGAGCCTTTTAGTACACTGGTAATTTGCTAAATGGCACACTGATGTTTTAGAAAACTTAATTGGTCTCCAGAAAATAGATAATTTACTCCTGCAGTATCAAGATAAAGCCAGGCAATTTTCTGGAGAATCTGATAGTTTGAGAAATGAAATTGAATATCACACAAAATCAAATTTAGGTTTGCCTGAAATCTTTGAGGAATTACAGCTGTCCTGATGGAATTGACTTGTCTCTGTAGGTCTTCTGTCACTCAGCCTCTGTTAAAGATAAAAAAAAGCACCAAGGAGATCTAGATGGGTCTATAGATCTTGTGTAATCATTCCTGATATTTAGAAATTTATTTCAGAAAAAATGTGAAAATTTTAACAACAACAAAGGCAGAGAGGGCTAATAGTGTAGGTAAAAGTACAAAAGGAAGCTATAATAAAGAAAGACATCATTATTTGAGACTCCTTCAACCCTTCAGGTCAAGTTAATAATGCTAGAGGATGAAAGTCAATTTTTCCAGTGGCTAAAGCAAATGAGTAATTATTGAACGCAGTGTGTATATTTCACAGGTTCACTTAAAATGAACATACTACTGAGAGAAATCAAACCTTTAAACAACCTTCTTCTCAAATATTATATCTTATGTCTTTTCTGTTGACTATACAATAAACTGTAATTTCTTTCTTCAGACCCAATCACCACAGACAGAACCAATTTCATGTAACAAATATTCACATTTTCAGAAATGCCATGTCACCAAGTCTAAAGGACACTGCACACTGGGAATGAAGAGTGGGCAGCACAGAGGACTGAGATAGTCCTGCAGGGCTTTTCTTTGCAAAATTCCTTCTCTTTCCTATCTCCTCAGCATGAATCTGGTCTTTCTATTATCTCACCATTGGTTTGATTCTCAGGAACTCAGAGTCTGAAGACTATCTCAACAATTCTTCAGAAACTAGTGCCACCATGATGCCCAAGGATCCACTTTTAAGCAAATTCCAGGGCACCTCAATTCTTCATTCCTTTGAGCTCCTATCAGCCTATTTAACCACCTGTAGTTTTCATTTGTTTGTTTTTGTTTAGAATTTCATGTATTTTATTTTCTCCTTACAGTTTTCTAAGTACTCTATTCTGACCTTTACTTCCCTGTTCTTTTTTTCCTTCTGAAATATATTTATGTGCATAAACAATTTTTTTCTTCTTTTTCTCAAAAAGCTATTACATTTTCTATTGTTATAACCTCCATTTTGATAATTCTGATTTGCATGTATCTGGTTGATAAAACTCATTCCTCCATCTGCCATTTGGCATTTGTACCCTTTCGCTGTCCACTTGACAAGTCCCAAGTCCAAGGTCACACTTTCCCTTTCAAGGACTATTTTACATAGGACACTTGAACATTTACTAAGCAAGTGTATAAACTACATACGATTGCACTTGGACTCCTCCACTGTTTTTTATTCCTTATTGGTATCACTAGCATCTAAGCATCTTTTTTTTTTTTTTAATTTTTCACCACAGTCCGTGGAAATGAAGCATGTAATAGGTAGTAATGGAGGGGAGACAAGTCTATTCATCTCCCCAAAATTCTTATAAAGAGCATAAACTATGAAACACTGACCCTTAATTAAGTCTTAATTCAGACTTAATACTTAGAAAACCATTTAACTTTTCTGGACTTCAGTAATCTTATTTACAAAATATGAGGAATAAAAAAAGTTAGCTTTCTAGTCTTGCTGTGAGAATCACATAATATACCCAAAGTAGGACTCTAAAACTCATTAATATAATGCCAGATGGCAGGGAATAATACTGTGGATGGAAACCAAAAGAGAAAGCTAGGTTTCTGGGAATGTGTTTATTATGTTGTATGAAGAGTTTTTATAGCAATTAAATTTTCTTACTTTAGCTTATAAGAAACTTCCCAGAAACTTACTCTCCTGGAAATAAAATATAAAATGGAAAATAAAAAAATAAATTGATTAGGTGAATAATAAGTAAAGTTTATGTTTATGTAATCAAAAAGAACTCTTAAGTAGAGAATATGTTTGAAGAGCAAAATGAACATCCTACATGTTGTGAAATTAACTAATTAGATAAGTATAATTGACTTATTCTATCTTTAAATGTAACCTATTATATTTGTTGTTTCTTGGTTTTATTATTTATGATTAAGGGTGTTAAATAAAGTCAATTAAATTAGTTCTGTTTTTGGGAGCGTCTCTTCTTTTGAATTAAAACCAGACTAGGGCTGGGGTTGTGGCTCAGAGGTAGAGCACTTGCCTAGCTTGTGAGAGACACTGGGTTCAATTCTCAGCACCACATGTAAATAAGCAATATAAAGGTCCATTGACAATTAAAAATATATTGTAAAAAAACAGACCAGGAAATCAAAAGATAAACATTCTAACTAAACAGGAAAAAGTTTACCATGTAATAAACAAGGAAATATTATTTGGAATTGATGGGAGGGAAAGCACCATCAAAAATAGAATAAAACCCTACACAGGAAAAAGTGTTTTTGTCCTACTGGACTTTTTATTCCATTTGGGTGTTCTGTTATTCATTTTTAAATATCATTCTTTTTCAACATGTGCTATTATTCATTTTTTAAAAATAAAGGAAAAGGACACCCTTAAAGCTTGGGTACACTAATAACATTGATAGTCACAGGATTTTAAGATTTTTTTTCCTTAGAAATAAGAGGTCTCAGAGAGACAATAGGACAGAGACATGCTTTTGTTGAGTTTTCCATCAATAATAGGTAAATTGAAAGACTTTGAAATCTTTGGTAGATTCTTCAACAATTTTGTAGTGTCGCTTCCTTCCTCACTTGCAATTCACCTTCTGAAAAATACCACCTGGATAGCAACTTAAAGATCACAGTGCATCCCTCAGTCAATGTAGTTTTCCATGAAATCTGCCTTTCTTTAAGCTCCAGTCTTGGTGTGTAATATTCCCTTGGCCAATCCTTAAACATGTAATGGAACTATTGGGGAAAAAAAAGGGATGGATATGAAAAATAAGTGTTGATCTAGAATGAATGAGGACCTGTGGAAGAAAAGGAAATATAATTAGAGAGTGGAGGAATAGAAAGATGAAAGATAAGGAGATGGAGGAAATTTATCCTATAGACAAATCTTGATTAAACATGAGGACAGCAGAATCAATTTTGATATATTTATATAAGCATGGGAAAAAACTAAAGTGTTTAACACCAATTAACAATGTTCACTATTAATAAAAGTCATTTAATAAGTAACAATAAATAAATGTTCTTCTGGTAAAAAAATGAAGACAGCACTGAGGAATCTACACATTATTGAACACTTGATCCCAGCCATGCCTATTAAAATTTACTGTTCGCTTGAAAACTAGTTCCTAGGTCCCATCTACTTTCTATCAGGAGAGTATGAGAACATAAAAGAAATGTCATGAGAGAAGTGCAAGAAAAATTCAACTAAACCTATGGGGTTTTGTTGGATTCCTAATGGACACAGTAAAGATTTACCTATAGGGCCAGGAAAATAAATGAATTATGAAAATTCCGGTATGATTTCTAAAAGATACTTGTCTTCTGTTAATTTGTTTCATTTACCAAGTAAGAATTTGTTCCTTTAAAATATTAAATATTCAGCTAAAATGCTAAGAAAATAGTAATGTATTTGCTGTTTTAATTACTTCACAAATTTTAATTTTAAAAGTATGCATTGTGTACATCAATTTTCATGAAGTGATAATTGGCAAGTATTCAACTGAATTGATTTAAAGATTTGTTTCTTGTTTGGCAAATAAACACCATTATTTTAGCTTTGCTGACAAATTGAAGACCGAATTCATGAAGACTAAAATGATCTCCTGACACTCTGAATGTGTACACTGTGTGGCACAAGCTTCACAATGATGAAAGATGAAGTTCTCAGTCTCAGGAAATTATTTTCATGATTTCTCTCAATATAATCTCTTCCAGTGTCCTTTATTTAATGCTTCTTTTGAAAGTAAGCAAAGCCAAACAAAAATTTTTGTAAGAAATATAACTCCATATTATATAATTTTTATCTCTAGCATAGTCAAATATTTTAACCACAAAACTCTACCAGAATTGCCTGAAGCAACAAACAATAATTTATATTTCTTAAACATACCATCAATATATTTTTAGTATTAGCCCAGAAATCTATACCAACCAAATGTTAGTAAAGTACGTTGAAAAATCATCATAGTTGATTTCTAAAGTTCTAGCTGATGAATAAGATGTAACTTAACTTGAGATTTCCAGAGGAGATGTATGAATAGAGCCCAGGGTTTGTGCTAAATCAATACTATATCTTTAAAGTATTTCCAGTTATTCCTATAAAATCAATGCTCACAATATCCACGTTTTACTCCATACCCACTAGCCAGAAATCAAACCAAGAATGCTTTCTGTATGTGTTTCCAGATAGTGGGTTTAAAATTCCACTAGTCCTATGAGCTTTCTTGTCAGTATCACTAATGATAAATATTAATCCTCTTTTCATAAACTAGAAAATTATGACACAAAGACAGTGATGGATTCTTCACAGGTCAAAATTAAAATTGTTAAAATGAACTTGGGTCACAGTGACCTAGGTTTGACTAATTGATAGAGAACATCATATCAATTTTAAGTAATAAATATTTTAGACCACATTCTGCCTCTCTTGACATTTTTATAGCATGAAAAGATGTAAAGAAAATTATAACAGAATTATCAGGAACATTATTTTCTCTACACTAAGAGTTCTTAAGAATAAGATGTGTGCCTCCCCTAGAGAAATTAGGAGGGAATTTCCCCATGAATGAATAAATGCTAAAGGCAATTTCTTATAATAACTCACAGACTGGCACTTATATTTCCAAAACACTGTCAAAAAAGTAGGTATCATTCATTCCTTTCATAAATATGTAAGTTCATCTGCATATGAAGGTTCGCACCTTAGTAGGCTGGTAAAGTATCCCCATTTCAGGTAATATATAAAGGGCTGAAGATGTTGCTCAGTAGTTAAGCATCCCTGGGTCCAATTCCCAGTTCAAGAAATAAAGAAGAAAAGGAAGGAGAAGGAGATTAGGAATATATATATATATATATATATATATATATATATATATATATATATATATTTCACTAATTTGAGTGGCTTGAGATTCCTAATCTCCTTCCTTTTCTTCTTTATTTCTTGTACCGGGAATTGGACCCAGGGATGCTTAACCACTGAACAACATCTCCAGCCCTTTTTATTTTTATTTTGAGATAGGGCTTGCTAAGTGGCTAAGGTTGGTTTTGAACCTGCAATCCTCCTGCTTCAGCTTGCAGAATTGCTAGTATTATAGGGGGTGCCCCCACACAGGGACAGATTCCTGATCATTCGACTTTCAAGCAATACTTGTTTGGTACATCATGATTCATAACAGTTTTTTACTGCAGCAAGTTGTTTCTCTCATGCATAGCTCAATCTGTTAAGCTAAACAGTGAGAAAACAGCAAATAAGTGGTGTTTCTTCATTTGAGTCCTATTCTATGAATCATTGTAGATGTTTCTGAGTAGTGAGATCACTATAGAGGTCATTTCTTGTGAACAATATAATTTTCTTCAGTTGTGATTTTTGCTGTACTTGGTAGGATGGAATAAATGAATAAGAAGTTGCCTGGAATTTGCAGCTTTAAACAATGGGAAAGGTGAATTACCAAAGGAATTTCTTCAGTCTATGTAATAATTTTGAACCTGATTCAAACCGAAGTAAATAACTCTGAAGACAATCTATAGGCATTCAAATCTAAGATGATTAAAGGTTATTAATAATTACATTAGAATATTCAGCTAATATCTAGATGGTATACATAAAATGTTGATGGAGAAGTGTTTTATAATATACTATAATTTAAAGATTCCAGCTAGGATTCCCTTTCCCCTCTCCATATTCCATTTCTTGTTGAAGAAATAATGGTAACTCAACTGAGTCTTGAGCTCATTTTAATTATCCTCTGCTCCTGTACATAGTTCACATTTCCAATCACATAATCCTATTTCCTTTTACATTTTAGGGTTTCAAATAAAAGCAACACTCAACAACACTTAGCCTTACCCATCAAAACTTTTATTTGGGGGGTGGGGCAGAATGTGACTTTGAATTATTAACTATTGTCTCTGGTCCTCCTAAAGACCTGATGCATCCTCTTTCAGCAATAAGACAAAATACCCATCCAGGCAAAGGAGTTGATTTAATGAATTGGGTGCACTTGTTCCCAAATAAAGTGCTGATTTCACTTTAGACACAAGAGAAATCAAAGTGAAGATTGGTTTCCACTTCCCCTCACTCCTTTATTTGTTTATTTATTTTTTGCAATTAGAGATGAGAATTTAGATGTGCATTAAGTTATTTTACAAAACTCTGTCTTGTAACAGCATTTTCCAAGAGATAAGGAGTGACAGGCTTCTATACACTTTCATGAGTTAGGGAGAGTGAATTATTTATTTATTTCAGTGAACAAATCTCCAAAGGGAATAGGAAAAGGTAACTTTTACTTTGCACAGTTTCAGCTACACGTAGAGAAAGTCTGCCCCCTCAACAACTAAGAAGGGAACTGCGTCCATATACCCATAGGCATGTATTCTGGAACACATTCCCTGATTTCATTTTATGCTCCACTGACCAGGGGAGTCCAACTCTGATAATTAATTGACAACCAAAATAATAGTCTAACCACATGCTGTAACTCTTCTAAAAACGTGATTAAGTCTTCCATGTGGTAATTTCACTTCCATCCCGCGGATTGAAAAAAAAATTGGATTGTGTTAGGAGCACATTGTAGAAATCTAAATCAATGATACATCTTTCTGCTCCTCAGATAATCATTTCTGACCTATCTAGGGCAAAAGAGCCCCCAAGGAACTCAGTGACATAAATGCCTCTGCTCCCTTTCTGCTAAGCAAGCAGGTTCATGGTAAGTGGTAAGTGACAGTCAAGAATGATTTTTCCTTAGAGTGTAATTGTTACTCTAAGCCAATGCAAAACAAGGGACCATCAGTCCACCCACAAATATCATCGTAACTGTCTTAGAGAATATTTATGTTGAAACTGAGAGAGTAAGTCTATGAATGCATTAGAGAAGTAGTTTATTATCAGTCTTATAAAGCCTATAAAATTAAGAGAAGAACCTTGAGAACTCCTGTAGTTTTTTCAAAGGGGCAAACTCTTTCTAAACACTTGGTTATGCATATACTGTTTCATGTATTTACATGATTGTAAAAGTCCATTCTTGTAAGTCAGCTCTGGGCACTGAACTGAACATGCTCATTGGAATTAATCGAGTTCTTTCTGAAATGTCAGGCATGGGCTATAAATTTGTATAACTGCTTTTACCCAGTGAGCCCTTTTTATTAAAGCAGAATGCTTATCAAGGTCACTGTGAAAGATTGTCACTTTAAAGCACCAAAGGAAGATTCTAGAAATAAGAATCAAGAGAAAAAAGGATTTAATTAGCATTCTAAAGTTTATGGTTTGTTAAGAACCTATTGACCTCTCTCACTTTCTGGATTTCAGTAACCAATGTATTTTATAGAGCTAAGAAGTCAGAATTCTGTCAAAACCCAGCTCTTCTAAAGAGACACGATAAAGCTTCTTGTTTTGTGCTTTCTATTGGGTCTGGTTTTAAGATTTAAAAGACTGGAGAGGATGCTGAGCAAATACATGCATGTTTCCTTAGGTAAAATTCTACAGGTGTAGGTGTGCTTGTGGGTTTGGATACATAGAGGAAGGAGATGCCTCTGTATACATATTTTTCTGCCTGTAAATGGCTTGGCAAATTGTGACCATAAAAATATATTAGAAAGGGTATTTAAACCATGTCTACTTCAACTTTTTTTGAGTCTTGCACACTATGTGACACAGGCAGAATCACTTTTAAGGCCATGCATAGGACCAGAAACATTCTCTTGCAAGATAGCAGTTTACATTAGTATTGAAGAAAAAAATGAGCAAGATATACATAAATCCAAGCAGATATTAGATAAACAATAAGAAAAGTGTCCAACTAAAAGCTTACTTTAAAAATGTTAGCCAACTACATAATATTTTTACTATTGTCACAGGAGATACTTCAAAGACATAAAACATCTGACAGTTTTATTAAGCAAGAGATTTTCTAACATCATGAACTAGAAATAACAACTTTCTATGGAACAGAATTATTTATCTTTACCTTAATTCACAAGAAAAAAATACTGTTCATGTTCTTTCTGTAAAACCTTGGGGAAAGTCATTATAGTAGTAAAAAGCCATAAATAATAGTATTACCACTTACCTGCTAAGTAGTGGAAATAGATGTGTCTTCAGTTTCTCTAACGTGAGGTTTTGAGTAGATCTCCAGCCTCCTCTCACAGAGCTATTTCCAAAAGAGTTACGATCCACTCAGGAACATCCTGCTTATTTCATGAACTGTGGGCCTTTGAGTATTTCAGCCCCTACTGCAGTGCCCATGATTTCTCAGTGCTTCTAAGAACTTGAACTTCACTCTTCAGCCTGCATTCCTCCTACCTCCCCTATAGAAAAATTATTCTTGAAGTTGTGGCTGAGAGTTTAACTGTGGAGCCAGAGTACTCCTCAGAGCCCTCTCCCTAGGTGTAGCAGTGGAGTAGGGAGGGTTATTTTTCGTCCATCAAGGAAAGGGACAGGGAGGCAAGGGGGGTATTAGGAGGCACCGCCTTTTAGCTGCGAGGAGCAGGGTGCTCAGCTGCCCGTGGCGACGACAGTGGCGGCAAGGACAGCGGAGGCGGTGGCAGCAGCAGCAGCTCAGTTTGGTCCTTGTAGCTGCAGCCCAGTCCAGAGACGCTGTCCATCCCCTCCGGTGCTGAAGTAAGAGACTGGAACCCCCAGCCTGACCCCAGATCGCACTTTCCTCCACCAGCGAACCCAAGCTGCTTCCTTGTCTTCCAGCCTCGCCTTTTTCCCCCCTCTGGCGCTTTATTTTTTGGTAGGGGAGTAATTGTTTCTCCAAAATAACATCTTCATACTTATTGGATGGCAGCGTTTCTGGAAAGGCAGGAATCCATGAGAAATAAGATCTGAGCCTCTCCTGACTTTTCAGTGGCCCTGAACGAGTTTCCTAATGGTAGAAATGAAAGAGAACGCACGAACACGCGCGCGCACACACACACACGCGCACGAGAGAGAGAGAGAGAGAGAGAGAGAGAGAGAGAGAGAGAGAGAGAAATGAGGGGGGGGGGATTGTGGTGCACTGTGGAAAATCCAGAGCTTCTTTGAAAGCTTGTGGGTCTTTAATTACATAAGATGAAAAGGGCTATTTTTGAAGACTCTGAAATCTTGCTTACCAATTGGGGAGGTGGGGGGGCATTTAAAATTTGGGGAAGCCTATTTGAAATTCCTAGGTTATGCACAGTAAAGATTCTTAGATCCTACACAGAGAAACGAACGACAGGTTATTGTTAGAAAATAAAAAGACACAGGACGAAAGAATGAAAAAGAAACGCTTCTCGGCTTTGCTACCTTTTTTAAAACGCTGCCAAATTGGTTCAGAATCGCGGTAGAGCAGCTAAGAAGATCCTGCGGACAAAGGTTCCTGTGAGTGTCAGCGCTGGGCTTGGTGAGAGAGCGGGAGCCTCCGGAGGCTGCATTCCCAGGGCAGTGCTAGCAGCCGCCCACAGCCCAAGCTCCTGCAGGGGGGCGGAAGCGGCTTATTGCACAAAGGATGGGATAAGAGGAAGGCATAAAGTCAGCGGGAGCACTAGAGCATCCCTGCCTTTTTAAAACCAGGAAAAAAAACGCCCAACACACCCGGCCCTTTTTGCCTAGGTTTTCAGCTCCTTCCCTTTCTTTTCCTCGCGCTCGGCCTTTTTGCCTTTCCACTCCGGAGTCTGAGCCCTGTTCAGTCCCCACAGGCTCTTGTCTCCTGCTCGGCACAGACCCCCCACTTCTGCCGGTTCCCCTCGTTCCTGGCAACCAGTTGACACTGAGCCTAGAGGCAGGTCTGAGTGGGTTGTCCTGAAGGCGAAGGCGATCTCTCAGGGTTCTGCCATCCGTACTTGGCAAAGGGTGCCTACACGAGTGGAGTGAGATGGGAGATTGAAATACACCACGTGGAAACTGTGGAAAAACTGTTCAAAATCACGTCCACGCGGACCCTCAAAACTATGTACTGCCAAAGGGGGGAGACTAGCCAGGAAGGGAAGTCCAGCCCACTTCTTCAGACACAGAACTTGTGCGGTTCAGGTTCCTGCACCAGGAGATTGTTAATAGACTTAAGGGGAAACTGGTAGAGACGGGCTAGGGGCCAGAAAGTGGGTGGATAGGGGAGGCGACACTGATCTTTCTTGGGCAGTAGGATGAGGCTAATGTCTGCTTCTGGCCTCCTTTCCCAAGCACTTTCTGAGGTTCTTCTTCCTCCGATCGTGACAGTTGGAAGAGAGTCTTAGACAAGGTGCTCTCTTTCCATGTTTCCATCAAGGATTAGAGGGTGCGGAGGCTGGTCTGGAACTGTCCATTCTGGGTGGGATGATCTCCGCCTCCTGGAGGCAGTGCCCTCTCCAAGGTGCCTGCGGAGCAAGAGAGAGCTGAGTGGAAACAGCGCGAGTCCGCAGCAGCCAGGGGAGTTCAAGGTGGTTCTTTTGGGGGAGAAACGTTAAGTTGGAATTCATTCAAGAAGGTAAACCAAACGGGCAGCTAATGTACTCCCAGGAAGAATCCACGTTTCCGGCGGACTTTGATCTAGTTCCTGCAGCAGCGATGTCTTTATTTCCCGGGGGTCATCGCTGCTCACTCCCAGGCTCTGGCTGGAAGAGGCCATAGTCAGTGTTGGACTCATTTCAGGCCGCAGACGCTGTGTGGAGCTGCAGACGCAGGAAATGCTCACAGGGAAAGGAAGCCCCTGATTAACTTTCTCCAACAGTCCTTTTGAACAGGGGCACTATCAAAAGATGTGAGTCTCTAAAATCACATCTAGGGAAGACTTATAACCTCACTGAGATACACAGACCAAAAATAGGCTACTTGCTACTGGAGGCTGATGTTTGAAGGGAATTGTGTTGTTTTCCACTTCCTGCGAAAAGAAATTGCCCAAGATCATAGTAAATAAAGTTTCCCTTTTCCTTCCACAAAATTCAGACAAACATGTGTTTCTTGCATCTGCATGAACAAGTATGTGTCATCTGCACAAATAAGTTTCAGAAAGTACCCAGATTTTGTTGGAGAAGGAAAACAAGCCTGCTTGAGAGTTAAACTCCTTCTGATACCATTATTCCCTGTCAGCAAAGAGTTTTTGCTCTAATGTATTGAATTCGATGGTTATTTCAGTTTGATTTAATTGACTTTAAATTATTTTCTCTGGACATGTAGGTACAGGAATAATCACAGAAAATAACCCACCAAATAAAAGGGATTCATTTAAATGTGCCACAGAGTACAAAGATGTTGCTAATTAAAAACATATGCACTTGATTATTCAGACCTAAAGGAACAGATTTTTCCATCTTTCTGAGCACTGATTGACACTAATGCATCTTCCCTCTCCCTCCCTCCCCATCCCCCTCCCCTCCCCCTTCCCTCTCTCCTGCCAGGAAAAGAAAGAAAAAAAAGAGAAAGGGTTGATTAATTTGAGCTGTCAGAACTAACAGATTATGTTAGTTTGATGTCTTTTCTTGAAGAAGCAAATCCACTCCATATTTTTCCTCATCAAGTTGTGTAACCAGTTATGGAAATTAAGGTGATGAACATCAAATGCAGTCTAACATCTGATGCTACAAATGCATATAAATGAAGTATAAGAAAACAAAAGGGGACAGAAAAACTGAGATGAATTGAAGAAATAGTTTAAGAATTTTTACCTTTGGATCAGATTTGTAAAAATTTATTTAAAATGTGATTTTATTCTTAAGTTACTATGATTTAAAAATGTAAGCATAATAAAAGATGAATGAGAATCATCAAAGCAATGTATGAATTATATTCACAAGAAACTGTAATAACCTGTGAGTCCAAACCAGGTCTTTCAGTCCCTCTAGGTTTATAAAACTATAATAGAATCATCACTCAGCCACCCTCCACAGTGTAGAAATCTTAGAAAACATTAGGTTTGGGCACATTTTGAAACAATTTGAAGTACTTTGAGGGAAGGAATTCTCAGTGCAAAGCAAAACCCCAACATTGACTGTGAAACTTCCATAAGCCTCCAAACCAGTTGAAGTCATCTTTTTACTATATATAAAATCATGCTAATATAATTTCTAACCTCACTGAATTGTCATATGTGAGAAAAAATATATGAAAAACTTAATATATCTTGTATGTTTCTACAAAAATTGATATTATCATCTATAAAATAGTAGCCTCTGTGCTTATTACTACACCATAGTTATAAAACTGGACATGTAATTTAGGGGTTTCATTATTGATTAGCATTTTCCTAATTATTTCTGTGCTTCATTTCATGTTTCATATTTTAAAATGGGGTTATATGATTCTATAATCCATAACTGAGTCATTTTCAATTCATGATCTCAATGTCTTCAGAGCAGTTTTAAGCTGAATTTCCCCTTGTGATCAAATACAACCAAATATTGCTTGTCTGTTACTACTTATTTCTGAATTGGAATATTTGGAAATATTGGAAAAATATCCTTATGTTGGTTTTCTAAGAAGTTACCGAGTTTACATGTTCTTTTGTCCTTTTTTTGTAAGTAGGAAGACTTAATCCCATACCTTTGTTCAGCTAAGGTGTTCAAACTTGCTAAATCATCACCAGGTTAATTCTGGAAGACTTCATGTGTGTTTGTGTTTGTGTTAACTGAGCTCAGTTGACTAGTTACAGGGAAAGGTAGACAGAAACTGATAACTCCATTGTCTTAACTGAGGTACAAAAATCCATCAATTAGATTTGTTTTTCTTTTTAGGGTGGAAGGTGAACAGTGGCAGTCAGAAAAATTGAGGAAATTGCTTATGTTTAACTATAAATGCCTATTCGGAATATTTCATTTTAGACAAAGATTCCCTGAATACTTTCATTTTAAATTATTTTCTCTATTGAGAAAAAGTTTAGGAATGGCATACTTGAAAAAAAATTGTATTTTCTGCTACTTGGATAAATTTCTTAAACTTTTAGTCTTTTTCTTCATTAAATAAATTTAAAAAAGGCAACCTATAACTTCCAGTTAATTTCATCACCTGGATCCAGGCCTCATACAAAGAATGTTCCACATAGGATAAGAGAATCCTATGGCATCCCTCCAATCCTCTCTAATAGAAGCAGTGTCTCAGGGATTGTCTTGTGTTCACTAACACTGTGCAGGAAATACTGGCTTATTCAAAAAACAACAATGTGAAAAAAATGAGTTTCTGTATAAAATGTGTAGAAATTCCACATACAAGCAAACATTATTGATTTGTGTTTTTTTTCATTATTTTTCCCCTCCTTCTATAATGTGGACTGTACAAAAGCAATTACCTTGTGTAACTTGTGTGTCTCCTGCACTGAAACAATGCCCCAGAATATAGTAGATACTTAGAAAATTGATGGTAATCGAACAATTACGTGTGAACTTCTGTGATACTGGCTGAGAGTAACAGACTGAACAAAATATTGTCTTTGCGCTTCAAAACCAGGAAATATTTGTTATTTATAGGCATAAGAGCCTTCATAGCATGGTTTCTTCCTGTAATAATGGCTTTTTAAAAATATACTCATCCATTTTGGAACAATCAAATGTGTATTTTCAATGTGGCAATAAAAGATTTATTTTTAGAGAGATTCACCTGATATGCCTTCATAATTATAATCCTTTAGTATAATTAACTAGATGGATATTCATGTGCAAAATTGTTAAAATTATTCAGTCTGGCAAAAAAAGGAGGGGCATAGACAGATTTTTACTATAAATGCCTTCATAAAAATTTGTCCCTATTTCTTGCACTTTTTTCCCCATTCTGGAGAAAGGATAATATTTTTTGGTCTCTTACCCATGAATTTTCTTCATAAAATAAATGTGATGGTTATAGAAAATGTAAAGAGGGGAAGAAAAGAATCTGTACCGGTAACATCACAATTTTATTATACTTTCTTGTGAATTTTTCCAAGGTACCACATGTACCCATTTGTTATCACAGTACACTTATTTTTATTGGTTCTTTTTAGTGACACATAACAGTAGAATCCATTTTGAAATAATTATACAAGGATGGAATATGTTTTACTAAATCTTCTAAAGTTAATTCTATATGTAAGATTTTTCTGTTTTTTAAAATTTCTTTTAAACTGAAAATATAAAGGTGGAGTGTAATTCAGAATTAGAGTGTTTTCCTAGAATGCACAAAATTCTGGGCACAATCTCCAGTACTGGAAAAAAAGAAAAAAAAATGTAAAGTGACAGACGTAACATACTTTGTTCTATACTTACTTTATGATGTTTATATTATTTTCAATTTCTGCTATTATGTGAATAGCTTCATGGGTAAACCTTTCTGTCAGTTTCATTATTTTGGAAAGTTGTTCAGGGGAGAAAGAGTTAATGAAATGTAAATATCAATTTAAAGTATCTGCTTATTTTACCACTTGTAATATGTAAATGTGAGTGTAACAGTTGTGGGATTCAGGGAAGGATAATGAAAGGAAAAGGGGAAGGGAGATGGCCTAGATAAAGAGGAATTTCTTTTATTGATACATATTAATTTTACATGATGTTGGGTTTCATTGTAACATAATCATATATGTGTTTGTGTGTGTATACATAAATTTGATCAATTTTACTCATCAATACTTCCTCTATCTTCCTCTTACTACTCCTACAAATCCCTACCCTATTGGTTTCCTTTCTGTTTTCATGATGTCTTTTTCTTTTGCTCTTTGGCTTCTCTTGGTGAGGGAAAACACATGATACATGTTTTGTTTGATTTTTTGAGTCAGGTTCATTTGGCTTCATAGGATACTTCATACGATACTCTTCCAGGTCCATCTATTTTCCTGCAGATGTCATAATTTCATTCCTCTTAAGACTAAAAAAAAACTCCATTGTGTATATGTATTCATCTGTTGACTGATGTCTGGACTGATTTCATAAATTAGCTATTGTGAATTGTGCTATAATAAACACAGGAATCCATGTATTACTAAAACATGCTGACGTTTTTCAGATAAATACCAAAGAGTGGTACAGAAGGATCATATGGTAGTACTCTTTTTAGATTTTTGAGGAACCGCCATACAAATTTCCACAGTGGCTTTACCAATTTACATTCCCACAAACAGTGTATATGAATTCCTTTTTTCTGTATCCTCACTAGCATTTATTACTGTTCTATTCTTAATTATTGCCATTCTGACTGGCATGAGGCTACTCACTGTAGTTTTGATTTGACTTTCCTTGGTGGTTAAAGATGTTAAACATTTTAAAACATAGTTGTTGGACATTTGTACTTCTTCTTTTCATAATAAGTTCATCTATACATTTATTGTTTGGTCAACTTTATTTTTAAGGTTATATGTTTTATTCTCATTGTCTGAAGTTCTCTCTTCCAGGTGATCTAGTCTATTGTTTATGCTTTTTATTCTGTTTTTAATTTTGTTTATTGTATCCTTCATTTCAAGAAGTTCTGTTTTTGTTTGTTTTAGAATCTCTCTTTATTGAAGTAATCTTTTGCTTCCTGTGTTAGATCACATAGCTCTTTATCGTAGTGATTTTTGTTTCCTATGTTTGCTTTCTTATATCATTCTTTAGCTTGCAGAACATTTTAATCATGTATACCCTGAACTCTTTTTCTGACACTTCTTCTACTGTGCTGGCCATGGATTCTAATAATATAGTATGTTGGCTTGTTTGGGGAATTTTATGCAGCTTGAAACCAAATAGCTCCTATTAAGACATCTACAGTTTTGTTGCAATAGACAAAATGATGTGTTCAATTATTATCTACAATATGTACAATAGGATTGTGAAAGGGTTTATGATTTCTAATGGTGGATAAAGAGGGAATGGTGGGTGGGGATGTGGGATGAGATGTTAAGGAGGTAGGAGGTGATTATACAGAAGTATTAGATCTAAGGAAAATGTATATGAGAAATCAAAAGAAGTTGGGTAGTAGAAGGAGAACACAGAGAAAGAGATTCTTGGGAGACAGAAAAGTGGGAAGAAAGTAGACAGAGAGGGTACCAAAACACATACAAATAAATTATTAAGAAAAAGAAAAAATATATCAACAAAAGATACAAAGAAGAACCCAGACGTAGAACCTGGGCTCTGACAGGCAGACCATGTAGGAATCCAGACCCCGGACCAGGACCACCCCGCCAGAGCCAAGTCAGGAGCCAACACAGAAGCCAAGGCCCAGGTCCTGACCTAGGACCACCTGCCAACTGGCAGACCCATGCTGGACCCCAGGCCCAGGTTTAGGACCACCCCATCAACCTACCCAGGAGTCAAAGACAAGGTTATTTTCAGGACTGCCCAGCCAACTGGCAGATCCATCCCAGTATCTCCCATAAGGGAAGGCAAGTACTATACCCCACTTCCAGGAGCCACACCTCCAAGATTACCCCCCCATCCTAATAATCTTCATCATCTTGAGGGTGGAAATATCAGAAAACAACAGACAACCCTACCTATTGGATAAGAAGGGAAGCTGGAAAGATACTGATCTCTAACAAAAACTATCCTTGTATCTTCTTTCAAGATTTTTTCTCTCTCCCTCTCTCTTCTCCTGTCTTCATATCCCCAGCATTTATGAAACTAAGTACTTTTCAAGAATTAGGCTACTGAAGACTGGGATATCTGAATAGTGTATTAAAATGGTGTTGTATTTTCTTTATCTCCTATATTTACATTTTTTTTTTACTTTTATTAATGTTTATGTTTGTTTTTGTACTTAACTGTCTTCCCACTTACTTGCCTCCCCCAAATCACTTCTTTCTCTTCTCCTGCTACTCACCAACTTCTTTAGATTCCACTTTCATGCTTTCTAAGATCTAATAACTCTATATTCTCACTTCTTACCCCCTCAATATATCTCATCCTAAACCTCACCCCAGGTTCTTTGTCCACCATCAGAAACTCTAGACTCTTTTGCTAACCTACCATTCATATTGTAGATAATCATTAAACTTACCATCTGTATATTTCGACAAAACCTTAAACAGTCTTAATAGCAGCTATTTGTTTTAAAGTTGTATATTGCTATATTTTTTGTTTGGGGATCTATTCACATTGTTCTCCTCCTTAAAGGAGAGGTATTGGAAAACTGCAGGGACACCATAATAGGGTAAAAACTGTAATGCCTCAGATCCACAGAGCTAGAAGGGAAGACACATGAATAACATGAAAAAAAAAAGGGAAGAAAGTGCCCCCAACAAACCAAGATATTACATTATTAAAAATCCATGACCAACACAACAGAAGAAATTACAGAGGAGTTCAGCATGTACATAATTAAAATGTTCTGTGAATTAAAGGATGATATAAGAAAGCAAATACAGGCAGAAAAAGATCATTTCAATAAAGAGCTACATAAGCAAATACAGGAAGCAAAATATTACTACAACAAAGAGATAGAGTTGTGAAAAAACAAACAAACAAAAAACAAACAAAGAGAAATCCTTGAAATGGAAGAAACAATAAACCAAATTAAAAGCTTAATAGAAAGCATCAGGAACAGATTAATTCACTTAGACCTCAGACAATTAAGACAAAATATATAATCTTGGGAAGAATGTTGACCACACAGTGAAGATGGTAAGAAACCATGAGTAAGAAAGATCAAAAATTATAGGATAACATAAAAAGACCAAATTTAAGAATTATTGGGATAGAGGAAGGCATAGAGTCCAACCAAAGAAATGAACAATCTACTCAATGGAATAATATCAGAAAATTTCCCAAACATGAAATGAAATGGAAAATCAAGTACAAGAGGCTTGAAGGACACAAAATGTACAAAATCACAACAGATCCACACTAAGGCACATTATAATGAAAATACCTAGCAAACAGAATAAGGTGAGAATATTAAAAAGCCACAAGAGAAAGGAATCACATTACATATAGGGGAAACACAATTAGGATCACTGCAAATTTTTCAACCCAGAGTCTGAAAGCTAGAACATCCTGGAACAACATATTACCAAGCTCTGAAAGAAAGTGGACACCAACCAAGAATCTTATATCCAGCAAAATTAAGCTTTAATTTAATGACAAAATCAAAACCTTCCACAATAAATAAAAGTTAAAGGAATTTACCACTAGAAATCCTGCACTACAGAATATCCTTGGCAAAATATTCCATAAGGAGGAAACAAAAAACACCAATGAAAATCAGCAGAGGGAGGTATTACACTAAAGGAAATACTAATCAGAGGAGAAACCAAGTCAAGTTAAATACCAAAACTAAACAAAAGTGGCTGGGAATACAACTCATGTCTCAATAATAACCCTGAATGTTAATGGCCTGAACTCAGGAATCAAGAGATACAGACTGGCAGATTGGATTAAAAAAGACCCAACAATAGGCTGCCTTCAAGAGACTCATCTCATAGGAAAAGACATCCACAGACTGAAGGTGAAAGTTTTGTAAAAATCATACCTAGCATACAGAATAAGGTGAGAATTTGAAAAGCCAACAGAATAAATGACAGAGAAGGAGTTCAGGATGCACATAAATAAAATGTTCTGTGAATTAAATGATGATATAAGAAAGCAAATATAGGCAGCAAAAGATCATTTCAGTAAAGAGCTACGTAAGAAAATACAAGAAGAAAAGGTTACTTTAATAAGAAGTTAGAGGTTCTGAAAACACCTGGATACTAAATAATATGCTATTGAATGAATTATGGGTTGCAAAAGACATCAAAACAATTAAAAATTTATATCAAAATCTCTGGGACACTATGAAGGCAGTACTAAGAGGAAAGTTCATTGCACTGAGTTCATTCTTTAAAAGAAGAAAAAGTCAACAAATAAATGACATAACATTACATCTCAAAGCCCTAGAAAAAAGAAGAAATCAACACCAAAAGTAGTAGAAGACATAAAATAATTAGAATCAGAGCTGAAATCAATGAAATTGAAACAAATGAAATAACAGAAAAAAGTGACAAAACAAAAAGTTGGTTTTCTGAAATAATAAATAAAATTGATAAACCCATAGCTATGTTAATAAAGAGAAGGAAAGAGTAAACTCAAATTAATAACACCTGTAATGAAAAAGAAAATATCATGACGGACACTACAGAAATGCAGAAGATAATTAGAAATTATTTTGAAAATCTGTACTCAATAAAATAGAAAATATTGAAGGCATCGACAAATTTCTAGAGTCATATGATTTGCCCAAACTGAATCAGGATGATATGCACAAATTAAACACATCAACTACAAGCAATGAAATACAAGACACCATCAGAAGCCTAGCAACAAAGAAAAGCCCAGCACCAGAAGGACACACAGCTGAGTTGTACAAGACCTTCAGGGAAGAACGAATACCAATACTCCTCAAAATATTTCATGAAATAGAAAAAAAGGGCATACTTCCAAACTCATTCTATGAGGCCAATATCAACCTGATTCTAAAACCAGAAAAAGACACATAAAAAAAGAAAACTTAAGACCAATATCTTTAATGAACATAGATGCAAAAATTCTCAATAAAATTCTTACAAGTTGGATACAAAAACACATCAAAAAGATAGTGCACCACAATCAAGTGGGGTTCATCCCAGGGATGCAAGGTGGGTTCAACATATGAAAATCAATTAATGTAATTCATCACATCAATAGACTTAAAACTAAGAATCATATGATCATCTCAGTAGATGCAGAAAAAGCATTTGACAATATAAACCACCCCTTTATGTTAAAAACTCTAGAAAAACTAGGGAATAAATGAACATATCTCAACATTATAAAAGCTGTCTATGTTAATCCCAAGGCCAACATCATTCTAAATGAAGAAAACTTGAAAGCATTCCATCTAAAAACTGGAACAAAAGAGGAATGCCCTCTTTCACCACTTCTATTTAACATAATTCTTGAAACTCTAGCCAGAGCAATTAAACAAAGAAAAGAAATTAAAGGGATACAGATAGGAAAAGAAGAACTGAAATTATCACTATTTACCAACAATATTATTCTATACCTAAAGTATCCAAATATTTCCACCAGAAACTAATAAATAAATCTGGCAAAATAGCAGGATATAAAATCAACACACAAAGATTAAAAGCATTTCTTTACATGAATGACAAATCTTCTGAAAAATAAACTAGGAAAAATACCTCATTTAAAATGGCCTAAAAAAATACTTGGCTATCAACAGAAGAGGTGAAAACCACTACAATGAAAATTACAGAACACTAAAGAAAGAAATTAAAGAAGACCTTAGGAGAGGGAAAGATCTTCTCTTGTTCTTGGATAGGCAGAATTAATATTATCAAAATGACCATACTACCAAAAGCACTATACAGATTTAATGCAATTCAAATCAAAATACTAATGACATTCCTCATAAAAATAGAAAAAGCAGTCATTAAAGTCATCTGGAAAAATAAAAGAGATCCAGAATAGCTAAATCAATCCTTAGCAAGAAGAGTGAAGCAGGTGGCATCGAAATACCCAACCTTAAACTATATTACAGATCTTGTATACCAATGGTACAGAATAGAGGACACAGAGACAAATCTACATAAATACAGATAGATACAATTATCTCATATTAGACAAAGGTGCCAAAAAATACTCCTATAGTTCAATAAATAAAATAAAGAATCAATAAGTGGGATGGATTCAAACTAAAAAGCTTCTTCTCAGCAAAAGAAACAATCATTGAGGTGAATGGAGAGCCTACAGAATGGGAGCAAATTTTGCCACACACAAATCATATAGAGCACTGATCTCTAGGATACAAAAAAAAACCTCAAAAATCTTAACACCCCCCAAAAAATCAATAAATGGGCCAACGAACTGAATAGTCACTTCTCAGAAGAAGATATATAATCAATCAACAAATATATTAAAAAACAAGTTCAACATCTCTAGCAATTAGAGAAATGCAAAACAACCTACTATAAGATTTCATCTCAGTTCAGTTAGAATGGCAGCTATTATGCATACAAACAACAATAAGTATTGGCGAGGATGTGGGGAAAAAGGTACTCTTATGTACTGCTGGTGGGACTGAAAATTGGTGTAGCCAATCTGGAAAGCAGTATAGAGATTCCTTGGAAAATTTGGAATTTTGAAACCACCTTTTCACCCAGCTATCCCACTCCTTGGTCTATATCCAAAGGACTTAAAATCAGCAATACCACAGGGTTACAGCCATATCAATGTTTATAGCAGCACAATTCACAATAGATAAATTGTGGAATCAAATTAGGTGCCCTTCAGAAGATGAATGAATAACAAAAATGTAGTATATATATACACTATGAAATATTACTCAGTATAAAAGAGAATAAAATCATGGCATTTGCAGGTAAATGGGTGGAGTTGGAAAATATAATGCTAAGTGAAGTTAGCCAATTCCAAAAAAAAAAATGCCAAATATTTTCTCTGATATGAGGATGCTGATCAAAAATGAGGATGGGAGTGGAGCATGGGTGGAATGAAGGTTTTTAGATAGGGCAAAGGGTAGGAAGGGGAACATGGAGGCAGAGGGGTAGAATAAAAGGTGGAATGATATGGACATCATTACCCCAAGCACATGTATGAAGGCATAAATGGTGTAACTACTTTCTGTACAACCAGAGACATGAAAAATTGTGCTCTATGTGTGTACTATGAATTGAAATGCATTCTGCTGTCACATATAATTAATTGGAATAAATAAATAATTTTTTAAAATAAAACTGTATCCATGATCAAAAAAGGATAAAAGAATATACAAAACAAAACTGTAATATACTATTCAGACATCTCAGTCCTCAGTAGCTGAATGCATGGAAAGTATTTGGTTTCACAATGTTAGGGATATAAAGGGAGGAAAAGAGAGAGGAGAAAAGAAAACAAAACAAAACAGAAAAAAAATTCGAAGGAAAATTGAATGATTGTTTCTGTTGGAGTTCAGTGTGGTTGTCTGTTGTTTGCTGGTATCTCCACGCACAGGGTGGTGAAGGTTATTAGTGTGGGAGGGTTGGTCCTGGAGGTGGAGAAAGATGATAAGGAAGAGCAGAAGGAAATGGAGAAAAGTGTCAGCCAACTGCTGCAACCACCATGGAGCCTCCCATCACAGAATGCCTCTGGGTATGGGAGGGTCAGCTGGACCTGAAGGGATCTGTGTTGAGAGGGGCGTTATGTGCTCAGTTTTCCATGGAAACCAACTAACTAAAGCACTCCCAGACCCAGCTTCCTCATAAATCCTCCTACAGCTGGACAAGCGTCCTGTCATTACAACCACTGATTCTACATGCAGATGCCCTTGAAGACTGCAGACTGGCAGACCAGCAGATCTGTGGCCTAGAGTTTTCAATGGGTTTATGTTGCAGGCTTTTCCTGAAACCATGATGACTTGGGGTGGACACCTACTGGCCTACTGAAAAGAAGACTGACTGTTGGTTTTTGGAGATTAAAAAAAAAAAAAAAAAGTCTGGTTAATGATTGTCCAGTCAGTAAACTCATACAATGGAGTCCCTCTTAAACCGGCTCCTAGTCTTGGCACTGTCTGAATCTGCATGCAAGCCCGGTGAAACTCTTCTCGGGCCCAGGTCCCCTGCATGAAATCTGCTCTCTGCTCAGACTGCATATCTGTGAGATAGTGGAGTCTGAATTTCTTGAGATTGCTGCTCTTCTCTTTCAGCCAGCAGAAGGGGAGTTTCTCCACCCCCAGTGACCCTTCCCACCATGGGCTGATTTCATCTTTTTCTTTTATTAATTCTTTCATAATTCTAAAAACCAATATTTCTGGATTTTACCTGGTCACTGACTCTCTTGACTTTCATTCCAGCGCTTTCCTGCTGCCCCTCTGACTCACCATGCAGCCACATGCCTGTTGATTTGATTCCATCTTGGGGAGCAGCTGGTCCATGCTCAATGCCTCTGGTTCACAATTTTCCAGTCATCCAAGAGAGCAAATTAATTGGAATATCCTGCTAAGGAGAACCAGGAATCAATTACCACATACCCATAGTAAGTGGGTGCTATTCTAGTTCTATTGTGATTTTCTCCAGGACACATCATACAGAATTAGCCTGATTTCAAATTAATATGTGCAATGTTTTCCTTGTGACTCTCCCTATGGGCTGATATTTACAACTTCTATTCATCATTTACTTTTTTCACAGTTTCTTAACATGTGAGTCAATATCACACTCCTCTGGTGATATTAGATTTTTGGCCTCTCAGGAGGTTGAATACCTGCTTTCCAGAAAGCTACAAGACTTGTACTTTCATCAAACCACCTAAAAAATTTCATTCAAGTATGGTCAAAATACATTCACAATCAAGCTTTTTGGGGGGCAATAACCACTTATTATCTTTGACATTCTCTGTGGAGTCATTCTATGTAAATCTCAGATAACACATGTAATTGAAGGTCATCCCAAACATTTATTCAAGTTTTAATAAGAGACAAATGTTCTAAAATTTAAGCAGAAAATTTTCATTTCTTGCTTTTTATATTTACACATTTTTTTTCAAAACACTAGAACCAAACATGATTGAAAAGGTAATATAAATATGATAACCATAGATGACACATAACATAAATATTGCTTTTTTTGTACTAGGGATTGAACCTAGCACAATTAACCACTGGACCACATCCCCAGTCATTTCTTATTTTTATGTTTTTTTTTTTTTTTCTGAGACAGAGTCTCACTAATGGTTTAGGGCCTCACTAAGTTGCTGAGGCTGGGTTTGAGCTTGTGATCCTCCTGTCTAATCCTCCTGAGCCAGTGGAATTACAGGCATGTGCCACCACACCCAGCAAAGCATTTGGATTTTAAACACTGATTTATGAACTCTGCAGGTGAAAAACCTCTGGCAGGGAGGCCGATTATATGCTACATTGTAATCTATTTATATAATACATCATGTAACTGTTTGTTCTGCAGATACACACATGTGTGAAAACTTATCTATATACCTACTTCATTAATAGACTAATTGAAATAATGAATTTAATTAATAACCTGACTCTCTGCAATGATAGAGTTTTAATCTAATTCAACTCTTGACATAGAATAGCCTTTAGATTTGCCTTTACTAATCAACATGGCAAGAATGTTCTCTTGATCCCAAGACAGGGCATCAAGAGTCTTTGAATGGTTAGCTCCCATGTGGATGTGTTCTTCCTACCCAGAATACTAGAGGATAGGAAATGATAAAGAGTAGGGCTGAGTCCTATCACTTGACACTCTACAAGTCTGGCTATTCCTCAGTTTGTTTTAAGGCAGTACCTCACAGATCTAATAGATCTTATTCAGACTTCAAATGTCATCATTTCCCATGAATGCTTTTACAGACATATCCTACTCTCTGCTCTTAGAGCATTTGATAGCTTCTTCCTTCCTACCTTCTTTCCTGTCTCCTTCCCTACTTCCTTCCCTCATTTTTACCATGTTAAAATCAAATGGAAAGGGGGAAGGTGGAAATAAATGAAATATGAGTCTATTGCATGTTTCACACCAAATTATAATTCCTTTAGTTATCACTGAAATTAAATAAATATCATTTAAATGTAATATATTGACTTTTTAAAAATGGGAATCCCAGAGAGTAGATTCAGGAAGTTTTGGATCTCAGAACCTCAACCTGTAGTAGGCACACTGCCACTGTTTTTCTCCTGCCCTTCTGAGTTGGCTGATCATCCTAAATGTTTAATGGGGGAAAAAATGGACACAGATAGCTCCAGATTTCAATTCTTCAGTCTACTGTGGAGAATAGCAATTGGTCATGTACTTGACTCACTAAGAAGTGAGTGATCCAAGGAGATGCCTACAGTCTAATGAACTATGTACCTCAAGTGGGGAACACATGGACTCAACAAAAATGAATGCATGAATATTTCTCTTTATGGCTATTCCTCTGAAACATCCCCATTCTTAATAACCTTCAACTCCATCTAAATCACAAATGTAACCAACTTTCAGTCCCAAAGACCTCATGTTGCCTCTAGCTAACCTCAGTATTCCTCTGTCCTTTTCCCCACTTGGGGTATATAAAATATACTCTCACCTGCAAAGAAACCCCTATCCTACAAAGAAATGAAGCAATTCTCTCCAGAAACAGTTTCTTGCATTGAAGAACCTCACAAATGAAGACCAGATGTATGTTTTAATGTTGCAGTAACACTTATTTTACAGTGTGTGAATTAAATATTATAGTTTCTATATACCAACAATATACATAGACATAACATATGCATATATGGAATCACAGAGAAATATTTTACTCTAAAGCAATTATGACTCTTGAAATAAATTTTCATATTCCCATGGTCCTGAATTTCTAGAGTTAGACAAAGAATGCTGTATGACATCTCTGACCATGCTTAGTTATATTTGTAATTTCCAAAATTTACCCTTTAATCTTATTTTTTCTTACCTCTCTCATTTCTACTCCTTCTCCTACTTTTCTTCCTATGCACTGATCATGGTTATTATTTGTTTTTTCTCTTTTTTCATTCCCTTCTCTCCTTTTCAGCTTATTATCTATATAGGGAAAATGTACAAATATGTACATGAAATAAAAATAGTTCTCCCTAAAACATTAAGCATTGTGGGGCTGGGGTTGTAGCTCACTGGTACAGTACTTGCCTAGCACATGCAAGACCTGGATTTTGTTCCCAGCATTACAAAAGAAAAATTAAAAAAAAAGATTGTTATGCTAAAGACAGTTGGAAATGCAGAAGGACCTTCTCCAGTTTCTCTTAGTTTGCTTGATGAAAGGAGAGTGGTTCTCAGAGAGAAACCATCTTTGTATGCCCCTCTCCTTCCAGCCTAAAGCCAGAAATGTAAATCCTTCCTTAGAGGAGACAGCTGCTTATCAGCTTGGAGTCTTCGCTAAAAGCACAGACTTTACCACCTTCCCTCTGAAACCTGGAACTTCTTGCTTCTTTGTCTCATCAGTGTGGGATTTATTATTCTTTGTTAAAATGCTTTTTAAGACAGAGTTCCAAGCCATTGCTTTGAGAGAGTTATTTTCCAGAGAGAATTGTTTCTCTCTCTACAGTGATAGACATGCATATGTTATTAAAATTGCTTATTTTTCTTTGTTAATCTTTCTTTTGTTAATAATAATCTGTCACAGTTACTAATTTATGGGGGTTCAAAGAAGAAATTATATTTTCTTCCTTTCATAGGCAACCCAAGATTTTTATAACCCGTGGAAATATGTACAAGAAAAGCAAAGTTGTTCTGGGACTTCTAATTTCTCTGAAGCTATGGTAATAGCAACATATGTGCAAAGGTCTTTATAACTACACTTAGTCCATATTATGGGTAAATCATTTTACTGAAGTTGCCTCAGTATCATCTGAAGCTCTGTTTGTCTGAAAAAAACTCTATCAATTATTTTATTCCTTCAACCTTTTACTCAACACTTATTTAGTGAATGTTTTGGGATAGCTACTTGCAATGAAAAAAAAATAGCTCAAAATTAAGTAACATGGATTTGAGGTGTTTAGAGTTGGAAGGCCATTGCTAGTCCACAGCTGACCTTGTGAACTGACCTGAAGAATGTCCCTTGTATGCAAGCTGACCTTCGAAACATTTATTAATCTCTGCTGACCTTCTGTACAATTAATGGATCCCTTTTCCGAATTACCCAGAGCCTCAGACCACACCCAATTCCTTTCATGCAAAGCAATTTAACTTCTGCCAGCACCAATAGTAATTCCTAACTAGGAAGTGATATAATTTTCAAATCCCTTGTAGTTTAAAAATATAAATACAGTTGTCATTTTGGAAAGCCTCAGAACATTTTCAAGACTATTTAAATCTATGTTTTCCTGGAATTGCAATCCTTATTAGCCACGGGATGATTTTACTTAGGTCAAAACACTCCTTTGAGACCATTTTGCACAGCACTTTGAGAAAGACTCCTTGCTAGGCACTTAGTATAACTGTGCAGAGAAAATCTGCCCCAGCCCTAGTGAGCCTCCAAGCAGTAATAACAAGCACCCTGTCCTGGGGCTTTGAACGCAGCAGAAGATCTGGCTCACAGGGCGAAAACAGCACCACACCTCAGCAAGTTCCAATGGGTTTGACCTGTGAAAATTATCCAGGAGTAGGAGGGTAAGAGGAGACGTACACTTGTGAATAAATAAAGGATAAATAAATATTTGAAATATAGAAAAAAAATTCACATCAGTAATGTCATATCATTTGTATGAGATTTCGCTCTATAGAATATATAAAGAGCACAGAAAACTTAGAGAACCAACTTAATGTAGCAGTGTAGTAGAATGAGTCCTAATTTCTGTTTCTAACTGAGGAACTCTGAAAACTCATTATTTGCATTAAGTTCTAAATCTCCTACATGGACACAGAAGAAGATGCTGGGACGTCTTCATTTCTTTCCTAATGAGGCAAAAGTTGAACAGGTTTGCTTGAAGCCTCTCTACAAAATTGAGGATTTTAAAAATTCATTGTAATGCAATGGTAATACAAATTGATTATGTATGTGTATATAATTAGCCTCAGTCTACCTCTACTCAACCCTGTGTCACTTAGAGGTCATGAGAAATTGATTTAATCATGATGCTCATTCTGTTCACTGTGTCACGAGTAGTAAAGTCTTTTGACTCTGAACCTTAATTTTTGCATCTTATGCCAGCATGTATTAAAATGTAGTGGGATAACTTGCTGACTTCTGAGTAGGGCAGAATCTATACCTTTTCCCAGTTCCTGACATCAAGAGAGGAGAGAAGATGCTGAAGAATCACCTCTGTGAGACCTGGGAGGAGGGGGTCTTACTCTGGTGACAGAGTTGAAACAGGCAATGCTGTTTTTTTCCAGATTCTTGTCTGTTGATCTATTTCAACACCAGTGGGGTGGGGGTGGGGTGGGGGGGATAAACATTACAGCTAGTGTTTTAGAACCCAACCTAGAAAATAATTTAGGAGTTAAACTTTCATTTTTAAACTATTAAGGCAAATTTCAGAAGAAAGTCATTGGGGTTATTAATTAATGATTACTTGCAGAGTTTTCAATCATCTGTCCTGAGCTAGTAAGTTCCTACCTACAAAATGACTGAAAATTTAGCTGAATTAATCACTACTCAAGGATTCTTAAATGTGGCGGTGGAATCTTTAAATATGAAGACACCAAGCAGTATAAACAACACAGCTGTATGAGTTGACAAGATTTATGGATTTTGAGTTATGAGATAGGCATTTGTAGTTAATACAGATTTATTTTGTCTTTGTTTAAGGAAAAAGATATACCTAGCCACCTCAGCATCCTGTTTTACACAGATTTTTATTTTGTGTTTACACACACCACGGGCAAAACATTTTGCTAATTTATTTTCTTGTCTAACTTGGTTATTTAAATAAGATTTTTTTAAAATAATTAAGGAATTTTACACTATACACCTGCATTTTAACATTCAAAGTGTGGATTTAAATATACTAGACTGCACATTTTGCTTTGGAAATGAATTATTAAAAACATTATTATATGGATAGGCTTGAGAGAGAGTAAAGTGAGTTCCCATATAAATAGACCAAACTCTGCTGCAATCTAGCATATCTAAATATACATTTAGGAAAGCATCTTATCCTCCCAAGCCTAAGCAACCAGTCATTCATGCAGATATCTTAAATTGGCAGTTCATCATTATTGGTGAAAAAAAAAAAGGAAAATCATGAAGAGAAAAGAAGAAAAGGGAAATGGATTTTTTTTTTAATTTAACACAGAGTTTCAGGTTGAGATAATGAGAAATTTCTGGAGACAGACAGTAGAGATTGTAACACAAGATGAATATACTTAAAGCCACTCAACTGTATATTTAAGAATGGTTTAGAAGGTAGATTTCATCATATGTACATTTTACCAAAATAGAAAAAAGCAAAACAAGCGTTCAATTAAAAAAAAAACACTACTTTTTCTGTAGTTGGCCTCCTACTGCATAGTTTTAATAAACTTCCACATTTTCTCTCTCCCACACTCTGTAAGTTATTATTATATGGTGCCTTTACATAAATTTTAGAGAGAAAGATAAATTATTCTTTATCATTGTCAGTATTTCATTTGCATATGTCCCAAACCAAGGCATCTTTCTTTCCCCAAATATATACTCATATCATTGCATTATTATCATTTTTAATTCTCCTTTTGCTTTTTTCCATTATTTCTCAGCATCAAGGTTGACTAAGATTTATATTTTTAAATTGTGTCTTTTCAAGGAATGAAAGAGAAAGTACTAGAAAATGGAGAATATAGATAGCAGGGAAAGATATAGAACTGTAATGGCCTGAAGTTTTCAAGGAATATTATAGGTGTGTACTGCATAGCTACAAAGACATGACGTGAAATTGTATCTTTGCAGGAGCTTATGATACTCTTCTCTGGCCTAGTCTCAAGGCAGGTGCAACTACTTTTCTAATTTCAATATTGAGCTAAGCAAGTAGTTAAGGGATGATTATTCAGCACCCTGAAGTAATAGGTTATCCTGCACCTTCCATTCTGTTTTGTCATTCCCTTTGATGGAAAGATTGCTAAGCAAATATCAACATTCTTCATAATTTGTTCAGTTTTCATTAAATTAAATATAGGCTCATTTATATGTCATACACAAACCTACATACATACCAGTTAGGTTTTTGAATCATTTGTACGTTGGAAGTCCTATGAACCATATGACTTGCATGCTTGCTGGACAAATTCTATGCATTTTTTTTTTTCTGCATAAAAGTATCCATAGTTCTTATAAGTTGCTAAAGTATTCATACCACTAAGGGAATGAAATACGTTATTCAGCTTGAAATATGTTTTTCAGGAAGCCTGTGTTCTAAGAATGGCCATTAAGTACATCCAGTATGTTATTTAGAATATGGGAAGTAGGCGATTTTCCCAAGTGTAAAAGATTGGAATATTATGTGAACATACTATCTCTTCTTCCTTGTTGTCATTTATAGACCAATGGCTTCTAGGAAATGATAAAAGAGCCATTATGATATGCCCAAAACATACACTGAACCCCTATTCTAAATAACTTTTGATAAACAAATTTTTTGCCTTTTACAATGTCATTATTATATGTAAAATCACCTCCATTAAGAAAGACTTTTCTGAAAAGAAGGGGAGAAAACCTAAAATGCAATCTTGATATAGCTCTTCAAACATATTTTCCAGTGCAGTGACCCATAGCTATCATCCTCAGGAGGCTGAGGTAGGAGGGTCACAAGTTTGAGTCCAGGCTTAGCAACTTAGCGAGACCCTGTCTCAAAATAAAGGGGGAGGGCTGGGACTGCACTCCTGAGTTCCACCCCCCAGTCCCAGAAAACAAATACAAACATGCTTCCTGTAACAGGTAAGGTCTGGTCAATACACTGTCTTTTGATGCTGAGGAAGGAGGCTCACATGTCCTGGAGGCTGTGACTGGACATGGTACCTGAGAACTCATGAATGCCATCTGTTTACCAAGAGTATAACACCTGCTAGTGAACATGTTAGTATAAAAGACAGGAAGAGAGGATGATTTAGAGTGGGGCATAGAAAGGGAGCGACAGAGGCATGCAGAGCCCTATGACAAACTACCTCAGGATTTTCCAACTTCAAAGAGCCATAAGAGGATACCATGTTGTCTCCTTGCAGCATGCTGATCTGCAAGTTAATATAGCGTAAATTACTTAGGGAAGGAGAAACTACTTCATCCATATTTAAAGACTTTTAATTATCTTTTAGGCAGCATGTCTCCGTAAAATGTACACTGTGTAGTAATTTAACTGACATTGAAATTCAGTGAATTGAAAACGTTTATTGCTTTTCAGATGTGTGTTTATTCTCTTTAGCATTATGCTCAGTACCTTTATTGGATTGGCATACTAGAATTTATTTAGCTCAGAGAGAAGTTGTCTATATTTCTGATGTATGAGAATATATATACATATTTTTTTTCTTTTTGAGGCAAAGTTTACCTGGAAGTGCCTAAATTGCTCTAAGCTTTCCTGATGTGAAACATTCCCACTTTCTTCGTGCATAGGTACAAAAATGACAATAATAATAAAATTTGCAATAAAAATAATAATAGCCAACATCTGTTGGGGTTTCCTAAGTACCAAGCATTCTTATCCAACTTCTATAATCCCCTTTTTACTTATGCCAAAACTAGGGTTCAAAAAGGGAAAGTTTACATACTTGCCAAAGATAGCACAGTTAGTAAGTATTCATTCCTTAAACCTAAGCTGTTGAATAGGACAGTTCAGACAGAGCAGGACATACAAGTACCGACATCTTCTTGTAATTCCCTAGTGTTAAGCCTCCCATAAAATAAATTTTTACTCAAGATCTACAGTATTTTAATAGTAATATTAAACTAAAGGTTTTGACTTGTACTACTTTTATTCTGAAGATTGCTAGTATATTCTTTGACTAGTATCTGACAGGTGGTACTTACTTTCTCTAAAAATCTTTTTTATTTGTCTTAATTAGTTATTCATGACAGCAGAATGCATTTCAACTCATTGTACACAAATGGAGCACAACGTCTCAGAAAGTGTTACTGATAAAATCTTTAGACATAAAAAAAGCAATCTGGGTAAATATGAAAATACTCAATTTAATTACCTACTTACTACTGTGTGGAGAAAGACATAAATGTAAAAAAGAGGTCATTGTCTTAAAATATAAGGTCTTGGGGCTGGGGTTGTGGCTCAGAGGTAGAGCGCTCTCCTTGCACGTGTAGGACCCTGGGTTTGATCCTCAGCAACACATGAAAATAAATAAGTGATATAATGGTATTGTGTCCAACTACAACTAAAAATGATAAATATTTTTTTAAAAATAAGGTCTTGGGCAAACATTAATTTAGATATTTTATAAGCTTTTAATCAAATATACTTTAATAAATTTATTTCAAATCTTTCTGAATGCTTAGTCTATACTAGTCAGTGTATTTGGTGCTGAAGATATAAAGGTAAATTTACTTTCTTGACATAAAGTAAATAGCCATTTTAATAGGATATAATAAGTGCATTTCTGGAGACATAGGTGAGAGGAAATTTGTGGGGATAGCAATTAGCCTAGCAGAAAATGGAACAAGAATGCATTAGAAAATGATTCCTGTCTCTATTGATCTTTGAGATTTCAGGGATGAGGAGTTGAACCCTCAAGGAAGGTGGCATGGTTAATCCAGGCACAGATAAATGAGATCATTAATTAATGTGCAAAGCCAAGAAGATGAGCACCCTCATGACATTTTAGAATGAAGTAATTAGTCCAGCATAAAGCTTCAACTACTCCTTTAAAATATTATAATTTAACACTGGATATATAGCATCTTGTGAATATCTGCGAAAAAAAGTAAAAACAGTAAAAACTGGATTTGGCTAACAGTTTTAAAGTCTACTAGAAGAAACAGTATACACACGAAGGTAAAAAAAAATCTTTCATTACACAAATATTAAAATCAATTTTATAAATCTTTATGTGCCTCTTAGAAAATGTCAGGCATTGTGCTTTTAAGTTGCAGGCAAGTAGGGAAAGAAGATCCAGTTCCTTCCCTCAGGGAGTTTTCAGCCGGTGTTGGAGACAAATATGTCAACAGGAACTCTTAATATAGACTAATAAAGGCTAAATAAAGCTACACAAAAATAGCTTGGAAACAGGAAGGACGTCTGTCCTAGGCTGGATGGTGTCACGGAAGCAATCAGAGAAGTTGACACTGAAGGACAGATAGAAATTAACCAGACCAGGCCAAGGAGAAAAGGACAGAAGGCACTTCTAACAATAATAGGTAAAGAAGTAAAAAATCCTCACTCCCCTGCCAGATCAATCAGGAAAAAAAAAGTGATTACAGAAGGGGACAAAATTGTCACAAACCACCTTATCTTCTCCAGACTCCAGAAATTGGCCAAAGATAAAGAAACATTCAATCATGTGAAGTTGCTGAGATTTGAATGACAGCGGCATGAGACCACTGCTCCTATCATCAACCCTCCCCTCCCTGAGAACTCAGTAGCATTAACAGGGACATCAGCCAAGAAAATCAGTAGCTTTGCTGACAAAAAGTACTGACTTGACCAGGAACAGAGAAGATAAATTTATGTCCACTGCCATTATCATTAGTACTAGCAATCTTGTCAGTGGATAAACAGGAAGAGCCTTTAATCATGGAAAGTCATGGAAGGACTACATGCCTCCACAGTTCTTTTGCTGACAGGTAGGTTATATGCTTATTTGGAAGGAGAGACTTAAAGGTTGCAAGTACTTTACACACCCACACCTGCCCCAGGAGGGACTGGCAGAAAGTAAAAGCTAAAGCAGTCTTGGAACCTTCCAGAATATTGAATGTTATTCCCAAATCACACACAGATCTATCAAGAACAAGTGGAACTCTCACTTAAGAAGCCATTTGAACCCAATCTCTGACTGACCACTAGATTTACCACTTGTCTTACCACTGACCCATTCAGAATAAGGGTTAAGACCTAAAAAAGCAGAATAAAAAAATCAGAGAATAAAAAGAGACATTAGATGCTACACAATACTGTGCAAAGAGATTTCTCATATTAATTCAAAGTTAGATATCAAAAAGTAAAAAAACAAGCAAACAAAACTCCCAAGAAACAAATAATTATAAAATGTAAAATTAAACAAAAATACCAGAAATAGGTAGATGTGGCTGTAGTACCAGCAACTTGAGAGGCTGAGGTAGGAAGATTGTAAGTTCCAAGCCAGCCTCAGCAATTTAGCAAAGCTCTAAGCATCTTAGCAACATGCTGTCTCAAAATATATATATATATATATATATATATATATATATATATATATATATATATATAATTTTAAAAGCTGGGGATGTGGCTCAGTGGTTAAGCATCCCTGCATTCTATTGTCAGTACAAAACAAACAAATCTCAGAAACATCAGAATTACAAGGGGAAAAAAACAAAACCAAGGGTTGTTACCATAAAATACATAAAATTTTCAGTTTTTAGTTTTCATTTTTCATTAGATTATTATGAAAACACAATGAAACAGCAAAGTGTGAATAATATCCAAAAATAAAACAAATAATGTTGTTGACTAATGAGTAAAACTAGAGATTAGATTCATGAAATACAGATGTTAAAATTTGTATAAGATTAATAAAAACATTTTTAAGCATAAATATGGAAAAAATTGAAATGTCAGGATGTCAGTGAAAATGGCAGAGTAAGAACATCCTAAAACTTTCTTTTCCACAAGAACAGTCACAAAATCATCAGGAAAATGTTACAATGAAATATTTAAAAAATTCTAGGAATTAACCAGCAATCAAGGATGAGTTTATTTAAGAAAAACGTTGAAACTCAGAATGAACTTTTGTTATTTTTTTACTTTTTAATTATTTTTTAAAATTTATATATGACATCAGAATGCATCACAATTCATATTACACATATAGAGCACAATTTTTCATATCTCTGGTTTTATGCAAAGTATGTTCACACCAATTCGTGTCTTCATACATGTACTTTGGATAATGATGTTCATCACATTCCCCATCATTTCTAATTCCATTCCCCTTCCTTTCCCTTCCCACCCCTCTGCCCTATCTAGAGTTTGTCTATCCCTCCCATGCTCCCACTCCTTACCCCACTATGAATCAGCCTCCTTATATCAGAGAAAACATTTGTGGGTTTTTTTTTGGGGGGGGGATTGGCTAATTTCACTTAACATTATCTCCTCCAACTCCATCCATTTACTTGCAAATGTTATGATTATATTCTCTTTAATTGGTGAGTAAAATTTCATTGTGTATAAATGTCACATTTTTTAATCCACTCATCTACTGAAGGATATGTAGTTTGGTTCCACAGTTTAGCTATTGTGAATTGTGCTGCTATAAACATCGATGTGGCTGTGTCCCTGTAGCATGCTGTTTTTAAGTCCTTTGGGTATAGACCGAGGAGAGGGATAGCTGGGTCAAATGGTGGTTCCATTCCCAGTTTTCCAAGGAATCTCCAAACTGCTTTCCATAGTGGTTGCACCAATTTTCAGTCCCACCAGCAATCTCTGAGTGTGCCTTTTTCCTCACATCATTGCCAATATTTATTGTTTGCTTCATAATAGCTGCCATTCTGACTGGAGTGAGATGATATCTTTGAGGAGTTTTGATTTGCATTTCTCTAATTGCTAGTGATGATGAACATTTTTTCAAATATTTGATATTCTTTGCCACTCTATGGTTCCAGAATAGCCTTGAAATTAACCTGTACTCACAACTGAAATCATCAGCCTGGCAGAAGGCAAAGGAGGGTTGGAACTCTTTCAAAGCCTCCTCCCCACAAATATTCTATATCTGACCTGTCTGGTCATTCCTGGGAAGATCTTGGTTGTCAGATGATTAATATGTGAGTTTATTTGAACTACTTTCAGGGTTAAATGTCTTTTTCTCAAAGGCAATTTTTGAAAACTAATATAAACAATTGTTTAACTTTGTGGGTGCCTGAGAGTGTGAATAACAATGTAAATAACAGGGAGAAACAATAAACTAAAAGTTGATGAGAAAACCTAGGCAATGAGAAGTCCATTTGGTCTTTAGAAAGAGACTCTGGAAACCTGTAAGTGAATGCACATGCACAAGAGTGTGTACATGCCAAGGGTAAAAATATATCTCAAAACACACAAAGAGCCACTTTGTTAGGAAGAAGAAAAACAAAACAAAAAAAAAGGTTCCAGGTATTTTTAAATACATATGTTTAAATTCTAGTGACTATTAAGTGAGTTAGCCAGGAAGACTCTCCAGTGACCATAGGAAACAAAGTATAGACTTTGCAGGATTACTACAGAAAAGCAACTCTACAACTTAAAACAACAACAAAAACAACAAAGAACATTAACAATGATCTGCCCTAAGGAAGAAATAGTATCTGATTTCCCAGGTGTATTCTCTGACACCAACTTGCTGTCCTCCAATATCTATTCAGTTCTCACACTGACTTACCCAGAGTTAGCACCGACTTTACACGCAAATGGAAACATCCTTCACAGGATGGTCCTCACTTCAAATGCCACTCACAGAATCCAGGGACAACCTGTACTTTTGAACAATCAGCTATAAATTTAAGGGGTTCCCAAATTTAGATCATCAGGTTGAAAAATTCACTAGAATGACTCAAATTACTAACTTAAAGTGCTATATTTAGAATTGAAATTTTATCTTCAATCACTTAGCACAAGAACAAACAAATAAGAAAGACATGTAGGATAAGTTCTTGAAGAGTCTCAGATGAACAACAGCCATGCCTTTTCAACACCAATCAGGAAACATCACCCACACTACATATCAGTGTGTTCACCAAGCAGGAGGTTCCACGGAACCCTCATGGCTTGAATTTTTATTGGAGTTTAATTTTGTGGGCATGATTAATGAAATCAATGTCCATGTGTTTAAATTCAGTATGTAGACTCCCCCTACCCCTCACCAGGAGGTTGGGCTATTTTAATTCCAACTCACTATTGACATGATTAGTATCTCTGATGAGCAACCCAAAATCTCTGAAGGGGTCACTCTGAATCACCTCTTTAGTGTAACAAATTATGCTAATAAAAATAATTTCTCATCACTCCAGAAATTCCAAGACTTTGAAGTTCTTTTCCAGGAACTAAGGATGAAGACCCGATATATATTTTCCATTATGACCCACAAAGTTGTCAATTATTATTTAAAGTGCCCTAGTTTTAACATAAAAATATGAGACATGCAAAGGATAAGAAAGATGAACCCATAGATTGGAAAATCAAACAACAGAAGCTTTCCCTGAAGAAGCCCATAAGTGAGAACTAGTAAATATGCATTTAAGTCACATATTTTGAAAACTGTTCAAAGAGCTAATGGAAACCATATTTTATGAACAGAAAGAAAATATGACTACAATATCTCACCAAATAGGGAATGTCAACAGAAAGGCAATATCATAAGAAAGAATCAAATATGGAGTTGAAAATGCAACAATTAAAATGAAAATTTCACTGGAGGAATATGTGAGCATACAGAAGAAATAATCTGTGGACTACAAGACAGATGAACTCATAGTATCCAGTTTGAGGAACAGGAAAAACAATGACGTTTTTCCAGATGACCTGGACTTCAAAGACCTGTTTGATACCATCAAACATACTAACATGCAAATCAGGAACGTATCTGGAGAGGAGAGAGAGAATGTAGAATTTTATGATAGATTTCTTTCAGTTGCTGCAATGTTTTTGAGGTTCATTCCTGGTGTAGAAATCATTACTCTTCATGGCTGAGTAATCATCTGTTGTGTAAATATTCACTCATCTGTTGGTGAACATTGGAACTATTAGGAAACATGCTTCTATGAACATTACTGTACATCTACTTTGGAACTATTATGAAAAATGCTTCTATGAATATTACTGTACATCTTTACATTACATGTTTTCATTATAGTTTATTACTCCCTCCATTCACCCATTTTGTTCTGTTGTCCCAGATGTGGAACACCTATAGGAACATAAATATAATATATAATATATAATAGCATAACATAATAACATTATATAATAATATAGTAGTTAAAATAATATTATCAATCAATATCAAAATAGTCCATAAGCTCTAGTTTTCATTTCCAACCTATTTTAACACATCTGTGTCTATTTTGTTAAAACAGTCACAGGATTAAAAATTTGAGACTTAAAGAATTAAATCATAAAACAGATTAAAATAGTTTATTCACTGGAAACTCTGTATGTCTGTTCTTTGCATTTGCAATAAAACAAGGACCCTGTACTCTGGCCTTCCAGCCCTTCAGAGTCTCATTCTGGCCTTAGTTTTCAGCTTTCACTGCACAGTTGCTTGCATTATCCTTCCATTCCATTCTCAGGGAACTATTGCTCCTTGAACACCCTAAGCTCTACTCCATCACTGCCATTAACTTATTTTCTAAAAACAGCTTAATGATCATTGTGGCAAAATATTTATCTAACGTAAAATTTGCCTTTTTCTGCATTTTTAAATTTAAAATTTGTTTTTAATGACTGCATTCATAAAATTGTGCACTCATTGGTAATACGATTTCTGTAATGTTTTCATTTTCCCTAAGGTTCATGACACTGTCAACTTCTCCTTTCCAAACTATGTGATTTAAAGTTCTTCTTCTCACTTCCTTGTTTGACTAGGATGTCCATTACAATGTTAAGTAATAGTAGGGAAACAGATACCCTGGACCTTTTCCTGGCTTTGGAGGGGAAAGTTTTCAGTCCTTCTCCACTAAACATTAGTTTGGCTTTTGTGAATGTCTTTATCATATCGAGGAAATCCTCTTTTTTTCCCCTAGTTTTCTGAGGACTTTTATTATGAGAAGTTTTCAGATGCCTTTACGGAGTCTACTTATGTAATCATATGATTTATTTTCTAAATTCTATCAATGACATATATTACCTTGATTGATCTTCTGTGCAAAGGTGCAGGATGAGAGTGCTCAGGAGGTATGGTAAAGCCCTGCCCAAGGAAGTTCTGTGCAAAGGTACAGAACAACAACAGTCTCGACCTTGAGCTCCCAGGTATAGAGTATTCTTGCATCATGGCATAGGTGAGGAAATGCACACTTCTCTATTTATTGGAAGAGAATAAGAAGGACTGGTATTAATTCCCTTAAATGCTTGATAGTACTCACCAGGGAAGCCATTTGGTCCTAGAGCTCTCTATGGATTCAAAGTTTTCTTTTGTTATACTTCTACTGAGAAACTCTATTTTTCAATTAAATCAGTATAGGCAATTTGTGGGCTCAGAGATATATGCTTTTCATCCAAAATGTCTTGTTTGTTCATATAAAATGGTTCATAGTATCCTTCTATAATCCTTTGGATTTCTATAAGGTCAGTAGTAATGTTTTCACACTGATTTCTGATGTTAGTATTTTATTGCCTTCTATTATTTGTCTTTATCATCAACACTTGTCCAAGATTTTTTTTTAATTAGATACTGAATTCTAGCCTTTTGTTTTTTCCTGCATCATTTTGAATATTTTTGCACTCTCGTCTTATTTGGATGATTTCTAAAGAGAAGTTTGTTGTTATGTATATACTGGTTCCTCTATAGGTAAAATGTTTATTTATCCCTCCAACATCTTTCAAACTTTTCTCTGTGTTTTGTCTTTCCTTCAGTTTATGATAGTTTGAAAATGATATACTCAAGTGTATTTGCTTTGTATTTATACTGTTCCATGTTCTCTAAGTTCCTTGGTTTTTGGTTTGGCATCCATCATTAATTTGGGGAACTCTCAATCATTATTGCTTCAAACGTTTCTTTTCTTCCTTTCTTTTATTTTTGACATTCTCATTATGCATATTTGGTTTTTTTTAATGGTTTCACAATTCATAGATGTTTTGTTCTGTGTGTTTCATTTCTTTTCTCTTTGCATTTTAGTTTTAGAAGTTTATATTTATACTTCCTTAAGCAAGGAGCCCTTCCAATACATTCTTAATTTCTAATAAAATGTTCCTGACTTTTAGCATTAGTTTTGATTATTTCCTGCTGTTTCCATCACTCTGCTCATATTACAAGTCTGTTCTTGCATTCCATCCATTTTTCCATTAAAGCCCTTTGCATATTTAACATGGACATTTTTTAAGATTTTAGTCTGATAATTAAAAAATCTCTGGTATATTTGAGTCTACTTCAGATGTTTATTCTGTATTATTAAACTTGTGTGTATGTGTTTGACTTTCATTATACTTGTAATTTTCTTTCTTTACTGCCAACTTTTGTTAGTTTTATCTGATGGACCCTTACTTGATTCTCACAGTGAATATTAAAAGGAAAAAAAAAAGCTAAGTAACAATAAAAAACTCTTGTTTCTAGCTGGGAGAAGGCAAAATTAGCCATTTGAAATATTCCCTGAATAATTCTCTTATTCATAATAAGGTATTCTCTAAAGTGAAAATACTTTACCAGAGCCTTAGAATAAACCCTAAAGACCATTACCATCTGTGATTTTTAAACACAGCATAACAGATCTTGGATAAAGAGAAATACCCACCTCTACACTTCAAGGACAGGGAATGGAAGTACCAGGGCTGTCTTGGCTAAAGGGTAGGGGAAACAGCCCAGCACTTGGATCATGGTCTTTGACTGCCTCAGAGCTGTGGATGCACTTTGCCCTGGGAACATTCTGTGCAAAGGTGCAGGATGAGAGTGCAGGAGGTATGATAAAGCCCTGCCTGAGGAAGTTCTGTGCAAGGCTACAGAACAACAACAGTCTTGACCTTGGGCCCAGACATTAGCTCTCAGGTATAGAGAATTCTGATCATAACAAGATAACCACAATGTCTTGCAAGCACTGCCAACTTCAAGCCTGCCTGCTTTACAGAAACTCTGGACTATGGGCTTCCATGGTACAGCAGGAAAATAACAGGATGTTCCTAGCACTGCAACAGTATAATAGATACAAAAATGTTTCTAGTTGTGTCATTTTTTAGTGCACAAACAACAGTGTACACTAACTTTCTGTTTGTGAGACCCTATATAATAACCATGCTGAGATAGCTCTGAGTCAGTGTTCCTCCATCAGCAGTTAGGGTCCCACCTGGTCCCAGCTTTCTCTGTATAAGTGTATGTGTGTCTTTCTTGATTCCCCAGTGCCCCTTGCAGGTTTCTAGGGCTCAGTCATCAGGTCGTGGCAGCCAACCCTTCTACCTACTACCATTACGTCATCAAGGTTCTGTATAATAACATGAGATCAGAACTTCAAAACTACACATCTCAGATCTTATGTAAGAAGTATCTAGGCAACTTCTCAAACAATAGGAAAGATAAAACAAAAGCATAAAATGGAAGAAGAAAATAAGAATTGAGATCATCCAAGTGGTGTTTTCTGAATACAGTAGAAAAAGAATTAGAAGTAAATAACAGAATGAATTTCCAAGTATATGCTAATTCATCCAGGTACTCCTTAATAATCAAAAGTCAAAGATGAAAAATAATCTAAGGAAAAAATAAAAGGTGTTATATTCAAATATATGAGATAAAACTGAAGCAGTGCTTAGAGAAAAATTTATGACGGTAAAGTTCATAAATAATCTCAATTTCTACCTTAAAACTGGAAATACAACAGCAAACTAGAATGAAGGCAAGCAGAAAAAAGAAGGGATTTATGTTTAACTGGAAACAAGAGAAAACAGACACTGAAGAGAACAGCATGTATACCAAAGTACTTTCTTAGGGACAGTGAACAGAAAAAATATATCCCTAGTAAGATTTACTAAGAAAAAAGTAGAAGACTCCATTACTAAAATTATGAATACAGGAAGTACTTAACACCTGACCTTATGAAATAAAAATAATATAAAGTAAGATAATACACTGTTGTATGTTAAAATATAAAAGAGCCTAGATGACATAAAGAATGCATCCCAGAGAATATATGCTAGAAGGAAACATAAAATGCAAATGAGCTGGACACATGACACACACCTGTGACCCCAGCTACTCAGGAGGATGTGGATCACAAATTCAAGGCCAGCATGAGCAACTTAGCAAGATTCTGTTTCAAAAAATAAAAAGGCAAATGGGCCAATGACAAGTCTAAAGGAATTCATTATCAAAAGAATCATAAAAAACAAAGCACAGAAACAGATAAGTTCATTGTCCAATACAAAAGTTTTTTTAAAAAATGTACCCATTTTTTTTCACTATTTTCCAAAACAGAGAATTCAGTTCTTCAAAACTCATATGGTGAGGCCAGAATTAACAACGACAAGGATATTTTATGAAAAGAAAACTTCATACAAACAAATTTTATCAATATAGATATAAATTATCTTGAAAACATTTCAAAGAAACTCATTTAACAACATGTAAAACTTATATATTATGACATAGTGAAATTCATTCCAGGATAAACTAGGATCATCATACATAACCATATCTCTAGAATACAGGACAAAAAAAGCAAAGGATCAATAAACATATGCAGGAAAGGGAATGTCTTCATCTGATAAAGGACATCTAAGGAAAACTCACAGGTAACATGATAGTGTATGGTTAAAATATTACATGTCCCCTCTCAACATCAAGAAGAAAGAGGACATCCACTGTTGTTTCTTATATTAACAGTATACTACAAAAAAGAAGAAAAAATACAAATTCAAATCAAAAACAGCAAAACTTTCCATTAGCCATTGTATATTTAAAACTGTTCTAAGAAATCAAGAAAAACAAAACTACTAGAGCTAATTATATTGTAAGATATAAAACCAATATAAACCAGGTAAGTTTTGTAATGAATAGTCCAAAAATTAAATTAAGAAAACCAATTATAACAAAAGCAGAAAAATAATAAAATGTTTGTTGGAATGAATTTAAAAACAAAGTGCCAGGTTTATACACTTATAACAAGACAAACTATGAAAGAAATTAAGGAGGACTTAAGTAAGCAGAAAAATCTCTCATGTTCATAGGTTGCAAAACTTAATATTGTTAATATGGCAATACCCTGAATGTTTTTCTACAGATTTAATAAAATCTCTCAGCATCTATGCTAAAATTCCAGCTGCCTTTAAAAAAAATTCCAACTTCTTCTAAAATTTTTGTGAAAAAGTAAGGATGCTAGCATAACTGAAACAATCTTACATAGATGAACACAGTTTGAGAATTTATATATCTCAATTTGAAAACTTAATATAAAGCTGCCTTGTGTGGTGATAGCATAAAGATAAGCCCATAAATCAATGAAATGGAATTTAAAAACTAGAAATAAACCCACACATTTATGGTCAATTGATTTTTAACAAGTCTTCCAAGACCATTCAATTCAGAAATAAGTCTTTTCAACAAATGTTCCCAGAATGATTTTGTGCCTTTACCTCATACCACATACAAAAATTAACTCAAAATGGAAAAAAAAAAGACCTAAGAAAGAGAGGTAAACCTATTAAACATGTAGAAGAAAATATAGGTCTGAATCTTTAATAGCTTGAATTAGGTGATGATTTCTTAAATATACACCAAAATAATTTATAAAAAAATAAATAAATCAGGCTTCATCGAAGGGTATAACTTTTGCATATCAAAGGATACATCAAAGGAAGTTAAAAGACAAACTCACAGAAGAGAGAAAACATTTGAAAATCAAATACCTGGAGTTCTAGTATCCAGAACACATATTAAAAGCAACTTGCAATTCAACAATAACAAGTAGCACTATTTTAAAATTAATAGAAAATATGAATTTGCATTTTCCTAAAGAAAATATATGAAGAGCCAATAAAATAAAAACATGCTAAACATGATTAGTTATTCAGTCAATGCAAATAAAAACTACAATAGAATGTTTCTTCGAATTCGTTAGGATGGCTGTAATAATGAGACACAATTATAAGAGCTGGCCATAATGGAACCCTAATACATTTGCACTGGGAATTAAAATGATATGGTTATTTTGGGAAACAGTGTGGTAGTTCCCAAAGCTGTTAAATATGGAGTTTATATAAGACTAAGCAATTCCACCCTTTAGACGAATACCCCAAAGTTCTGAAAATATTTTTTACATAAACTTTCACACGAATGTTCATAGCAACCTTATTCCTAATAGCCCCAAGTAAAAACAAAAATAATGTTTCATGAACTGATGAATGGAAAAAAGACATTAAATATACCCACATAATAAAATAGTATTTAGCCATAAAAAATAACAAAACACTGTCATATATTATGACATGTATGAACTTTGAAAATATTGTGCTATGGGAAGAAAGTAGACACAAAAGACCATCATATATGATGGTTTTCATATAATTATATTAAGTATTCAGATTTGGCAAACACATTGCTATGAAAAAGTATATTAGTGGTTGAATAAGCAATTTCTGCTAGTATATAAGATGTGATGACAATATTCTAAAATTACATAGTAGTGTTTGTTGCCAAATTCTGAATGTAATAAACTGCTAGCTTTGCCTTCTAAAAGAATGCACTTCATAGCATATATAAGCTATCTTTTATCCATTATAAAAAATTATAGTAAAATATGATGAAAATACTGCAAACAATTCCAATGAAGGGATACAAAATGTGAATTGAATTAAGTGGACATTCTAGAGGAAATAAAAACAAACTCTACAAAATAATTCACAGAATATGTTCAATACCATATTTGAGGTGTTGGAAGAAAAAAATATCAGTGACCTTGAAATTATATCAATAAAACCATAAAATCTGAGGAACAGAATGGTAAAGAATAAAGAAAAATAAACAGTCTCAGTGTCCTGTGGGAAATAACAATTATATAATAATAAATAGATGTAATGGCCATTCAAATAGAAGAGAGAGAAAAAGGGAAAGAAAAATATATAAAGTAACAATGGCAGAAAGATTTCAAATCTTATGGAAAATGTGAACCTATAGATCCAAATGGTTGTTCCAAATTAACCCCCAGTGGGTAAACTTAAGAATTCAACTCCTAGATGCACCATCATCAAATTATTTAATGTCAGGGGAAAAAAGAGAATATTAAAAGTAGCAAAACAAAAATGATTTGTGTAGGAGAACAGAATGTAACCAACACTGAATTGCTTGTAAAAGAGAGAAGACAGAGCCAGCTGAAATAGGGATGCACTCGAGCTGGAGAGCCTGATGAGGACCTGGCATCCCATCACTTGTTGTCCTTTCATCACCGTTCTCAAACTCTACCACATTGTCTGGACCCTGGAGAGAGCTGAACTTCTCCCAGGACCCTCTCCTCAACCAGTCGTCCACTCCAAGCCAGGAGAAGCCTGCCTTGGTTCCAGACCTGATCACCGAGGTCTGAGTGAGTGTGCATCTGCTGGACATAAAGCCTAAGGCTTAAGACTTTTGAACTTAGCATGCAGAGAGAATGTCTGTCACTAGCCTGTCATGAGTCAGTGTGTTTTGCACTGCTTAGAATTAATCTAGAATTGTTTGCTGTGAATTAATTAATCTAGAATTGTTTGCTGTGAATGGATCATGTCTATTGCCATGCCTAGCATTAAGGATTGTCATTTTCTTGATTAAGAACCTATAGAGTGAATTGTATTGATTAATTTGATTGAATAAAGCATTGAAAGGGGCAAAAAAAAAAGGAAAGAGAGAAGACAGAGGAAGGACATTCAAAATACTAAAAGAAAAAAAAAGAAGGTGGTCAAAATGAACATCTAACAAGTTATACTTCTGAAAGGCAAAACAGTGACTTTTCAAGAGAGGCAAAAAATGAGAAAAATGTACTGCTAGTATATCTGCCTTGTAGGAACAATATGGGAACTCTGCCAGGAAAAAAAGAACACAGGACAGCCACTCAAATTCATAGGAAGAAATGCAGAGCTCTGAAATTGTGGGTTAAAATTCTATTTAAATTTATTGTTTCTCCTTTTATTGGTATTATACCTTATATAAGTGTGATAGATAGGACTATAACAGCACAAGTGTGGAGGGGGAGATGGAGCTATATTTGAACAAGTCTGGTACATTTTACTAAAATTATGTCAGTATTTACCAGAAATAGATTGTCATAAGGTTAAGTTGCACATTTAATTCTCAAAGCAACTACTAAAGACATAAAGTTAAGAAATTGACAGAAGAATTAAACTTGTTCACCACAAATGTTAATCTAACACAAAAAAAAGAGTAAGGGGGAACATAAAACAAAAACAAGATAAACAGAAAGCAATTTAAAAATTCCAAAAATGAATCCAATCATAATGATAAATGCATTAAATGTGAATAAACATTTCAGTCGAAGTGCAGTGGTTGTCAGGGTGAATAAAAATTTAAAATCATTAAATGAAAACCATGATTCCACCTTATACTCTGTACGATTTTAAAATACACATAAATTAAAAATAAAATTATGATTAAAGATGTATGTGGCAAACCATAATCATGTGGAGCTGAAGAGAGAATATTAATATCAGATCAAATATACTTGAGAGCAAGAAATACTTCTAAAGTGAAAGAAGACCATTGCATAATAATAAAGTCACTCCATCTGGAAGAAACAAGGAAGGTATAATAATTATAAATGTACAACAACCTAAAATCCCTCTGTACATGCAGGAAATTATGGAATTATTAATAGTAGAAACAGACAAGTCACAAATTATAGTTAGAGACAGTGGGGAGAAGAATAGAAGTTCAATGGATTAGATAAAGGGGAATGAAGGGGAGGCAGAGGGAATGAGAATAGAAAAGACTGTAGAATGAATGGGAACTAATTTTCCTTTGACCAGTGTAACTCCATATCATGTACAACCATAAGAATGGGATCGTAATTGGAATGGGTTGTACTCCATGTTTGTATAATACCTCAAAATATACCCTACTGTCATGTATATCTAAAAACAACAAATTTTAAAAATTTTCCATGGTTGTTCAACAATATGTCAGAAAATTACTAGATATATGGAAGACTTGTGCACTACTGAACAATTCGATTGAAGATGTCATTATGGAACGTTTCATCCAGTAACAGCAAAACACACATCACGTTTATTTGAAATTGACATCCACATTCTCTACTATAGTGTACAATAAATAAAACAAATCTCACAAAATGTAAATAATTAAAATCATCTAGTCTGGATGGGCATGGTGGAGTCCCACAGACTACTGAGGCTGAGGCAGGCAGATCCCAAATTCAAAGCCAGCAGTTTAGCAAGGGTCTAACCAATTTAGTGAGACCTTGTTTCAAAATAAAAATTAAAAATGGCTGGGCATTCATAAAAACTTAAAAAGAGGAAAGTGCCATTTGGTACCGGGGGAAAAAATGCAGTGTCTTCTCTGATCAAAACATAATTAAATTAGAAAGCAACAACAGAAATATGTCAAGGAAAGTTTCAAAATTAAACCATCTACTTAGACACACACCCTAAATGTAGCACATCAAATTTAGGGAATACAGTAAATGCAGAAAACAGAGGAAATTTTATGACTTTAGACACTTCAATTATGAAAGTAAAGCTTTTGCAAATCAAATATATAAACTTATACATTAAGAAGCTAGAAAGAGATCACTGTTAAACTCAAAGTAAACAGAAGTAAGAAAATGAAAGGTATTATGTCTACAAAAGTAAAATTGAAAGTAGAAATATCAAAAACAAATGAAAAGTTTAATTTTGAAACGATAAAAATACAATTGATAAATTTTTAGCCATACTGACCCTAAGAAACTATACAAGAAAGAAACTACAAAAATCTGGAGGCACAAACATAATTATTGACTACACAAATTAAGAAGAGTAGCAGAAAATTATTAATAGGTTTTTCTTTGCCAGCAAATTAGTGAACTTAAATTGAAGAAAGACATAATTTACTAAAAATGACTCAAAAATTGAAAAGAAAATTGAATAGATTCCTATCAGGTAAAGAAATTAATAATTAAGATTGTTCTCAGAAAGGGAGGCCCAGATTTGGAATGCTTCACTTGGAATTCTGCAAAAATGTTAAGAAATAATATCAGTATTCCACAGATTTTGCTAGGAAATAGAGAAAATTCCCTCCCAACTCATTCCCTTAGACCAGCGAGCCTCATTCTGAAGTGGAAGCCACATGGACACAACAAGAAAACCTCAACTAAAATTCTTTATGAATATTGATGCAAAAAATCCTTATCAACTTATTAGTGAATGAAATTCTGCCACGTGTTAAAATACTATATGATTTAACCAAGTGAGAAATGCAAAACTTATGTAAACTCAAAAGTTACTTAATGTAAGACCACATAGGAACAAAATAAGGAGCATAAACCCAATAATGATCTCAACAGTTACAGAGAATGCATTTGACAAACCCCATACTGATTCATCATGAAAACTCACAGTAAATATGAAAATGAGAGAACTTCTTCTACAAGTTGAATTATATGTAGGATTACTAATGGGAAACATCATAATTAATGGTGGCACAAATCTTTCTCTGTTAAAATTGGGAACCAGGCAAAAATAGTCTTGTCATTGCTATTTGACATTGAACTGGATATTTGAACAAGCAATAAATCACATAAAGAAAACTGAAGGCAAATAGTTTGGAAGAGAAGATGGATAATTACCCTATTTCTCAGAAAATATAATTTGATATGGATAGAATTTTAAATCATTTAGATATAATGATTAAAATTTGATATACAAAAATTGTCTTTCAAAGAATAATCAGAAAATTAATTTGAAAGAAAACTTCTATTCATGTAATTGTAAACAAAAACTAACTACATAGAAATAGTTTTAAAAGAAATGTAGTCATTGAACACTGAAAATTATAAAACATTTCTAAGATAATTTAAAGAATATCTAAAATAAATGGGACTTTTATATTCATGGATTAGAAGACAATGTTGGTAAGAAGGCAGTTGTCTCCTAATTGACCTATAGATTCAGTACAATCTGTATCAAAAATTTAAGAAAGATTTTTGAAGAAGTTGATGAGCTAATCATACAATTTATATGCAAATGCAAAGGAGCCCAAACAGCCAAACAATTTTGTAAAAGAACAAATTGGGAGAAATAAAACTCGTTGATTTCAACTTTCCACATACCAGAAAATTTGAATAAAGAGAGGTATATAGATCAATACAGCAGAATAGAAAGACCAAAAATAAATCTTTGATCCTGCCTTACTTGTTTTCCTTTTTCAGGACATCATAATTCATCCACTGGAAGGAATTCCAACTTTACAGGATAATGATAATTTTAGATCGTTGCCATATATTTCCTACTGTTTCTTTTTCCAAATGAGTTTCTCCTTAGCTAAGGTGCTTCTCCACTTTTTTTTCCAGTTGAGGGTATAGATAAATGTTTGGTATTTATAATTCACTGGGTCATGAAACATCTTTGAAGGACAGAACACCAGCCAGGTGTTCTAGACATCAGCTGGATGCTGTGACTGGTTGTGATTGTGGTCATCACTCTTGTGTTCATGAGTTGACTATAGTGTGGCAAAAGAAGATGCACTCTTGTCTGGTGGCCATATGGTATTACTCCAATGGACCCTGAGGACTCTCTACCTGATGACATTCCCCAATCCACTGGGATGGAATGATGGGTGGGTGCATCATTCTTGAACTTACCTTCCTCATTGAAGACAGATGGAAACTGTCTGACTGGCATCACAAGCCATTGTACATGACTCTTGGATGGGTATTTTTTTTTCTCTTTTTTTTTGAGCCCCATAAGAAGTGCCTACCATCTGTCCACCAATAGGTAAATGAAACTATATGCCAAGGATGACCAACAGACCAGGTAGAAGGGAAATGCTTCCTTCCCCTAAGACACAGGGCATGAGCCTACTGACCCATGTGTTCATTTTGGGCAGTTCTCTGAAATGTTAATACAATGTCAATACAGTGTATGTGTGCCATAGACTTGTTTTTTTAGGGTCTGGTTAACAAAATCTGTCCTAACCTTCATCTGAAACAGAAGTAAGTGTAGCACAGATGTGAGGAATAGAAATTCGTCTCAAAAAAGTGATCTTGAGAAACATGTATTATTACCATGAAAAAAAAAATAAAGCTTATGCCATATAAAAAGTCTATTCAAGTTAGGCGCAGTGGCACATGACTATAATCCTAGCAGCTCAGGAGGATGAGGCAGGTGGATTACAAGTGCAAGTCCAACCTAAACAACTTAGTTAGGTACAAAGTAACTTAGCCAGACTAAACAAAGCTCTGACAGGAGAATATTGGGGAAAATCTTATGACATTGGACTTGGCAGTGATTTCTTCAGTATTGCATCAGGAGCACAGGCAACGAAAGCAAAAAAAGATACATAAATTGGACTACATAAAATCAAAATCGTTTTGAATCAAATGGCACTTTCCTCTTTTTAAGTTTTTATGAATACCTTATACATAGTATTGAAGTTCATTTGGACATAATCACAGATGCATGTAGGATAGTTTGCTCCACTTCGGTCCCCAATACTTTTCCCTCCACTTCTTCCTCCCCCTGCACCTCTTCCTCTACTCCACTAGACTTACTTCTATTTATTTATAATTTTAAAATTAGTACTCTCTAGATATACATATAGGTGGAATTCATGTATTTTGTCAATATCATCCCACCCTCCCATTCTTTTCCAGTCTCTCCTATCAGCCCCTGAGCCCCCTTACCCTTCTCCAGTGACCTCCCTTCTATTTTTATTGGATACGCCTGAATTTCTTTTCCTTATTTTGATCTAGTTTTCACATATGAGAGAAAATATTTGACGTCAAAGGGCACTTTCAGTAGAAGGAACGTAACCTGCAGAATGGGGAAAACATTTGCCAATACAGGTGATCAGAGGTTAGTATCTAGAACATAAAAAAGAATTTCTCCAACTCAATAACAATAACAAAAACAAACCAATGGATCAAAAAATCTGCAAGGGGGCTTTGAATACATATTTCACCAAAGAAAATGTACAAATTGCTCATGAATAATAAAGAATATAAAGATCTTCAACATCACATCTTTAAAGAGTAAAAACCAAAACCACATTCACATTCTGTGTTCATCCTCGGGTAACCATTCTTTTATTCTTTACTTTTAGGGGATCACCTTCTGTAGATTATAAATATAATTGAGATTATATGGTATTTGTCTTTCTGTGTCTGGCTTATTTCACTTAACATAATGCCTTCCAGGATCATCTGTGTTTTTACATATGATAGAATTTCATCCATTTTATAGCTGACAAGAATTCCATTGTGTGTATATATATATATATATATATATATATATATATATATAATATTTTCTTTATCCATTTATCCACTGGATAGAAAATTCTATTGATTCCATTTTGTGGCTATTATGAACAATGCTGCTATCAACATGGGAGTCCAGATATCCCTTCGATACACTGATTTTATTTCCTTTGGGTATATAATCAACAGTGTGATTGCTGGATATAGGGTAGATATATATTTGTTTTAATTTTTGGGGACCTACCATATTATTTTCAATAATGACAGTATTAACTTACTTTTGTATCAACAATGTATAAGCGTTTTCCTTTCTCCACATTTATATCAGCATTTTTTTCTTTTTGATTTTAACCATTCAAATTCAATAAAGTAATTCTTCCTTGTGGTTTTGATTTGCATTTCACTGATAATATAATGATGCTGAAATTTTTCATATACCCACTGATGTTTTTGTTTAATAATTTGATCTGCAACTGGTTAACTTTGTAGATATGGAATATATATATATATATATATATATATATATATATATCTTTATTTATAGAAATTAAATTCCTAGGTCAAATGTTATGCACATCTGGAAGCTTGTGGGCACAACTTCACAATAAAAAGTATGACTTTAAGATACTATGGCCACCAGCCAGTACTTGCACAAATTATATAATATGGGTGGCATTTTAATTAATGAAAGTCTATTTATAATTTTGTAAAATTTAATAAGATACTTCAAACTTATTCAATGAATTGGCTTTAGGAGGTTATTACTCCAATGATTTACCTTAAATGAATTATTCATGTTTTTTGAAGAATAAAATTTAATTTAGGCATGCTAAGTCTAAGAAAAATGTATATTGTTCTATGATATCCAAAGTGGTGACTTGCCTTTAAGGAAACTGGTGCTGTGGAAAATTGGCCATAGTTCACAAACAGGCAGCTTTTAATGGTTTCTTAGGGAAAAAAAAGGGGGGGTAGGACCCTATTCCAGAGGCTACAGCAAGGTAACTCAATATTGAAACACAAGAAAGATGGCAGATGGCTTCACCTACCTCCCCAATATGCACATGATTTTGTAGAGTTGGTAAAATTCTGAGACAAAATCAATCTGAAGCAAGTTGCTCAAAGACAGAATGAGGTTCATGCTACCAAACCACCAGTGAGTGTAAAACATAAAAATCAAAGTGACAGCTGGTACAAAAAGAAATATCAAACACTGACACCCAAAAATGAAGCAACATCCAATTTTAACTAGAGGAAAACAGAAAAATTCTGGATGGTGGCCTTATTTTAAAAAGTAATGAACATGCACAGGTTTTTCTTGTCATTTCCTAAACCTTTAACTATTATTTTTTTATCATATTAGATTTTTATAAATGATCGATAGATGATTCAACATATATAGAAAACAATAGAAAATATACAAATATTACCACATTTTACATAAGGTCTTTGAGAATCTTGGATTCTGGTATCCAAGGGGTCCTGGAAACTATCCCCCTCCTACAGAGAGGGTTGATTATATATCAGAAGAAAAGAGTAAAATGGGATATAAGCAAAGGTCAATATATAAGTTGCTTATTGTATTAATGTGACCTTGTAGACAATGTAAATATCCAAGGGTTTGATGTGGATGCACATGGGAGGTGCTGTCAGGTACAGGAGGGCTCCCCCGGGGAACCACGTGTCTACACTCAACATGTAAGCTGACAAAGGCTAAAAGCAGCTTGCTGACACCAGGAAGGACCAGTCTGGGATGACGATTTGCACCATGTCCCTTGCCTTGCTCTCTCCTCTGGAAGGCCCTTTTAAGACAGTTTCTCAATCCTGCTGGTTCTGAGGGGCCTGGGGCTCAGGCTTCAATGTCATCTGCACTTGGGTGCTCTGAAGGACTCCCTTTGTTTCCTTGTTGTCCTTTTCAGTGTGTCGTGGGGTCACAGAGCACTGGCAGCTATGGTGTATGCCTCTTCTGCTACCTAAATCTAAAAATGATTCCTTGGTAATGATTAGGCCTTACTTTTGAGGACTACAAAAATTCCAACAGGAAATTTCTGTCCAACCCCTGCATAGCTCCTAAGATTAGTGGTGTCTACAGGACTACCTCGCTCCCTTATGAATTTACTGGTCATTGTAGTCAAATGTATGATAGGTTCCTGTCTTTCCCTTTCTCAGAGACTTACTTAAGAAAACTTAAATTACAGATAATTTCTCTGTCCTTTCTAAATGTGCTCATGTCTTTTACAACATAGATCTTATGGATGTGGGAACATTCATTTGCAATGTAATCAAGAAGGTGAGGACCCTGAGTCCCAGTCTCTGGGGATGTATAGGGGTCTAAGGCCCATGATAACTGGCTGATGGACACAGATGGCCTGGTCATCTCCCTAACCTGCCTTAATCTAGTCCTGTGGCACACTCCAGGATTTAGTTGCCTCCAGGATGGCTTTTGTTTTGGCCAGTGGAACTTAGTCACATGGAGATCTTTCCCTCACAATAATAGAACTGAATAAAACTGCCTTTAACTAAGTCCCATTCTCTTTCTCTTTGACATGTGAGTGTGAGCTCCACCCCTCCTCCCAACCACAGAACATCTGCCACTTCCTTCCTACCCAAGCTGCTTCTTTCTCCTGTGCAGGAACACAAACCAGAGGACCCTTCTAAGTCAAGGAAAAATCCAGTGTTTGATTTAGTATAATGACTTAGAAGTTAGTATTCTTTGATGTGACTGAGGTGTGCCCGTGCTCTTGAGTGTTCAAACCTCAATCTCAAGTCATTATGTAGTCTAGGTGACCGCCCCCTGCTGTGTAAGTCTGCTTACCAGACCAGCTGCCATGCTATTTATGTCATCCCTGGGGAGTCTGTGTGACCATGGTGGGGACGGCACAATTATTGTATCTGTTTTCAATATCTTAGGAGACAGGTGGACATGCTGTAGGCCTAGCTCTCAGGACTATGCAAGCTCTGGCATCAGCTCCACTGCCTATCTCCATTTCATACTGAATGTAATGACATATATGTGTACCCCTGTATCTATGATGCATGGTTATGTGATATGTGTATGTTTGTGTGCATATAAAGTCGATAGTAGTTCACAAATAAGTAGATTTTAATGTTTTTAATGAAATAAGAAATTGTCACAAAATGACTCTGAAGATTGCATAAAAATACTAAATCACATCACTTACACTCCCACTATGCAAATGGTTTTGTAGATTTAGTGAAATTCTAAGATTAAAAAAAACCAAACAAACAATAAATAGTCCAAAGACAGAATGGGGTTTGCATTACAATAAAAAATCATAGTGACAGCCAGTACAAAAAGACACAGGAGACATTGACACCCTAAAGGCAATATCCACCCACAATCAGAGAAAAGCAGAAAACTTCCAGATGTTGGTACTGCTGATCGGTGACATATATGTGTGTTTATTTATTTATGCATATACAAATACATATGCGTGTTATACGAAATATAGAATAGTCTAAATATGCATATATTTCCATATATGATTTCTGTGTGTATATGTATGCACATTTACATACGTGTATACACATGCACACGCACACTCATGTAGATATGTAGATATAAAACACACACACACACACACACACACACACACTTGTCTATCTTTAGATCCAATTTAAACATTTGAATACTCATGGAAAGCTCAGCAGAGAAGGAAGAAGAGCTGCAGTGTAGGAGCAGGCTGCTCTTTGGGGGAAGTAAATGTGCAGATGTGATGGAAGTTGATATCCCAATAGTCTCCCAGGACTTCACTAGTTCACCCTGTTTCTCATTTTAATTTCCAAAATATGTCAGAGATGACATTGCTGTTTGACAAAAACAATGTGATAATTATGTGAGGCATCCCTGTAGGTCATAATTTCCAGAAAAGGTAAAGGTGATTCTTTGCTATATTTAAATCTACTGTGATGAATGATAACACTGCTCCATCTGCATTTTAATGATCACATCATTTTCATATAAATCACTGTGTTCACAGGGAACACAGTTCTTTGTTGCGCCCACCTGCTGTGAGAATGAGATTTTTTAAAAGTGAAGTTTCAATTGTGCCATGAGTGTTGTTCCTCGGAGCTCTGAAGTGGGTCATTCTAAACCTGAAGAAGAACTTTTTGCCACGAATTCTCCATGGATCTGTCTGTACACTAAGCTGGATAATAGCCCCTATCTGTCTTAGATTAAGTCCTTTTTAAGTAAGAGTTAGAAACTATGCAAAATGGGAAAAATTAATGATAGTCTAAAATGCTGTTTCAAAATATGTGTCTATGTCTTGTTATTCGTCAGGTTGTGGAGGCACACTGGGATTTTAGAATAGCTTTCAACAGGAGAGGTATGCTTGCAAAACCTCATGTAGCTATGGCAAAGAGAGCTGGTAAATACAGTATATGTTGATATATTTTGGAATCTTAAGAGTCAGGGGTGTATAACAAGCAGTATATTTTCTGTTGAATTTACACTAGACATATTTTTAAGTTAAACTAGAATTGAAGGCAAAAAGAAAAAAATGATGCAAACATCAACTTCCAAAGTCACAGAAATCAGGGTTGCCATCATATAAATTGCAAAAAAAAAAAAAAAAAAAAAAAAAAAAAAAACCACAAAGCAAACTTTGGAACTTTGGAGTTAAATGGTATTACTGTACTTCAAAAGAATCTGTGAGGGAAACCAGGTCAGCCAGCCACACAGAAGCCAACGAAAGGGCCCTATTTTGCTTTAGATCTCACCTTCTAAGAATTATTACTTAAATGTTACATCCAGTAATCAGAATGCTGTGTGTGTGTGTGTGTGTGTGTGTGTGTGTGTGTGTAACTGGAGATTGAATCCAGGGTCTGTGTCTACCAACAGAGCTATATCTCCAGCTCAGAATGCATTTTAAAATGGTGCTTGTTTGAGTATTGTTTTGTGTTTGGTTGACTATGTTTCAAATACTATAGGAGAATGTGGTGTATTTATCCACAAGCAATAGACTGTCAGCAAGTCAGTCCATTCCAAGGCAGGAGATGGAAGGAAAACAGGAAAAACAATAAGGAGCCCTGAGGTGATAGCATGGTACAGGGTCTTTGACATTTAAATCATAACTTTAAAAATTGTAATTCCAATACTACTTTAGATCTGTAAACACAGGCTGATTCTAGCACTATTAAAATAGCAAGAAAGAGAGCCATTACAAGGTTTCAGAGAATATTGCTTCTTGCTAAAAGCCTAGTGACCCAGTGTTGGTTCTGTGTTAAATGTTCAGATTTTGAGCCGCACAATTGATTGTCAGGGTTGGGGAAGTCAATTAGGGAAAGCACTGCAGGAGGATGGCTCTTGCAAGTCCCTGACCTTGACTTGCCTGGGTCTAATGAAACAGAACAGACATCTTTGAACTCAGAGAACTTCGGTGGGTGCCATTGTTGATTTCTGCTCCTGTAAGGTTCATGTAGTAACATTATCTTAAGTAAGATAATTGTAGGCTAAGCAATAAACTGAAAATACAGAAATGTTTAAATGATCAACATAGATTTTTTGAAAATTATTATGAAAACGTTTATAGTAACTAAGGTTTAGATAGGAATTTATAATTTGTCAAGATATTTCCCCGGTATTTTCCTGTCTTTTCTTAATAGATAAATAAAAATGGGTATTTTTCAGCTTGTGATTAATTTTTCCTAGTTATTTCAATAAACATGAAAAAACAAATGATACATTTTTGGAAGAAATGGATTACACATTTGGACAACTAACACCAAACTAGCAAGTAATTCTTAAATCTCCACACAAACAATCCTTTCTTCATTACATTTTTTTTCCCTCCCATTTTCTCAGATCTTTTTACATTCCCCATTCTTTTCTTTTCCTTCTGATCTGATCTTCTCTTCTAATATCTTCTTAATATCAACATGTATATGCCAACTCTAAGACCTTTATATAACATTTAAGAAATATCTGACAATGCCCTGGAATATAAGGAATGTTAAAATAGAACAGAGTCAATTTTCATCAACTTTGACAAGGAGACATTTGTATTAACCAGGAATCTTCCGATTTGTTTGAATATCTAAAGAGTGTGTTTCTAAGCAATTATTAAATCAGATCTAAGAATGTGGCAGTGCATATAGATTGGATCTTCACTTCTGAAGTTCAACTTTGGACCATTTTTTAATTGCTCCAACATAACTGTAACATAAATACAAATACAGAGCATAATGAATAATTATGTGGGAAATACTGAATTAGCCCATGACCTAATAGGAAACAGACATTACCAGAGCTCCAGAAACCTTCTGTGTTCTTTCAAACACTCTTCTACCTCACTAGATATAACCTCTCTTAACCTTTGTCATAATTAACTCTTTGATTTCTTTATAGTGTTTTCCTGTAATATGCATATTTTAAAGATTCTGTGACTTTTCCTGTTTAGCATCTTATAGATCACAAACTATAATTATTCTTTCCTGTCTTATTCCTTTTACTCTATAATGTGTCTATAAGAATTTTTCCTGTTGTTTCTATAGTTCATTTATCTTTATCACCAAATACTATTCTAATCTATGAATGTACAAAGATTATTTATCCTTACTAATATCTAGGAAAATTTGTTCTCTTTCCAATTTAGTGCTAATATAAACAATGAGAAATTAGAAAGATATAGATGTGTATTGCCTGAAATGCATTGTCTAATTTCAAATAATTCCTTCACAGCTTTGTGCACTCTGAAGTCCCTTCTCTCCTTCTATCAGTGTTGGTCTCTCTGGCTATGATTAGATGGCTCAAAGGAGAAAATGGTACTCCAAAGAATATAAGAGTCTGCAGCTCTGCCTTGGGTTCTAGCTTGCTAGCTCGTCTGCTCCAATCTCTCTGTCCTCTCTGTCTCTCTCCTCCCCTCTCCCTCTTCTCTTTCCCTCTCTCTATCAGATTTCTCATTCTAGAGGAAGCCAGCTTCCATGTTGTAAGCAAATCTATAAAGAAGCCCACATGTCAGGGAACTGAGGCCTCTGACCAATAGCTAGTGAGGAAGTGAGTCCCCCCCTCACCCAAATAAATACAAAAATGGGTTTAAAAATGGATTTTCCTATTCAGCCTCAAGATAGCTGCCATTCTGTCCTGAAAGATAGACTGTAGCCTCATAGGAAACCATAAACCAGAAAATTTATGCCAGATTCACGACCATGAGAAATTATATATAATAATGTGTGTTATTTCAAACTTCTACCTCATGGGATAAGTTTTATGCTATAATACCAGGATTGAAATCGTTGGACCATACATTTTGTGTATATGAAATTTAAAAAAAAATTGTTTTCTGATCCTTTATAACATCGGTCTTATTGAACGTTAGTATTGGTAGAATTTTGTTTTTATTTTAGAGTATCTTGTGCCTGTAGAATAGTGTCTTAGCATAGTTTTAATGTTTATTTTCCTGATTATTAATGAAATACTGACCTTTTTGCTATCCTCACTTCCCATTTGGGTCATTCTTTTGTTAAATAATTCTTCAAGTCTTTTATCTGGTGGAATATAAAAATATTCTCCCTAACAAATTTTAACTTTTGGATTGTCACATTTAGGTATTTATATGCAAATAATTTTATTCATATGATAAGAAGTATGAATTGTTTTTTTTTTATCCTTACAGATACCTATTTGCTGAAAAGTTGTCTGTTTTGATTTGGATTTCTTTTTTCTTTTCTTTTCTTTCTTTCTTTTTTTTAAGCAAATGCCCTCAGGGCAAAAGCAGTTTTGAATGCTGGTCTTTAAAAGATTTGTCCTTACCAATAGACTTTGGATTGATAATTTCTTACCAGCTAGTTAGCTTTGGGGAATCCATAAGAAGCATTTAGATAGGTTTTGTCTGTGAATTTCATGTAACATTTTACATTGTCTTTAGTGAAAGGGTAGATCTGAATTATTTAATCTCCCATAGCTAGAATAAATTTCTACTCAACCATTTCAAGATTTAGAGTAGAGTAGCTTTTAAATTAGATATTATCTGGTCTGTCTAGTTTCAGGGTCTATTAGCTTCAGCACCTTATCCTGTATTATTGAATAGTAAAAAAGGTCTTTCAAAAAGTCAACCTCTCTGATATTGAAAAAAATCATTAAAAGTACACGATAGAAACATAAATTCAATTGACATAAAAAAATTATTATGTATATTTTCTTCTACATTTTTACTATACACACAATAATTTTGACTAAAGAACCTGCACATAAGTGTGTCTTTCAGTAGTATTTCTTCCTCTTCATGGGTCTATAGAGGAGACACTGGGCCTGCCTCTGAACTTCAGGTTGATCTGGAAAGCTCTCTGCATCTTTATCCTCCGAGTATCTACAGGACCAGTGGGATGCTGGATTGAGTTAGTGTCCTGGTAGTAGCAGAACATTCTGGGGGGCATTTCAAGCTTTTGCTCATGTTACTTCTGCCACAGCAATGTTCATCTGTTCATAGAAAGTCTCACGAAGCTGGGAAAAGTCTTGCATCTTTATTAAAAAGAACTGCAAATGATGGGAAAAGTGCAGTAAAGAACCAGACCAGTGATTCAATTTATCCAAATACACAGACTCAGTAGAAAACCAGTGTTGTTCCTAGCACACAAACAAGGTTTAGGCAATACATGGTCATTTTTCAAAAGTTGTTAAGTTAGGATGATTTTTAAAATCATATTTATGATATTTTAATTTTTCTATGAAGAATATTTAAATTGGATAACATGATTCTTAAAACTCTATAAAATACTATAAAAATATAACAAACTCTAAATATATGTCAAATCTTTTGAAAAATCACTTGACAGCTATGTTGTTAGACACCAAATGGTATGTGTAAATTACAATCATAGAACGTCAGATGTTTCCATATGTAATATATAGGGTCATTAATCATATATTTTGTCTTGTATGAATCTTTCAGAGAGCCCACACATTCCAATAATTGAATATATCCTTGTAAATAATGTTATAATGTTGTATTACTTCTTCTATTTGTCTTTTTTCCTCTCTTCTATTTGAGCAGATATTGTGGTATTGCTTCTAAATTAGAACACAAATGTATAGGATCCAAACATTAGCAGTCCAGAATCCTAAATTGAAGAACTTCAGGTCCAAACATCCAGAGTAATTTTTGCAAAGCAGATCTTTTTTCCTTTTTGCTTCTCAAGATAACTAAAAACTTCAGGCCACAGCCAGTGAAGTGACACAGCTATTTATGATATTGAAGTTTTTTCTGACAAAACTTTGGCTTCAGTTAGCAGTAAGCCTCAGGAAATGAGCAACTTAAACCAGATTAAGTGGTACTAGAGAAAGAATCATAGGATGACTTCATTCACAGACCCAGAAAGTTTACAAAAATATATGAAAATGACTTTGAAATTAATGGAAATATTTATAATATTGTCTTGATTATTAAAACCTAAATAATGTGACCATCATTCCAGCCATAAGAAGGAAGGTCCTTCTTACAAACATAAAACAGTGTTGAGACAGTGCATGATGTAGTACAAAAAGAAGGTCTTTCCCAGAAGTAGAAGTGGAAAAGGTTTCTCCAGCATCCGGAATTGAAGATAGAGCCTAGGGCTAGAGCATGCAGGGGGATGGTGCTGCCTGACTTGCAGTTTCTAGAATTTTATTTTAAGACTCTCATAAGAGAGTTTTATGAGATAAGGTCTCAGGCTTGAGAAAAGTGGAAAATTGGAATGCAAATTCTTTCATTAAGGAGCAATCTCAAGAGGGACTAAAAATCTTTAGCCACTGGTCCAGGAGGACAACAAAGTAGCTTTGTTGGAAAACACATCCAGAAAATTCTCACATAAAAACCTAATTCTCTGGCTTTGTATTGGTTGCATGCAAATTTACCATGATTATTGTGTATGAGAAACCCCAGTTTAAGAAAATCTGGTCTATATCTATTAATGATACTTTTGGGGATCTACAGAGAAAAAATGCCCCCGCATTCCCAACTAAGAGGAGTTTGCATTTAAACATTACAAACACAAGAGGGAAACAATCCACCTGAACTAGCAAGTGGAACAAATAGAGAATTAGCACTGCATGGACACAGGGGGCTCAGACAACAATATGAATAGAAAGGCAAAATAAATGTTTACAGTGCTTACAGAAATGTAGTTAAGCAGTCCTTTAAAAAAAGAGATTATTATATAAAGAGAGTTTTATAAAGAATAAAGCATAATTTTGTGAAATGCAAAACAGTCGATAAAATATAAGAGCCACTGGGTGGGTTATAACAGGTTAGATACATATGAAGAGAGAATCATTGAACTGGAAGAAAGGCTTACGGAGAGTCACCTCAAGAATATGGCACAGTGAGAAAAGCTCATAGGCATTGATTCATTTCATCCTCACTTTAAGTCTATGAGGAGAATGCTAGTATAATCCCCATTTCAAAGATGAGGTAATTGAGGCAAAGGAAGTTCCAAAAAACTTGGTCTTCACTCATCAAACCTGAGAGATAAAGAGTATTAGACTCTGAGGGTTAGGGCTATGCCCAGATTTTAACCACTTAGTCAGGATGTACTTCTAGTCTTTTATGGTTACATCTGGAGTTTACATAAATTATATATTGTTTCTAAACAAGTTGCAGATTGACAACAATCTGTCTTCCTACAGAACATAGGAAACTAAAAGTGATTTAGCCATCTATTTAAAGGATTCATTAAGCTCTAAGTCTTTACCTCTTAATATTACTTGGAAAAAAATTTCAATTTACACTTTTAACATTAATTATGATACCTTTGATAGAGTTTGTAGTAGAAGTATCTTGATATTTTATCCCTACCTGCAATGCTAATAAAGAGCTTCTTTTCTCTCATATCTTTCCTTCGGATTACCTTCCTTTTATCAGGATGTATTGCTATTTGGTGATTGAAGATGATGGGATATCTTTACCACTATTTATAACTATTCTTTGCCCTCTGTCTTGTGTGATGGTTATTTGGTGTGAATTTCTAGATTTATTGGTTTTTCTCAGCACTCTTGGCAAATATTAATCCTTTGCATTTCATCATCTATATAGCTGGTAAATAACCAACATGTATAGTCTTTTAGATCCTAAATGTATAGTGCATATGGTAAATTTACTTACTTTCCACTCTGATGATCCTAAGCTTGGACTTAGATTTATCACTATTGGAAATCAGAGAGCTTTTTAAAAATTTTTTATTTATTTATTTTTATTTTTAAAAATTTTTCCTATGTCTAGAAAATCTTAACTATGACTCTCTTTTTTTCTCCATTTTATTCACTTGGTAATCTAAGTAGACACAAACTAGAGTGTCTCAGTATATTTTCTATATATATATTTTTTAACAATCCTTATATTCATTTCATGCCTGCGTTTCTTTGTTTCATTCTGGGTAGTGCCACATGCCCATGTTATAATACTATAAATTCTTTCTTTCACTAAGACCAGTTTAATTTTGGCTAACATACCAATTGACTTAAAAAAAATCATGGCTATACTTTTTCATTTCAAGTATTCCTGCTTATTTCTTTTAAAGAGGTATTTTTGTGGTTTCATTTCTACTAATTTTTTAGATGAGAATTCCTTGTTTAGTTTTGATAGGTATTATTTATAAATCAATTCTCTTTGGCATGTTAGTCATATTTAGACTTAGCTATTCTTAGGCTTAGCCATTCTTAGACTACTCCATTGAACAATTTTTTGGATCTGATATATATCTTGTCAACTGCATTTTTTGGCAATAGTTTTTATCTTTATTGATTTGGGACAGTGTTTTTAGATTCATGTTGAAAGGGTGGTATTTTGTGTGTGTGTGTGTGTGTGTGTGTGTGCACATTTACTGTGAGTTTATACATACCTCTCTAGTAGCTTCCTATTTGATTCTTTCTCCTTGATAGTTGATTCTTAGAATGATGGTTTGGGTCTCCTAACCCACAGTGATAACAAAAGTAAGTAACAGTTACTATGTGCTTCCAATAAGTGATTTATCTGTATTAACCCACTTCATTTCTAAATTGAACTCTCTGATGTAGGCACCAATTTTATTCTCACTTCACAAATGAGTAAAAAAAGTTTAAATAATATTCTAAAGGTCCGTAAGATGATAAATGCTAGAGTCAGGATTTGAACACAGGCATCCTTGCCCAAATGTTCCTTTGCTTAATCATTCTGTGAAACCTGAAATTTGGGGATAGTAGTGATACAGTTACTGTGAGTGGTTAAGCTCCTCCCTCCCTATTGACAGAGCTGTGTCTGGAGCATCCAGCTTCATGGGTCACAGTAGATGTTAATTTCATGCCATCCTCAAGTTTTCAGCTCAGGAGCTGGGCAACTGTGCAGAAAACTGGTTCCAATCTGTAGGGGTGGATTCCAGTAGACTTTTGTGTGGATTGCCTTTTTCTTTCCTAGATTTCCTCATTAGCCACATTAAGCTTTCTAACCAAGTATCTTGTTGCTTTATCTGCACTTAGTATTTGGCACTTTGATGTCATTTCTGCTGAATAGAGTTGTTGGTAAACTTGTTTTTTTTGTTGCAGCATAAGCTCATTGTTCTATTTGGACTGAAGTCTTCAAGATCTCTCTCTCTCTCTCCTAGGTCTTTTCTTCACCACTAGGAAATCAGTATTTGGAGAACTTCCAGTGTCTTTCATTACAGATTTGCTAGTTACATGACTGCAGCAATATTTTAAGAGGCAGCAAAAGAAAAATTCTTTCAGTGCCTCAAAAATTTTGAAAGACTAGAATCCTCGCTATAATATTTTTGTCCTAGGGAGGGATGAAGCCAGGGGTTTTGTACTAAATGAGCTGGGAGACTTTGCAGAGATGAACCATTATGACCTCTTTTTTTTTTCTTCTAATTTTGCTTAGAGCTTCTCTACTGTCCATTGGATGTAAAGGCACAACTAAAGTTCTCTAGACACAGCTTGTCAACTACGTAGAATTTGGATAAACTCCCTCATTCTCCCCATTCCTCTCTGACATTATCTACCTAATCAAACTTTTTTCCAATCACTATACAATTGTCCTCTTATGTATACCCCACAGGTAACCAAGTGACTACTGGTGCCAGATATCAGCTGAAATGTCACCATTATAATCCATTCCCGAGGCTTCATTTAAATTCTTTCCCCTTCCTATCTTAAAGTGAAAACATTGGTTTAGTAATACATGGGATCTGAATTTCATAACTTTGCCTTCTTCTGGTTGAGCTGATTCTTTTTTACTAATTTTGATATTCCATAAGAAATAATCTTACAATACTCCTTAAGTACCTTCTAATCTATCTCCAGACTCTTCATTTGATCCACTAATCCTATAGATGCTCTCATATGTACAGGTTCAGTATTCTTATGCCAAAACTTCTTGGGAGAAGAAATGTTTCAGATTTTTTAACTTTTTTTCAGATTTTGGAATATTTGCACATATATAAAGAGGCATTTGGGGAACAGAACCCAAGTCTAAGCATGAAATTTTTAATGTTTCATATATATTTTATGTACATGGTGTAAAGATAATCTTATACAATGTTTTTAGAGTGCCTGCATTTATGCTGAGACCTATCAAATGAGGAAATTTCCACTTGTAGAAGGATTTACATACTCAACATTTTCTGATTTTGAAGTATTTCAATTTTGTATTTTTATATTAGGAATCCTCAGTTATTTACTAGAATGATCTGTGCCTCAAAACATTCTTTTTGTCATGCCCTGTGAGTAGTTCCACCCATGAGGACAATGTTCCAGAATATTCTTCAGCATTTAAATGACAAGTACTACCAGAAACGCATTTCCCACTAATTTCCTCATCTGGCTCTAAAATTAAGTTTGGCACACATGAGACTGAAGGGAAATCTCATGTGAGATGCACAGGATAGCTCATGGAGGCCTCCCCCAAACTTAACCCCATCCTCCTAGTCATCCTAAGAGACTGAATTTTCCTTCAACAGCTGGACTAATGGACATGCTTTTCAGGTTCTCTGCATTCCCAAGACTGTCTTATTCATTAGAAGAGGAATAGCTCTTATATTGAAGAGGCTGTTATTTGATTAAAACTAAGAATTAGTTGTTGGACTTTGAAATTCAAACAAAGGAACTCAGAAGCCTTGTAGCTTTGGGAAAATCTGAAATTCTCCTTATTCCCTCATGGATAAGACTTTTCTTTGCAACAGTGGGACATATAAGCTCTCCAAGCACCTGTTTGGAAGACACAGTACCCATCTTGCTTGAATTAGCCTTCCTAATCTAACCCTGTTCATTTTTACTAGTCAAGTAGTAATTCAAAGAAAATTTGGTATGGACAGCAAATATTTCTTGTAGGAATCAAGCTTCATTGCTTCCTGTTCCTAATATCTCATTACCTCACAAATCTTACTACTTAGATCTTGTTCCCAGAAGAAAGTTGGAAGTCTCAACAGCAGAAACTACAAAGACCTAACACATTTGTTTTAAAGATAAAAATGTTAACTTCAAACAAAACAACTACTCGGAAATGTTTCTTTACCTCCCTAACTATTTGCTTTAAAGAACAACACCCAAATGGAACAAAAATTATCTATTTGGGACAAAAATTATCTATTTGTATGCATCTCCTGAGTTGATCACTAGTTAATATTAGTTGTTGCAACATAAAATCAAATTACGTATAAATGATAATCAGTGGGCATTCTCCAACATTATAGAAGGTGCTTATGGTACATCTGTTGTTATTAAAGTAGACATGTTAATATTCAACCAGGGAAAATGTCTACAAGTTGCTGATACTTGTTGTATCATTTTTTTTTTCTGGTTTTGGTACTGGGATTGAATAAAGGAATACTTTATCAATGAAAGACATTCCCATTCCTTTTTATTTGTTATTTTGAAACAGGGTCTCAGTAAGTTGCTTGGGCTTTGATAAGTTGGTGATGCTGGCTTTAAACTTACAATTCTCCTGTCTTAGCCTCTCCAGCTACTGGAATTACAGGTGTGCACCATCACACCTGGATTACAAACGCATTTAAAATGCACATAAATGGACCTAGATATAACTTAGTTTGGGATGTCACATCTTAAATCCACTTTCAATTGCATTCAGAATCTCAAGGATAACCATAGAAGTGAGGTATTTTAATTGAATAATTAGCAAACTATTGTGGTTTAAAAGCTTTGAGAAAATATATTGAAACGCAAATTATTTATTGACATTTTAATCTAACTTTAATACTTTCCTTGGTTTTGCTGCTCGACAATTTATTCCTCCGATGTATTACACACACACAAAAAAATGCACATCCTCTGGCTAGCTCTACGCTACTAGGCCTGTCACAGATTTGACCCCATTTGGAAGCCATTCTCTTTTCTGTCCTTCATATCCGTACTCTCTTTCTAGATTTTCTGTCAGTTGTCTCTCAGTTGTCCACCACAATCAAAGACCAGCCCGGTACATATGGAAGCTGTAATGTTACTTTAATAGAGCTTCTGTCATTCTTCCTGCAGTAGTGAGAAATTGGGTTCCTGTTCTCAACTTGAAATACCTACTTAATTCTATCACCGCTAGTTTGCTTCAGTAGTAATATTTGCTATTTTATTAATGTGATAAAAACAACTCCACAGTTATAAAAACTGTGAATGCCAGAGGTTTCTGCTTCCACTTCCTCTCTTCATTAAGTAGAGATCACAGTTCTAAACTGGCACAACAATGAAAGAACTGTTGGGTTCAATTATCTGCCTAAGAACTCTGACTGGCCTATCCCCTACATTGAGGATGGCCAACTCTGCCTGATTCCACCTCACAACTTGCAAGTACAGCAGCCATTTGTCTGTGATCTTTATCAATACCTAGGCTATCTCAGGTGCCCTCCCTGTAGATGAGAGTCCTATGAAGGTTACTACTGTGATAAGTGTTGTGGTCATTCCTTCATAGTGAATGACTGGATATCATGAATGACCTCCATTCATCTTTATTTCTTGAATTCTTAAAAAGTTGTAAGAGACTTACTGTGATGAAAGTCACTGTGATAAAACTATTTTCTCAGTCTGTGATCTTCCTCCTATTTATAAATCACATGTCCCTCAACTTCAATTTTTGTCAAGGGACAGTTTTAATCCTGCCTCCTCACGTAACCTAGAACCTAAGAAGTCCCTTCTTGAACTATCATAATCATTCTTACATGATTATGTTACCTAATGACAAGAGCTCTTCCAAATAGCCTATATGCTTTTGTGTACTCTCATGTCTGACCTACCTCATGATGCCCTGATAGAGCAGATCCCAGGCTTTGAGTGAGGTGTTCTGTATCAGAACATTGGCTCCATCTTGTCAGAGCTATGTGACATTGGACTTTAATTATGAATCTGCATTATAGGGTTTCTACTAAAATTAAAATAGTTTTGGCATATAACAACATATCAAATAATGCTAGCACATAATAAGATCTCAAATGCATTTATTTCATTATCATTATTGTTTACTGAAAGGTAGTGAGTTCTATTGTTACCCTTCTGGTCTCTCAAACTACAGAGAGAATTCTATGCATTTCCACTGATCTTTCTTTGTCAAAGATATCTGACAATACCTTAAAAGTGTAACTAAAATCAAATCCAGGATACTCTAAATTTAAATATCCGATGAAAGATAGCCTTAAACTAACTGTACTATGTCTGGGAATAAACACATATCCTGATTTTCCACATAAAATACCCAGGTTCATAAGGACTCTAACTCAGTGTATAGAGATGATAAATAATTTCCCTAAGCAGAGTCTTTTGCTCTTTAATTCAAGGAAGAATAACCATCCTGAAAATTTCCTACAATATATGGGAAACTTAGAACCCTATGTAATGTTATTTGCTTTTCATATAATGACATCTCTGGACTTTACTTTCATAGGGGGAATTCTCCTGCAAAACATAGTTTCCCTATTGAGCATTTGTTATTCTTTGTGTCTTACGGAACCACTTAGGGAACTAGACTCTCTAGTCATGGTTCTCATTTTCACCCTCAGGGAGACTGATGCAGATTTTGGTGTTAGTAACTGGAGTAGAACTGCTTTTTGGTACTGTTGGAACCATCTAGCCACAGCATCTAGCATGCAGAACATAAATGGGTCAGTTATATAGTCAGTTTTACATTGCTGTTACAAAATACCTAAGAAAAAGAAATATAAAGGGGGAAAAGCTTCACTTTGTCTCATCTCATTGTTTTAGTGGTTTCAGTACAATTGTGAGTTGTCCACACTGCCTTGGGCTTGTGCCATGGCAAAGAATCATGACAGAAGTACATGGTCTGTAAACAGAAGAAGTCTGTTTACATCATAGCAGTTGTGAAGCAAAAAGAGAGAGGAAGGGACTGGGTTCTAATATTCCCCCCAAAAGACACAATCTCATGACCCAATTTACCTGGAATAGCCCTCCTCCTGAAGGTTCCATGGATTCCCAAGAGCACATAGCTAAGAACCACACCTTCAACAAGTGACTTTTGAGGAAAATTTAAAATCCAAACCATAACAGTATGATTTCTTGTTTTGTCAATAGGAGAGGTTACATGTGCCATGGAATCAGGGCACAAGAATAAAGTCTGATGCTGTCTATGCACTAACAGGCTGACACCTACAGCCTGACAGCGTTCACGTGACTCTGTGCCTCTGTCTGTTCTTTCCACAGAGACTAAAAGACACCTGTGATTTTGATTCTTGATAGCCTCCGATCTCTGCTTCTTCAACAGTACTAACAGTATCAATGGAGAATTTGGAGAGTTTTCATGCCCCCTAGGACGGAGCAGCTGTAATTACTCCTGGTTTCTGAGTTCTAAGTAAAACTTGTGATATTTTCTTCCTTCTCTGCAGAATATTCTAATTAACTTCTTAACTTGCTTTCTCTTTGAATTTTCTTATCTGATCATAACAGGAAAATCACCTCCTGTTGAAAACTCACTTGAAGCCAGGTGGTGGCACACTTCTCTGATCCCAGCAATTTGAGAGGCTGAGGCAGGAGGCTCAAAGTTCGAGACTAGCTTCATCAACTTAGCAAGGCCCTAGCCACTTAGCGAGGCCCTGTCTCAAAAAAAAAAAAAGGCTTGTGATGTGGCTGGTGGTAAAGCACCCCTGGGTTCAATCCAGTAACAGTCCCCCCACCAAAGAACCTCAATTTAAAGTTTATCAGTATTACTTCTCAAACCAACTATACAAGGATAAGAATCATGTAGCATAAACAATTTGTTTCTGGCTCATTCCAGTTTGGCAACAATATTATAGAGTGTTAGTGTTCTCCCACTTGATGTTTTAGGATAATTGCTGTGCTGACATGATTTTGAATGACAAAGACAGTCAAAGGTCTAGGTGAAAGGGAAATACCAGAATATAAATATTTCAAGGATACAATAAGAAATCATCATGGTATGTGCTGTATGAATTCTGATTGGTAATAATGATAACAGTGTGATGATGATGGTGGTGGTGATGGTGATGTAGTCCATATCTAAATGATGGAAAACATTTGACAAGCTTTACCTGGATAAGTTGTTTGTACATGCCATATGGAAGTGCATAGATTTTTTTCAAGTGTTAGGGTTGTGACACAAATATTATATGGTAAGGAGATGTTTTTCAATGTAAAGTGGTCCTTAGAGATTTTTTTTTAAATGAAAATACTTGGCAAAGAAATACAGTTTTGCAGAATTACTAGAGACAGGAAGATGACATTTTTAACAAATCACAGAAACAGGAAGATGACATTTTTAACAAATCACAGAAAGAATTATGACATTTGAAATGAAATTGAAGTTCATTTAAATTACTTTATTTTCCATAAAATAGAGTAATGCCTCCCTAGTTAGTTTTATAACCATGTTATAAAGTATGTTCTTCATTATGATTGCATAAATTATGTTATGTAAATGCAGTTGCAATCATGCTTTGTAAACACATTTTTGGGAGACATTATTATTTTTGTGAAGACTCTTCTATTAAAATTTATGGTTCCAGTGCTTTACTCATCTACTTGATATATTAGTTTTGATGCTATACAACAAGATAAGGTTGCATTTATTACATTTCTAATTATTTTCCAAAATCTTTTAATTTAGAGGTAATCCCAGAGGTTTGCCAGTATCTGGTTTCTGACATTTCTACAACATTATACTGAAATCCATTGAGTAAAATTTTTCAGTGTTTTTTTTTCTTACAGTTATTATTCTTCCTGTGAAACTGTACTTCTAATAAATTAGTTAAATTTATCTCTGCCACCCATCTCTCATAAATATTGGAAGAAGAAAATAACTTTATCACATTGTGCCTAATACTGTTTACTTTTCCCCCATCTGTATGTGTTACTGTAGGCTTGGAGATGGTGTTTCAATTTAATGTTAAATAAATGCATAGGTCTTTATATATATATTTTCAAGGAAAGCATGAAATTTCCAGAATCACATTGTGATATCTTTAAAGATAGGATTATGGTTTCTTTTCTTTCTTCTGTTTCAGAGAATGAATGAAATTACATTAGGTATCTGAATAAGATCTTTCATTCTTTTGGTCATCATTTATTTGTTCTCAGTTTAATTGAACAAACCATTAATCCAAGTTTTCTGGGTTTATAGATAAGGTGATGGATATTCCAAAAGCTGAAACAATTTGTTTAAAGTTTCATGACAAGTTGGCCAGTAAAAATGATGTGAATATTCTAAAAGACTCTGAGCCTATTCCATCATGAAAAAGTCCTAAAAAAGTGAAAATATGTTTTCCTATCATTAGCACAAAATGTAGCAGAAATATAAAATGTGTGTATATATGTGTGTGTGTGTGTGTGTGTGTGTGTGTGTGTATTACACATGTACTATTCTATCGGTACATTATGCTAATAAAACATCCACATAAATACAACTTTAAGGAATTATATAAAATGAATGTGCATATGATTAATTTCAATAACACATAACCATTTTGTGTATCTTTAGGATGTGTATTCTTAATTTGAAAACTATTATTATTTGACATTGCATGATATTCATCTAGAATTGGCATCTCAAACATATAGTATAGTGTATTAACAAAGAATAACATTTTATTGAACACATTTTTATTGATTCTACACATATCCTTCAAAGAGTATGTATTCCTCATTTCATTCCAAAGATAAATGCTAATTTGACAGAGTTTACAAGTATCATAGGAGTCTCAGAAAAAAAAAGAAAATCAACCTTAAGAGTAATCATACTTATCTCTCATTATTCTAACTTTGAAATGATGAGCCAGATCTATGTAAACAAAATTATGAAGGAGAAGAATAATGTAAAGGGAATAGACGTGGGCATATTTAATGAGAATGTCAGCTTCTTCAAATCTCTTGTGAAATAAATTTGTGTACTGATTTTTTTCAGTTAATTTGGAATATGAAATTATTAAGTCCTACCTAATGCTTTTAGAAAACGAATGAGCAAAATTATAGCAAAAGTTGAAAATACACATTACTGTAAAAAGCCATTCCAACTCCTTGCTTCATCCTTGGGTCCTGGTGATTTCAGATTGAACATCTGAAAGGGTACATGATTTCCTCTCCCAACTAAGTCCCGCCACCAGCTTTGCTGGCTCTCCCAGCAAGCACGCGACCATCTGCATAGCTAATGAAGCCAAAACCTCAGTCCCAGCCTTGTTTCCTCTTTTTTTCCTTAAATCTGGGACAAATATATGTCCTGATTTACTCAGGAGAGTCCTGATTTACACCTCTAATCTTGGCTTAATAATAGTCACCTCATTTTATCTTAAAAGTGTCATGGTTTGAGAGTAAATGATACAATTACCCTAGTCTCCCTTAAATTGATTTTTCAGCAAGGCCTGTGAAAGTGACCTACAAAAATGTGTCTCTTAATTATACATCCTTCCCTTCCCATTTGTCACCAACAAGGCTCCAGCCTCTGTCCCCTTGAGCTTGGACTACTGCCATCTACCATGCACTCTGCATCCAGTCTTGTTCCTAGTCACCCACTCTGAATGCGGCATCCAACCTGATCTTTATCAAATGTAATATTCTGTCCTGAAAACATCCTATTACACAGAGGGGAACCAGACTCGTTGCTCTGGTCCTTCTCCACTCACTTTGTTCTTATCCAGTAAGGATATTTCGGGAAGGTAGCCCTTCTTCCTGTTCTCAGCACAACCACACTAACTCCCAGGAATCTCTGCATTCTAGAGTCTTTCTTCCAGATTTAGTGTGATTTAGCTTCTCCATATCAGTGTCTTGGAATCCATGCCAAATCCTCAGAGAGCCTTTCCTCAATACCTGACAAAAATAGTCCTCACTACTCACCAATCTCATTACCATAACCCGCACCATCCCCCTCCACAGCAGTAATAATCAGTTAAAGTTGTGATCATTCACCTCACTCTCTTCCTTCTGTTAGAATATATTATCAGATCTAGCCCCTGTGCCTCTCGTCCATGTCTGCAGTTTTACTGCTTCCATGTCCCAGACATTCTATAGTTGATCCATCATTAATTTTTATAAATGAAATCCGAAATCTGATATTCAGACAATTATATTTAAAGGTCATTAGTATTATTTATCATGTCTTCTTTTGATGTGAAATAGTTTACAAGAAATATTTAGAGACTGCAGCTCCCTAAATACCACACAAAACTTAAACCTTATGATTTCTTCCAAAATTCAGGTCTTGAAATCACATTCTTTATACTTCACAAAATGGCAATAAAAAAAATGTTGACTGTATAAAAATAATAATAATGTGGATAATGCTTCACAAACTTCAGTGTAGAAGAAATGCTTGTTTATTTTATTTGCTTAAAAATAAGTCAGGTTTCATGCTAATATTTTGCTGTGATGGCAGTAAATCCAGTTACCGTTATTTTTTAATAATAATCCTTCATTTAGACTTAAGGATCCTCCTCTACCCGTCATTGACATCACTTATGGCCACGTCCTCCTAGTTATTTGAAGTCAGGGGTTCCACCATCCCATTTCAAGCAGGATTAGTCACCTGAGCATATTTGGGGAGAAGCAATGCTGTCCAGTAGGAACTGTGTGGGTCAGAGCAGTCATCAGTAAAAATGTGTGGTCCCTGCTTGGGGCAATCACTTCTTCTCGCATTCTTTTCCATCTTCATTTCCTTTTCTCTAGGACAACAGAGGAACAGGTGGCAGGGTTTCACAAAACTGAAATAGGAAGCAGGCTACCCTCTACCAGGGTCTAGCTTCTGCCCTTACATTGAAAATGTTGTTATAGCAAAGTTTATTAAACTTGTCCTGTTCTCCTTTGGCAGTGGGTGTCCATGAACCTTTTTATTCAGAAAAGTAATTAAAATACATTTAATCACAAACTAAGTAACATATATTGAAGACAAATTTAAAAATGTGTTTATTAGCTACATTTAACAAAACCTAGCAGTGGTACTAGTAAAGACTATGATTGAATGAGGACTAATTAATTTAATAAATGCCATAATTGGGATGATAAGTGAAATAATATTTTGTGATATTTCTAATAACTATATATATATACACTTATATGTGTGTATATACATATTTTAAAAGGTATTTGAAATAATTTTAAAGGCAATAAAATCTCTACAAACTTTATTGGTGTGTCAAAAATTATTGTTTTTATTGTTGTATTTACAGATTTAAAAATGTTAAATTTTAATTAGAATTTAGTAAGACCGAAAAAAAATTATATATATATTCCAAATTCACAAACTTTCTGGCTAAGAATGTAGTATACTAAATGCTAATCATGACATTTGTATTGTGTGATATGTAAGTAAGATGAGGTGCAGTGACATTATCTGAGTGCCTGAATAAATAAGTTAACTTAATTCAAAACAGAAAGACAAAAGAAAATGGGAAAAAAAATCTTGATTGAGTTTTAAAAACCTAGAGTTTGGTACAGCAAGAAAGAACTTCAATTATCAGGCATATACATTCTTGTCGCATGCACACCACTACAGAACCCCACCTTCCCTCTTTACCTACCTAACTAGTAAAATTGATCTCTATCATTTGTACTGGAAAACCCACCATTTCTTCCAATTTGATGGTGACAACACTCCTAAGTACCAATGTACAAGAGTATGAACAAGCTTCTCCATGTTGACCCTGTTAGAACCTGTATGAGCACAGGAAATACTTATGAAATAAAAAAGTCTCAAGGCACTTTGATTTTAATCACATTCTTGTGAGCTGAGTAAGATGTGACTGTTGCACTTGAATATGGGAGTAAGATGAGGTGCAGTCATATTATCTGAGCTACTGAATGTCCCAAGACCCCAGAAGGTCAGCTGGAGTTTCAACTCTGTAGGTCAGTTCTGGGCTTTGCATCATGTAGCCTCTTTACTAAGTTATTGCAAATGTTACCAAACATACGCTCTGAAGGAAGTAGCCAACTTAAGAAATGTATATATTCTGTGCAGTCCAAGGGGAATATTCCTTTCTCTTTAGTATTCTGCTTTCTTCACATATTTATAAATGGAGATGTGTCGTGAATTAAATTAGACACAAGTGCATTTGTTTGAAATTTATTTTAAAGAAGAGTCAACATTTTATCTTTCATTTTTCTGAGCACTTCATCTTCCGTGCTATTATAACACACTGTACTCCCAGTTAATACATCATTTTAAAGTTTGAGTCTTATTTAATTTCAGAATTTGAGAATCATGAAAGTGTCTGTATTTTTGCATAAAATATTCTGTAACTTGTAAAACTGAATTGATTGTCATAAAAGGTTAGATGTTCAACCACGTTCTAAATTAAATAGTAGATAATAGAGTTTAACTTGGTGTCTCCACTGTAACATTTGACCATATACATTTTACTTTGGAGTAGAGTTTTTTTGATCCAGAAGTGTCATTTAAAATATAAAGTTATTTGTGTATTTTTTTTTTCTAAACAGAGGACTCATTAGTGCTTGCTACTAAGCATATAACTCGTATATATTCTACTGGGTTTCCTTCTTATATTAATAATATTCCTCCATCATGTTGCTATATATGCACATACATATCCTTTTAATTCTGAAAGGGTATAAACAAGCAAATTACAAAGAGGAAAGCTGCATTTAATTATACATAATTAATAATTTCAAGCTCAGTGTGGGTGATCTATCTTGTCAACAACAGCACAATTTTTCCGAATACTCTGAAGTATGCTTCAGTTGTACTGATTGGTAAAAAATGCATGTGTAATCAATAAAATACAGGGAAGAATTAGCGGCCTCAGCACCAAGGTGTTGCAGGGTTACAGGTTGTGTCCTGTCCTCAAAGGTTGTCAGGGTACTATGACAAAAGTTATCCATCCTATTTCATAGATGCAGGTGAAACAAAAGTAAAACTGCTGTATATCAGGTAGAAAAATCAGTCTTCAAACATCTGATAATTTGATTTAACCATTATTATTTAGCTCCATAAAGAACTAATGAGATGTGCATTTTCCATGGTTAGGCTGAGAATAAAATCTACTGGGAACTGAATTAGAACAAATGATGTTCTGTGCATTTATAATCATGTCAAAAGGAATCCTGATGTCATATATCACTAAAACCAACCGATAAAATAAGTCAAAAAAATAAAAACATGTTAACTCTGGTAATGGTAGCAAAGTTACAGGGCATACAGGAAAAAAAATTAACGGTACATATGGGGTTAGTACTATCAATGGTTTCATTCTCTATGGGTCATGAGATAGATTCTCTATAAATCTTGATGTTAAGATACTTGATTCAGAATAAACATTATTTACTAGTTACTTATTATTTGTTTAGCGTATTTTTAATTCAGTTTGTGAATATAAGAATGGAGTTTCTAGATGCATATGACTGGGTGTGCATAAATAGACCTAATGCTAGTGATGTCATTATGAGAAAGACTCCTGATCCCAACATTCAGCATCTCAGCAGGACCTCATTTCATTTGTCATAGCCCTGCATGGATTAAAAAAAAAAGGTGAGGTGGGCAGCACAAAATCTTTTCACCCAAAGATGCCCAGCAGTCACCAGTCCCTTCGGGAGACTTGTCTACTCTTTGGAGCTGTGGCCATCTGGAGTCATTTCAATCTTCAGAAAACTATGTACTGAACTGAAAGGGATCTTTACAATGCGTACACGATGACATTACCTTTTCTGGAAATATAATGGTCTCCTCTTATCTGTGGTTTCACTTTTTACAGTTTTGGTTACTTATATCCAATGAAGTCTAAAAATATTAAATGGAAATTTCTAGAAATTAGGAATTTATATATTTTAAATTATTTGTTTTTGAGAGTAATGTAATGTAAGCTCATGCTTACATGTTTTATTCTTCTTGAGATGTGAATCACTCCTTTGTCCAGCGTCTACCTGTCCATGAGTCACTTTGCAAACTTCTTAGCTCACAGATCACATGTCATGGTATTGATGTAGGACAGAAGAGGCTGAACACCTAAGGAATTAGCAAGAAGCAGGTTTATTGCCTGTATCCAGGTCCAGAGTGTGACTTGTGCCTGAAAGTCTCCTCTGGACCTAGAGTCTAGAAATTATTTGAATTTTATATTCAGTGGTAGGAGGAGTTTGGAGGTTTACATATTTTTTATTTATCTGAGTTCTCAGAGAGTACTTTTTAGGTCAGACAAGGGTTTTATAAGTCTTTACAAAGAAAACAAAGGTAATTCTTTTTTGTACAACAAGCTTGCAGACTTTATTACATCCTTTTGTGTGCAAACCTGGCATTTATAAAAAAGAGGAATCTTCCAACCACAATTCCCTCTGCAGACATCCTGCCTGCTGATACTCTTTGTAAAAATCTTTCTGACAAGAGAAGACAGTTAATTATGGCAAGGGTCTTCTGAGTGCGGGTCTCTGGACTGCTTTAGTATATCAGGGCTTCTGTTCAAGTAACTCCTATTTTACTTAATAATGAACTCAACGTGCCAAATTCAGGATGCAAAGTAAGCACAGGACATAAAACATGGAAGGACAAGTTAACTCTTGTATTAGGTGGCAATGTTATAGAGTACACAGAATATATATATATATATATATAGTTCAGTACTATCTATAGTTTAAGCATTCTTGGTAGGTCAAGGGATAAGTGAGTGCTAGATGTACAAGATGAACCTATAACATATTGTAGAGACAGAAAGTAAAAAAGTGCTCACACACACACACACACACACGCAAATATCAAAGATGGAGATATGTAAAAGAAGCACAGGAGGCAACCAAAAGACCTCTCCAGGACAAACCTGGTAGAATTTTAGCAAACTAAATACATCAGATTACACTAAAGTATCTATGAGTCCATATTGATATCAGTAATAATTAAATAAGTGAAGCCGCCACATCAATATTTATAGCAGCACAATTCATAATAGTTTAATTGTGGAACCAACCTAGATGCCCTTCAATAGATGAATGGATAAATAAACTGTGGCATATATACAAAGTGGAATACTACTCAGCATTAAAAGAGAATGAAACCTGGCATTAACATGTAAATTCCATGGATGGAATTGGAGGATATAATACTAAGTGAAGTAAGCCAATCCAAAAAAAAAAAAAAAAGGCAAATATTTTCTCTGATATGTGCATGCTGATCCATAATGGGGATAAGGACAGCATGGGAGGAATGGAGGAACTTTAGACAAAGCAAAGGGGAAGGAGGGGAAGGAAGGGGTCATTGCGGTAGGAAAGATGGCAGGATGAGGTGGGCATCTGTTGAGAGCCACAGCCAAAGGGGCCCCAGCAAACTTCCAGCTGCCGGCTGATGATTGGCTCACAGTGGCCCCAGCAACATCTAGCTGATTGGCTCCTCTGCGGTGATGTTCATTGGGCTGTTTCCCTGCCCTTCAGACTGCCAGCTGATGATTGGCTCACAGCGGCCCCAGCAACATCTAGCTGATTGGCTCCTCTGCGGTGATGTTCATTGGGCTGTTTCCCTGCCCTTCAGACTATGGAACTGCTCATTGGGGGACTTCTTTGGCTCCGCCCACACGACCCAGCCAATTGGCCTCAAGAGTAGGAGGATTGTGGGAGGTGGAGAGGTTGGTGTGGGAGAGAGGCTTGTGGAAGCCGGTGGTGGCAGTTGGGCTCTGAGGGTTTCTTTTCCTGAGGAGCTGTTTTGCTTGGCGTTTGTAGTTCTAAAAATAAAGTTAGTTTCTTTTGACAAGTGGCTCCTGAATTGTGCCCAGCCAGACTGCGGCAGGCATCATTACCCTAACTACATATATGAAGGCATGAAAGGTTTGATTCTACTTTGCGAACAACCAGAGACATGAAAAATAGTGCTGTATATGTATACAATGAATTGAAATGCATTCTGCTGTCATACATAACAAATTAGAGTCAATAAATAAATTAAACAATAATAAAAAAAAGTGGGGAGAAGAGAAATCTCCAATGCAGAAGATTTCAAATAATGTATGTAAATATTCCACCCTGAGAAGGTAGAATGCAACTTCCCTTCTTCAATGTGGGCTATACATGATGACCTCCTTCCAAAGAGCCACAGTATAAAAAAGGAGAAAACAGAGTAGCTTTTCAGTGGAGAAAACTGACAAACATGATCTCGGATATGTATTCCAGGTCAGCATCAGCAGGAATATGGCACATTGGCATTGGGTATCCTTGAGATGAGGAGATGAAGATGGCATGTTACCTCTGTGGTCTTCCATCCAAAAGTGCATAATCTCCATCTAACAATGGGAAAAATGGATAAATCCCAATGGAGATCTTGGCCGAGGTGCCTCAAAACTGTCAAAGGTCACTAAAAGCAAGGGAGTATGAGAATTTACTACTACCAAGAAGAGTCTAGGGAGATGTGAGGACTAAATGTAGCATTACATCGTTCATGGAATCCTGGATCGAAAAAAGTATTATGGCTAAAGAACTAAGGAAAGCCGAGTAGATTATGGACTGTACTTAGTCATTTATAAATATTGGTTTAAATGGGAGATATATAAAAACTTTTATAAGCAGCATCTAAACTTTTCTATGAATCCAAAATTAATATAAAGCTAAAATTTTATTTTAAAACACCTGAATTCATAATTTATATAAAAAAATAGAAATCTTACATCATATAAAAACATGAATCCTATCAAAGGTAGATTATGGGAATTTTTAAGTTAAATCTGGGTTTGCCAACTTAGTTGAATATTGTATATGTATGAATAGGTTCAGAATCCTACATAAAAAATAGGATATATTTATGACAAGACATTGTGTGGAAAGACAATAAATTATATATATCATAACTGCAACAAATTACTACCATAAGTCAAGATTCTCCCTTAATTAAAATAAAAAGAAGCTGGGCACTGTGGTGCATGCCTATAATCCCAAGAACTCAGGAGGCTGAGGCAGGAAAATCATGAGTTCAAAACCAGCCTCAGCAACAACGAGGAGGTAGCAACTCAGTGACAACCTATCTCTGAAGAAAGTACTAAAAAGGTTTAAGATGTGGCTCAGTGATTGAGTGCCCCTAAGTTCAATCCCCACTATAAATAAATAAAGAAATAAAGTAAAATAAACAAGATATTTTAAAAGATATATCAAAAATACACAGTGGTGTATACCTTAAATATTCAGCTGGATTTTTAAACTTTGAGTGTAATATATTTTTCTTGGTATCAAGTTTCATTCTTTCTTTTTTTCCTTTTTTTTGTCATGATCTGTACAAATTACCATGGGCTTGTCACATAAAGAAAAATATAATAAATTTTCTCATGAAATAACTATGTATTATACATTTAGAGTATGGATACAATTCGAAACTAAGGAGCTCTAAAAGTAAAAAGCTACCTAATAAATGGTATGAAGTGATGGTAAAATCAGACAGACCTGGGTTTATATGTAATTTACAAAACTTAATAACTCTTGGAACTTTAAAAAATAACTTACTAGGCAGATCTTGATTTCTTCATGAGAAAAATAGGAATAATCATATCTACTAAA